>NC_061493.1:6123982-6441482 GCF_022539355.2 Hippoglossus stenolepis
TAATAATTAAAGTCAACAACACTCCGGCCCGACTGTGATCAGCTCTGCCATCATCTGATGTCTTCACTCTGCCGCCCATCTGGAGAGCAATAGATCCCCATCTGGAGCTCAGGAGACACACCTACACTCATGTAAACACAAACAAGTACGTGCACACAGATAAGGCAGGCTTTTCATTCTCCGGTGGCATCATTGCAGTGGAACAATTTGCATCTGCTGATAGTGGCGTGTGCCCCTGTGTATGCATGCGCCAGGCGTGCACATGTACGTTTATCTTTATCGACAATCCGCTGTGGTTTGGCTGATGGAATATTTTAGAATATGGCCCAACCCTAATATGTATTTACAGGAGACAAACAATTTTTAGCAGCTCTTGTAGGTTCAAATACACCTGCTGTACAATAACCAAATAACTTTCTAAATTGCACTAGCAAATGATGACTACATTCATTGGAAGTGTATTAATTCAACTCCTTGTTTCAAATTACTTTCTTTGTATCTATGAATGGATTTTTTTATCTCAAGATATTCAGAAATGATGTACCCATAATGACACAACCACCAAATTCCACATAATGAAATAAAGTCATATTATATCAGATGATGTTGTGACCAGATATTTGACAGTACTTCATATAGGTTAAATACATAACTTTTACACGTCACATAACCAGGAATTGCTTATTACTCAAGGGAATCAAATAGAATATACATATTAACGTACAGTCTGTGATAAGTCACTTAGGACACTAACAGTAACTAGAATGTCACTCAGAAGAGCACATCTCCGCCAAGGCCGAACAGGTCCAAACATGAGTTCCCTAAATATGAAAAATATGTTTTCATTAAGATCCATGAATTGTTCCCTGGGAAATTAAGGAAAATGTTGAAAAACACCTTATTTTGCAGTGTTAAAGAAAGGGGGGGGATCCTGGATCCGCCCCCTGCTCCTAATTCACACCAAAATGTAATGGGTTCTTCCCCGACAAATACCACAGCCTTCCACCAGGTTTTGTCGTACTTTAACTGACTGTGGTCATAGGATGTGCACTGTTTTCTCGTGTATTATTGCCAACATTACAGATGCACACACACTTGTGATTTTAAGACATAATAATGTAGGTTAGATCATTAAGCTAAAATCCGCTTTCTTGCCGTGTCAGATTTACAGTGATTACCTTTGACAGTATAAAGGTGTTATGACTTAATCTAAATCATAACACTACTTTGCAACAAGTTCTTAATTTCCTTTAAGATTCTTTCACTGCAGTTCCAATAACGATAATAACGACCTCCTGCCACGATAAAAGCAGTTGTTAAAACCACATTAAACAGCCAGAGTTACAGAAAATATGCAGAGAGTGTTCCACTCAGGTGTGACACACATATTATTCCACATGCATGCAAATTTCCACGCTGTCATTCAACTAGCCGGCTCTCTACTCTAATCAATGCAGGAGCACATGACAAATACACCTTCCACTTATGCAGAGGCACTGGAACAGAAACAGAGGCAGAATGCAGCCAGCCTCCGAGGAGCAGTTGAGACTTCAGAAGACAGACGTTTCTACTGTGACAAGTTTTAAATTCTGTCTGAACTTTCAATCCAACCCATTCTCACAGCGGGTGTGTGGGGAAATTCCCTTTTGTTCTGCACTCACAGTAAAATGTCAAGACGGTATTGAAAACAGTCTCCCGCCTGTTTGTCTTACAGCGAGACACGGTTTAAATATGTCATGAGGAACAGCGGTTAATTGTTTAGCATTGATCCGCCATCGATTCTGCATTGGAGTTGGGTTAGCGTCGATTGCCTCTTTAATTCGGTTGTGGTGTGGACATGTTGCCCTGTTCCTGTTTGATCTAATTCAGTCTGTCTCTGGAGGCCACGCTGTGTGGTCTGCACTTCAACACACCAGAAAAAGAGATTGCGGAATCCTTCCCCGTCTCACACACACACACACACACACAGACACACACACAAACACACACGTCCTAATAGAACATTCATTATTCATCATTATTAGACTTTTTCTTTAGCACCATTAGCTGTTCAGTGCATCTTGCCACTGTTCCCTTCCTCCGCAATACATTATTCAGGACAAAACTGTGCTTTTAGCTTCAGAGTATGCAAATCCCACTTTTGATTACCATAATCAGCAGATGTATGAGAGCGAGCTTGTGCGTGTGCCTGCGTGCGTGGCTAGTCGCATGATTGTTTGTGTTTTATTGCTTCAGTGCTCCGCTCTGGTGGTGTATACTTCACATCATATTTTAGCCGAAGGAGACGAGCTTGGAAAAGGCCACTGGAGGCTTAACTCACTGCTGTACATTTAAAGGGCAAATCGCCCACATATATGCCACCGCGTGCCACTGCCAAAAGGAATGGTTCCTACCATCGGAATAAACCAAAGGTCTGTGTGTTCACGTGTGTGTGTAAAGGCAGAAGTGTGTGCTGTAATAAGAAATACATTTCAAGTACTGTTTACTATCGTTTTTATTACATGGTTGAAAGTACTGATGTTTTGCGCAAAGGCTGATTTTCACAAATGTATCGAATGGTTACTCAAGGGAAAAAAACTGCTGTGGAGTAATTATATTCTGTCACTAAAATATATATACCATGCAGTGTTGTATTGTTGCAAAACCTGTGTAGATTGTAACACAGACTTTTGGGATGTAGAGCACATACTGTACTCTCATCTCACCATATGTGTGTGTTTGCAATGGCACGCCTCCTAGGATGCATTCAAAAATTAACCTGTGCTTTTCCCTGTGTCAGCAAACTGAAGAGAAGATTCCCTCCTCTCCTTCCCTTCTGTTTCCTTCTCTGCTGCTCTTCCACTACCATCTTACTCTTACTTCCCCCCCCCCCACACACGCCTCACACTCTGCTCTCCCCTGCCCTCTTGCTCGTCTCATCCTGACCCTGCTCACTTCTTCTGACCTGCCCTCGCTAAGCACTGCTCTTTTCCCGAGACTTTTCCATTTCTTCTCACTTCTACCCACACCAAGTGTTCGTGGTACAGTATATCTATATTTTCACTGCAAAGCTAGAGTAAACAACAGCAGCCAAAATAACCCAAAGGTTGCTGATGCAGTTCTTGCCATGAATCAAAGTTTCAAGCATTAAATATTCCAGAGCTTTGCTGCCAATAGCCACGTGTTTTTCCCGAAAAGGTCAGTTGAGGTCAACAAGTCTTTGTTGACCTCAACTTTTACCATCAAAATTTTAAACTTTCCTTTTCTGCTAATAGCTGCTGTTTAGTGCTATGTAGAGATTGTCCTTCAAATAAAATGACAGCAGTTTTAATTTTAGAAAGTGCACCAAGACATTTTGTTTGTGTTCAAGTTCAATGACAAGAGCCAAAGAGGCACTGTTTGTATTGTGAACGTGGGAAAGAAACGTCAACCTAAGTTTTGTGCCTAAACTGAATCAAACATTAACCAAAGCCTTGTCACATCATAAAACAGATGCACTTTCCAAAAGCAATTTGCAAAAGTTTAGGAAGCCACAGACAAATTACGTTGTCAAAGGTCAGAAAGCAACTCTACGACACATTCTTTTGGCTTTGTTAATACAAATGTGTCCCGGGACGATTGAAGAACCATCTACTCAGCGGACCTGTTTTTAATCAACAATTAATCAAATGTATTTTTACGCTTCTTGGTGAACATATGTTGATTTGGTTGCGGCCAGGTCCAAACATCTCCACATAAGCATTTGGTTTTTTTTAGATGGGTAAAAAACGTTTCCATAGTAGAGCTGCGACCGACACATTGATTCATTCAGCCCCTCCTAACTCCAGTCTCTCTCTCTTGCTTTTGCCAAAACACACACGCACACACGCACACACACACACACACACACACACACACACACACACACACACACACACACACACACACACACACACACACACACACACACACACACACACACACACACACACACACACACACACACACACACACGAACCCACTTACAATGGACACATCTGTATACTCAGACTGGGAAAAAACACATCATTTGGTTTTCGTGAACATAAATGATGTTGGTGCTTATTTGCATATAGAGTGGTGAAGTCAGAGCTGATCACAAAAGGGTCACAGGAGACACATTCAGGTGTGAACAGATGTACTTAGCATTGATCACTTGTGATCAGATCTCATCAGGACGGATGGTAATACGAGATCTGAACAGGGCCTTTGTCATTTTAGAGAGCACGGGTAATTTAAATATTTTGTTGTTTCATTGGACGTAATGCCCTATTCGCATATGTTAGCATATACTTTGCTCAATGTGTGTGTGCTATCATGCCTCACAATTAAATGACATTAATTCTATCATAGGGCTTCACGTGCTGGTTGTCTGAATCCAGCAGTATGTCAGGCTGCCTCCCTTCTGCTCCTTCTCTCTCTGTTGAAGGCTTCTTTTTCAGAAAGAAGCTAAGTTTAGCCAGCTACCTTTAACAAATAATGTTATGATATAATGCAGACATGACATGCTGAGCGTTGTTTGAAAGCAGGAATGTTTTATTCACATGGAATCTCACTGGTTACACTATTTGTTGTTAATTGTTCCCATCTTTAAACGCATCACTGTCACACAGATATGTTGATGCTGGAATGTCACGTGACAGAGGGATCAGGGCATCACTTTGCATTATTATTATCATTATTATTATTATTACTACTATTTGCCCAGAGGTACAGCTCTGCCAAAGAGGGCATGTCCTTATATGTTTTTTTTCTTGAGTAAAACTTCATGTTCTCATTAAGTAGAAACCATATTTAGGTTAACCAACGTTGCTGCCTTTAGTGCTGGAATCTGGTCCAAGAAAACGAAGGCTCACATCTCTGAAGCTTACCCAACAACCCAGTTGACATCAGCATGTTAACATGGGAGTACAGCACACTGACTAAAGCAAATATTATCATGTTTGATTTTGTACTTTGATATTGATCATGTCTTGATTTGGAATCTAACTCTTGGGATTTTGGTGAAATGAAGCACTCACTGTTACATTTAACTCAGCTGCCGCAGTCAGCTTCATGATATTGATATAGCACAGAGCTCATCCACTGTAAACAACTAGCTTTAAGTTGAAATCAGACACATTTAGCAACAGTGACGCTGCTATTATCTGTTCCACTGCCCAAGGGTGAGTTAACCTCACAGCCCTCGCCTCCTTTCCTTCTCCCCCCTCGCTCTCTCCACCTGTCTCTGTAATGTGCCTCAGTCTCTTCTTTGGCCTCCTCCGCCCTCTCCTCTCGCCCCTGACTCACGTGCTCCTCCAGGGCCAAAGGGAGAAGTGGAGCGCATGGTCCGGGCCAACGCATAAATATAAGCTCAAGGTCGCGGTCACAGAGCTCACACTGGGCTATGCATAATCATGAATACCAACTCCTGCAAAGCCTCCTCACTTCACATATTCCCCATGTAATGTCAATGCTCTCTGGCTAAAACACACTGTATCTCTCACTTATTAACCTCAGGTGCTAAACCAACTCCAAATCCAGTTTGTGCTTTATTTTATGTCATTGCAGTACCCTAGGTTGTTAAGGTTGCACACTGACAAACCCACAGTTTCAGGGTTACCTCCAAAATGTGTTTCCTATTAAGATTAAAATGGTGTAGATGCAAAGTAAGAGGTTCATATACTCCCAGAGATCAAATAGTGCCACTCTCACATACAGGAGCATGGTGATTTAAATTCAGACGCTCACTTTGCTGATTTGTTCGACATATCCCAGGATGAAACGTGGGGTATAAAGAGAGCAGTAAGATTGGAAGTAAAGGAGAGACTGGATGCCTGCATTTCCTTTGAATTCTATAGACTCCACAGATTCTCCTCCTGTCATGCTCGTCTTTTCCCCCTCCAGCCTTGTTCCCTCAGTCATCCTGTCTATTATTTGCTCTATGTGATCCTGCACCCACTCAGCAAAGAGACACATTTGAATCAGGCCTCCACTGGGGCTTGCAGTAACGTGGTATTTAATGCTTCTCTCCATTCTCTTTCTTTCCCCTTCTCTATTGTATTTCCCTCCATGTAAACGCTGCTCGTCCCTGCGCTGATGCTCTGGATTCCCTGCTGCCTCTTTTCATAACCCTCTCTTTCTCTCTCCGGTCCGTCTTCGACTTCGCTCCAGGCCCTTTACGGGCAGTGAGGTCAGCGTTAGAAATGTGTGTGATCTCTCACTCCTTCTCCTCGTCTCTTTTGCGTTTAACTGCCTCACACGTTCTTCCTCTGTGCCAGTTGTAAGCCATTAACCTTTCAACCACTCTCACTACCCATCCACTCTGCATATCCACTTGCCATTAATGCTGCCCTCGCTCGACTGAACGTCCCCTTTTCTGTCTTAACCTCTCTCCAGTTTCTTCTTCGACATCATCCCTTCTTTGTCCTGCATATTCTCCCCTGTCTTGTTATCTCCCCCTTCTCCTCCCTCCCTACATCACTGCAGGCACTCTCTAATTGCTGTCTCACCCCTGCTGCGCTCGGACCCACAGGCTAAATGATTTCTACAGGGAGAGTGCGAGTGGAAGCACACAAAAAACTTTTTATTTATTATTATTGATGAGTTCCTTTTCAGGCGTTTGTGTTTACAGTTGGTGCTGCCCTCTCATTGGCAGAGTCACACATTCTTCTTATTTTTATGTTTTTATCTGCGTGCTCTACGCCTCTCTACCCTCTCCTTCCTCCAGTTTCACAAAAGACACATTAATCCAAGTGCTAGCAGGACCTTCAAGATTTTTCCTTTTGTGATGTGTTTGTGTACGTACACCAGTTTTTGACACAAATATGTCTTTTGAATCTGCACGTCAGTGTTTTTCCTAGAACCTGGGTAAAGGCCGGTCTCCACGCATGCCAGGGGAAAAGACTAAGCATATGCTGACGTATTAAACCCATTGACTGTATATAAAGATGGACGATGCATCTCCTCTTCCTCCCACTGTACAAAGAATGAAGACAAATGTTATTCAAACCAAACTAGGCAGAAACATGAACACTTGAATATACATCGGTGTGATAAGAACTACCTGAAATGACAGAAACCATCTTTGAGAAGCATTGTCTACGATTACACCTGAGTAGAAGTAGCAATACTAGTGTAAAATAGTGGGAATTATTCATTTCAATATTATATAAATTATAATAATAATGTGGGAGTGCAACTATTCATTTGAACAAGTACATCAATTGTAGAATAAAAGCTCTGCTTTATTCAATGGGACCTGTGGTGAAAATTTGTTTTTATTGATAATTATATTAAATACAATATATTATGTATACATATACTTAATATGAATCATATTTAATAATATCACTGGGGCGGAAAACCCTTTGAACGGCTACATTGTCAGAAATATACTGGAAGATGTCAAACATCTCTCCTTACTTCTCATGACACAGAGGTTTTCTATTCAAAACACGTGCTGTGATAAATGCACTATGAGGAATGTGTGGATTGATCGTGTGTGTGCATAAGAAGTTTCTTATGAATTTCATATGATGTTGAGTAAATACTTTAATTGCCCATTGCAGAATAAAAGTCAGCCATAAATATCATCAAACATTAGGCTATAATATTATTAAAATGTTAACGCTATAACTTTAAAGGGGTAATCAAACAACTTCATTTTCTAAAGTCATACAGTTATGCTAATGGTAAATGGACTGCATTTATGTAACACTTCTCTAATCAATCAAATTGCTTTACATTACAGATCACATTAATCCACACACAGATTCGTACAGCTCTTGCTATACATAGTGCATTGTTAATCACTCACACAAACTATTCTTACACTGGCAGCACAGCTCTCTGATTAGTGGACGGCCGGCTCTCCCTCCTGAGCCACAGACGCCTGCAGTAAGATTTAAAGAACATTATTTATTTTGATTCATCAGGATCCATGTAACAGAGAATTAAATTACCTTACGTTCAGTCACACTAGTATGGTCAAAAACACTGGATGCAGGATACTACACTTCCCATAATGCAACTTTCCAGAGTCTGGTTAAACGCACACATTCCACAAACCAAGTTTATACCGTTCTGATGAAATTTGAGGTCTCAGGCTGCAGCTGAGTTATTTTCTGAGACTCGTCCTCCATAGCCACGGTAGACTTTTTACAACTGTTTGATCTGTAAAATGTGTAAAATTCATGTGGAGTGCCTCTATAAAGTAGCCTGTGAACGATTAGTACCATACTCAGCATCCTCAACGGCCCATTTAGGAGTATTAGACTATCATATAAATAACATTAGTGTAAAATTCAATTGTAAGCAGCTTTTTGATGTAAAATGCATATATTAGTGGATTTATTTAATAGTTTAATCTACTAAAATGTATCGTATATTATTTTTGACATAATAGTAAAGCAAATAGTAAATATGACTTTGAAATAAATGCAGAGGAGTAAAAGTATATAGTAACCTAAAATAGAAATACTAGTAAAAGCACTGTACCTCAAAAAACTGCACTTGTGTAAATTAATTTAGCAACTTTCCAACACTGGCCTGTAGCTAATGAGGAAAGGCCTTTGAAGAACATAATGTGCGACGCACACGTACACGTTCTCAAACACCAGCTCTTAACTTCCTGTGACAGCCTCTCTCTCGTCCTTGCATCACACAGCCGACTTTCGTAATAACATGCGCACGCACGTTGCACCCAGAGGCGCCGCACGTAGACATGGGATTTATCAATAACAGAACGGTCAATAACCATGTTATTTATACATCTTTAAATGCCCTCAGGCTGGAGAAATCTTTTACCATCATTTTGCAATGTGGTTTTCAGCAGTGAATGTTGATGCCTCATAATAAGAAAGTATACATTACTCTGGGAACTGGTTAATATAATTTAGTATCTAATTACTGTTTTACATTAATATCTAGACTTATTCATATTGTGCTGTGGTGTGAGTGCAATGTGACACTAATGTTTATTGTGTAATACAGGCATTTTTTACTTGCTATGAATTATGTATGTTCCTGCTGATGATAATGATATGCTAATGGTGATGATGGCCTAAGTCCATTTCCTGTTGCATGTGAATAACATCTGCACGTTCACTTGCTGGGTAGCTCATACATGTAAAGTGATATAAAAGTGACACAGGGCAGGACGGAGATGCTGGAATTTCCTCACAGAGAGGAAACAACGATACATGTCACATTGTCTCCCTCTCAGCGAGTTTGCATTTCAAGAGAAGAGAGAGGAGGAATGAAAAGCTAATCAGAAAGGGGTGTTTTTTTTTTCTTAATCCCAGCTCTGCTGAGGCGCTTTTTCTCCTCAAGAAAAATCTGTTTCTTTCACACTGCCTCTGCAATCACTTGAAACCCCATTACAGACCATGTGACAGCATCAATTAAATTCACAATTATCATGGGGCAGAGACACTCCAGCGTGATAAAATATAGTAACACAGCATCATCTGCAAGTCTGTGTGTGTGTGTCCGTATGTGTGCGTGTGTGTGTGTGTGTGTGTGTGTGTGTGTGTGTGTGTGTGTGTGTGTGTGTGTGTGTGTGTGTGTGTGTGTGTGTGTGTGTGTGCGCGCTGTGTGTGTGTGTGTGTGTGTGTGTGTGTGTGTGTGTGTGTGTGTGTGTGTGTGTGTGTGTGTGTGTGTGTGTGTGTGTGTGTGTGTGTGTGTGACTGTAAGAGGGACATGGAGAGAGAGTGCTGATCGAAAGCAGAAAACTGAGTCAGACAATTTCACTACTCGAAACGTCTGTTGCCCTTTTTCACATTTCAACGGGAACAACTCTACAAAAACATGATACCACAGTAAATAAAATGTTTGACAGTATAAAAACATTTCATTCACCACTGCAACAATAGCAAAAGAAAGCGTGTCTCCTGTCTGCAGATCAATTGTTTAACAGACCTCTGACAAAGCCAACATGCAATAAAAAATAACACCATCTACTAAGTTATTATTTATCATCGTTATCATTACAACTTATATAAAAGCCACATACATGAGCAGCAATAAAGCAAATCTATGTCAAACATTGACCATAAAATCGTCACTGCAGATAAACTTTACTTTGCAGCATAAACTGTATAAAAAAAGCACACAAACAATACAAAGTGACAGTTCATTGTAGAACTGTTTGAGGAGGACTCAATAATAACAAGAAATTATTCTGCAGTGGCTCCGGAGCAATAACAGAGGCCAAACCGTCCATTCCAAAAAGGCAGGTTTGGAACAGGAAGTGCACTAGTTTCCTATGAAATTAGCTGTTTTGGATCATTTCTCTGAGAGATTGAAATCACAGTGAGTGCTTTTGAATATCCCTAGAAAATTAAACTGGGTGCTGCCACTGTGTATCCACAAAGTTGGCCCATAATTCAGTAGCAGTTTAGCAGCAGAGCCTTTGTCTCCCTTTGACATCACAGATTAGAGTCTTGGCTCTTGTTTGCAGCTTCACCAGAGATTTATCCAGACCAAACTGTCCGAGAGCGTGCGTAAAAAAAACCCCAGCATGAATCAGTGCTCTGGTTGTATTTTAAAGAACCCACAGTCAAACACAGAATCTCACCTTCAGATGGATGTGGTTTGTGTGTCTGAATGTGTGCGTCAACGCAGTATAATCGACTGAAGGAGAGACACTGTTGGATCTGGCAGGTGGAGCTGTTCTGGCCCATACAGTTAATTTCTTTATGCTCTCCATCACAGCTCTATTTATTAAAGCACAATCAGGCCCCGGACGTGGAAAAAAACAGGGAAGCGTGTCCGCATTGATCTCTCTCTACCTATAGTGCTGGCCTACACTGGAGCAGAGCAGGGGATTAAAAATTCATAAGCGTATTTAGATCTATAAGAGCATTATTCATGTGTGCCGTCACCATCTAATACAGAAGGGTACTAATCATTTGCATCTCTAGCCCAGCACACACCCAGCACACGCCCAGCACACGCCCAGCACACACACACACACACACACACACACACACACACACACACACACACACACACACACACACACACACACACACACACACACACACACACACACACACACACACAATAGCTTTCTGGGTGCACTCCAAGTGTCAGCACTATCATATGGGCATGTGTGTGTGTCCTGGCATTGTTCCCTCCTTGAGTGCCATACAATGTGCTGGCATAAACACCTGCTTGACACAGCAGATTGGCACTAATGGCTTTACACGCAGTGCCATCTGTAAGCTGGACCATTAGCTTGTGCATCTTCTCCATGGCCACTAACAGAGCTTCATAGCACTCGCCTCAGATCAACATCGTTTATAGTGCAAAGGCAAAAACACATCCAAATTGAAAATTGTCTAATCATCCACACTCTCTAGGAGGCTGTACGTGGAGGCGGCAGAGCTCGGCCCATCTGCCTGCACCTGGATATTAAAATCTTTAAAAAAAACAAAGCAATTCTGCTCGTTTTGTCGGTCGAGTGTGAGACACCTCCCACTGAGCTGAAGCTATAACCACCAATCCAACTTTGAGCGCTCGCACACACCGACGTCCTCCTCGGTGGCTTCCAGCAGCCTGCAGCAGTCACACAGGGATCATTACTATTCATTTGCTCAGCAAACTGGCCGCACAGACTTATAAATTAGCTCATCTACCGCAGCTGGGTACTGAGACAGTTGGCGCATGCTGAGGACCGAGAGCGCGGCCATTACAGTGCGAGGCTCGGAAACACCTTCTGTCCAGTCGACGTGACCTCTTCCACGCTCGGCTGCTCACTCTTTCAAAGGCGGGAGGAGTTGAGCGCGGGGGTTAGACGTGCCCAGTCAATGATTCTAATAAATGACCTAGCAGAGCAATAGGACTACAACCCAGCGCGTTGTGCTGAGGGAGAATGCGGTGATAAATCCTGTCAAACCAAGTGTAAATCAGTCCAAATGAAATAGCATTAGTGGGACCTCTGACCATGAGGGAAGAGAGCTGACAGGTCTGACCTACAGTGAAATGAGGGAACACAGAGACTGCTTTCTGCCTTGGGGGAGGATCAATGGGAGAAGGAAAAAGTAAAGCTATTAATTCTCCTGGATATGTCAATTCCCTTTGGTGAGGCCAGATTGGTAGTGATCACGACCAGCCCCTTGGGCAGACGGGAGCTTGGGCTCTTTTTGCGCCTCAGTACACCATTGATTAATTGATGTTTTTACGGCTAACTGGAAACCATCACATCATACTGGAGAAATGTAAATCAATTCCAATTGCACGTTTATAACTCAGCGGGTGAATGTGGGGTTAAATTATGCTAACCACATCTCGTAGAGGATGTGTACCTGAGTGGAGGACCTGAGGTTAAATAAGCCATGTACAAAACTTGAAACAGTGTCTTAAATAATCCTAAAACATTTATAAAATAGTTCAGAGACCTTGTAAATGATGAATGAAGTTTCTTTTTCCTTACCCGTCCGATGAGCACAGGTTCAGGCCCGGCGTATTCTTCAATCACAAAGAACTGGTTCCAGATCCAGCTCCTCCTGCTGCGAGAGCGAGACCCCTTTCCCTCCATACGCTCATGCACTTCCTCTTTTACCTCGGACTCTGCTTCTTCAAACACGAGGCCTTGGCCATTTTTCGGACCGGCAGCTTGTGTCCCAGTGTTTTTTGCCTTGTAAGGGTGGAGCCTTAGGACATGACTGCTGTTGACAAGCGTGCTGTCTTCATCTGCTGGGTACTGGGCTGTGCTGAGTTCTGTTTGAGCAGGGTGAACTGACTCTGTTAATGGGTCTCTATGGGAATCTGCCGCTCTGTTCCCCAGCCTTAATCCCGAGTGCTGCATTGTCAGCACAGAAGGAGGGGAATCATTTGTTTCAGAGGGAACGTACAGTGGGTGATATTTTGTCGATGTGAAAGGCGGTTCCGTTTGGCTGATCATTAGTTCTTTCTCCGGGCTAAGACTGACCTCGCTGCGAGGTGTTGACAGCATGCGCAGGAGGTGTTTGCTCTTGCTATCGCCATTATCTGAATCCTGCAATCCCAAGTTGTCCTGCTCTTTACTTAAAGATGGCTTGACTTCACTTAGCGGATTAATACGAATGTCAGCACCAGGGTCTCGATTAAGATCTGGAGTGGTGACTGGGCTTACATAAGGAAATGCAGTCTGATTATCAAATCCAGTGTGAGACTGAGTGACAACCATATCTTGTCTTGCCACTTTCTGAGCCTCTAACTGTCTGTGATTAACGTCAATCAAATCTCTCTTCCTGCTCCGGCTGCCCTTGCTCGGAAAGCTCAAGCTGGGAGCGCTCTGCATTTGGGAATTGACGATCCTGACTAGGTTTTCTTTAGACAGCAGCTTCAGAACGCCATAGCTAGCAGTGAGGTTCAGCTTTCGGTTTGAATCTACGCTGAATCCTTTTCGTGGCACACCCGTGGTATAGACACTCAAATCAGGCCTGACCCTGGATCTCGAGCCTGATTTAAACCTGGTTTTATTGGAGTGTAGATCTGGTTTGTGGTGGATTGTGAATGCTTTCTCTGACCTCCCTGTTTTCTCAGCATTCTTGGTGTTATTTCTAACTTTCTTCACATCCTGGTTTAACTCCTTGTCATTTGCTAATGTGTGAGGAGTCACTTCTTTATTATAGACGGAGTCAACCTCACGCTTGGGCTTGAGGGCCTGCTTCTCCTTGTTGGCAACAGATGGAGCAGCGTGATTCTGCAACATTTTGGAATAAGAAAAAGATCCAGTGTCACCCGTCTGCTCGTGATTGATCAGGTTTCTAAGAGTCACCACGGGCATCGCATTTGCATCCACGCTTGCATCCCGTTGGTCGGCAGCTCTGCTCTCCCCCAGCTTCACTGCGTGCAATCCGCCAACTCCTCTTCTCCGTACAATCTTACTGGCAGAGGAACCCCCAGCAAGCCCCTCCCACAGGCACAGGAAAACCAACAGGAGGAGATTTCTTGTAACCATCTTGTCTTGTGGCGAGATGTCCTAATTTAAGTGAGGTTTGCTGTGAGGCAGGCCTTGTTTTCCAGGTATCTTCATTCTCTCCCTTGTTTTCTCCCTCGTCTCATGCACCTCCTCTCACTCGCCCATCCCGTGCCCTTCACACGGAGCTGGAGGGCAGGTGTCAGTCACTCCTTCCGTTTTTTTTCCACACCGCCTGATATCTTCCTCTATCTCGCTGAGCCTCTGTCTGCCGTTTTTTTCTCCACTCCTCTTGCGAAGCGTCTCATTTAGTTCCCCACAGAGGGTTAAACACCCTGAGAGAAAAGATAAAGATAATTAAGTTAAAACTTTAATCATTGCACTGCGTTAATTAAAAGTGGAGCAGCATAGACAGGTAGGAGAGCTCTCTGACAAGCAGGCAGGACGGACCTTTAACAGAGCAGCAATCACATTTTCACAAGCACAGAGGGCTTTTTAGGCCCAGAACACACATCCATTTATACCTTCATAATGACCCAAGTGCTTTCTCTTACATCTATTAGATAGACGGGGACAAAGTTATCATCATACTATTCTACATGGGAAAAGATAGGATAACAATATTAGAACTCGCTCTGAGCATTTATTAGCGGGAACAACTGTCAAGGATTTCTGACTGCAGTGGAAAAAAAGGATCAGCTACAATGTGAAACTAGCTTCCCATCACTTTGATGTGTGATTAATTAGCTGGATTCATATTGTTCTTTGATCACCAAGACAGATGCAGATGCACTTTGTTGTACACAGCACCTTGAGCTATCTAGGAGGATCTTCACCTCGCACACGTCTGATTTCCATACTTTCAACATTGAAGCCTCAAATGGGAATCCTACAAACAAAATGTCAGCTATCAATCAGTGTGCTAGTTTTGAGACAAGATCAGGAACACTTAAAGGGATAGTTCACCGACAAATTAAAATGCACTCATCTACTCTTAATGGGTGAAGTGTTTGAGTCCAAAAAACACTTCTGGAGTCTCAGGTGTACACAGTGTTGACAGTGTCACAGTGTCCGTAAGCCCCGACATTCATATTCAACTCGAAACGGCGTCATTTACACCATGTTTTTAACCGAAATGTCCTCTGATATTCTCAATGGAGGCGCGTACACGTACCCTCGGGCACACTGGAACACCGCACACACTCTCGCCCAAGGGCACGCGCGGGGTGCTCGCTCCTGTGGCTATTTCTACTAGCATTGCCACTTCCGGTAGTGGACTTTTTGGCTGAAAACATGGTGTAAATGATGGTAGCATGTTGTCTTTTTTACTGTTGTTTTATTACGTCTGAAGAAGAGGTCACTTTGGCTGCAACACTGTTGGCTCCTGAGGCTCCTAAAGTGTTTTGTGGACTCAAACACTTCATTTCTCAGTGAACTATCACTTTAATTGGCATCCCGGTAACAGCAGCTCATGCATCTGACAAGTCAATGATATGACCTTTGTTTAAGAGTAGGCCACATGAAACATAGCTTCTCTTTCCTCCTCTCCCTCTTCATCCCATTTATGTCTCATCACCAGATGTTACTGACTTGACTTCCTCCCGGGAGTCCTTGGTCTTTGTTGATACAGATCCAGCTGATGCATTATGCATTATGATTACAACTAGATTGTTTACATATACAATGTTCCTGGCCACATATACTACTATAACTGAGTTTTTGCTCACCCTTGTTGAAGGTTATAGACAGAGGATTGTGATTTATGAATATGGACCAAATAAAGCCAAATAAAACTTGATTGAGGGATTAATTGACTATTTGCCAGATTGCATCAATATATACAAACCTTTTTGTATATGTCAGTGTTTGATTCAGAAAACAATTTTTTTTTTTTAAACGCTGGAGGACTGGAGTTACAATAGAAGCAGAAAAGACTAATGTATGGTAACCTTTTGTCCCTAGCATGGCTGAGGCTTCAGAAACAGTGGATCCTTCATTTACCACAATGCAACTTGTGCACTTTGTCATTAGAAATCCCCCTCTGACTGGTGAATTCCACCATATTTAAAACTCTGTGTTGCAAGTAAAATAAGCTTGCTGGTATAAATCTGAAGCTTTAAGTCATTATTCTATTTTATAGAGCTCCCTAAATAGATATGGACGACACTATTACTGTCTACAGGTAGAAAAGTATTGTAATGGTAGGTAAGCTGAACTTTATGAGTATAATTGGTGGAGTACCCTTTAAAAAACAGTTTCTAAAACACTGGAGGACTGGAGACAAGGCAGAAGCAGCAAAGACGAATGTATTGTTACTTTTAGTCCCTGGAATGGCTCAAGCTCCAGAGACAGTGGATCATACATTTATCACAATGCAACTTAAAGGCCTTTTCTTCGTTAGACATCCCCTTCTAGCTGGTTCTTTAAAACTCCATGTTACGTGTCTGTAAAATTAAGCTTGTTGGTATAAATCAGATACTTTAAGCCCAGTACTTGTTTTATTTTATAGAGCTCCCTAAAAAGAATCAGAGGACATTGTACAACTGAGAATAGTATTTTTATATTATAACTTTATGAGTACAATTGGTGGAGTATCTTTTAAAGTTACACTTTCCTGTGAACAAAACTATCAAACTCTGCATGTGGGTTTGATTCCATAAAATCCAGTTCGTAAAACACTGGAGGACTGGAGCCAAAACGGAAGCAGAAAGACTAATGTGTTGTGACTTTTAGTTCCTAGCATGGCTCAAGCTCCAGAAACAGTGAATTTAACACATTACAACTTAGAAGAGTGTTTTCGTTGTACACCGCCTCTGGCTACTTAATTCCCACATCTTCAAAACTCCACATTTCAAGTGTGTAAAATAAGCATTTTGGTATAAATTTGAAGCATTGAGCATAGTGATGACATCATAACCACTTATTTTACTTTACAGATCTCCCTAAGGAGATACAGAAGACATCATGAGATTGTTCCTACAGGTAGAGTGGTATTAAATGAACTGAACTTTATGAGCTTAATTGGTGGAGTGGCCTTCAAGTTACTTCAATTCAATTCAGTGTTAATCTTATGGCGACAAATCACCACATACATTATCTCAAGGCACTTTACATAGTAATGTTTAAGAGACATTACAATATAATAAACAATTATGAAAATGAATACACCCAACAGTTTCCACAACAAGTGAGTACTTGGCATCTGTGGAGAGAGAAAACTCCCTTTTACAGTATTTTGCAATATTTTTTGTAAAACGTGTGTCTTATGGGTTAAGCAGTGGCAGTTCCATCCTGTCCTGTGCAGTGCAATGTGGTCTGTTTGGGTGTATGACACTTGCTCCGCTGTGGTGCATACAGACCCTCCCTGTCAGCACACTCACTGGGGCATGACTGAAGTTTGGGTTGCTCCTCCTGGAATACTGTTTTTACCCTTTTTTCTTTACTCAATTTCTCTCCAACATCTTCAGCTTTCTCTCTCAAGCGCCCTCGCTCTCTCTCTCTCTCTCTCTCTCTCTCTCTCTCTCTCTCTCTCTCTCTCTTGCACTCTCTCTCTCTCTCACAGCCTCACTTTCTCTGAGCAAATCCTTCTGATGAACTGAAAATGGAGAAAAACAAGATTATCCTCCCCTCCCTCTTCTCTGTTTTCCCACCTCTCCCACTCACCACCTGTCTCTTCTTCTACCTATCTATCCCCCTAAATCTCCCTCTATCCCCCTCTCTTTAACTTGCTATTGTTTTAGCATCCCGTCCTTTTTTACTCTGCTGACTCCTATCCTCCTTTCCTCTCTCGCTTGCTCATCTGTGTCAATCACAAGCCTGTCACCGTGTCCCTCACCCTCTGTGCACTTTGAATGCTTCAATCAATCAGCCAATCTCCATCCTCGGCCTTGCAACATTGGAAGTGACAGGTGTCTTGCTGGCTACCATCTTGACGACAGGCTACAACACCATAATTGTGCATATAAATCTAGTCATCAAATGATAAAATGCTACAAACCCAGTGGTTACCTGGGACGAGCTGCAAAATGCCGGAAAGATTTTTACAGAATAAGTTGTAAATAAACGCTACAGAGGCCGTTATGGAGGATGTAAGGCTGGATTTGGCTGCGTCTTATCTCCAACGTACAGCATGAGGAAGCGATTGGGGTGAATTCAATGACAGAGCCCCTACTCTCTCCCACAGGAACTTATCAGCTGGGAGTTTGATGGCCAGGCAATCATTGCCACGGGCACCTTGTTAACAAGCCTGGGGCAGGAGCAGGGATGCAGGGCAGAATATCAACACTGCACTGTCACCAGCTGAGCACAAATTTATTACATTTTTGTGTGGGAGGTTCTGTCAATGTGAGGTGTTTTGTTAAAGCAGCAAAGCAGGAGTAAAAATCGTTTTTTTCCCTCTTCATGCTTTTATCTTGTGCACCGTTTCCACGGCAGAAGTTTCACTCGGTGCAGAGTTAAGGATTTATGTAACATACTGATCTGTGTCGCAGCCTTTCACATTATGCTGTGCACCTCTGTGGAGAGCGATTGCAATGCCATTACCCTGGGTGCATGGGCCTGTGCGGCAGTAAGCGAACATAATTGGGTGCTCCAATTTGAAGCACAAGGGAGCTCATATTTCCTCATTAGAGTTTTGTATAATGTAATACGGCAAAAATGTTGTTTTCATCTATGTGAAACCACCACAGATCAGGACGGGGATTTCACCCATGGCCTTTATATACAGCAACTCGATTTCGAGTAGAGTAAATAAAGACGACAGGGTGCTGCACACAGTGACTCCAGGAAGCCCTTGCCTCCTAATTAGTTTAATGAAATGTACAGTTGAGGTGTATTCTCAAACAGTTTAAACCACGCGATTGCGACGGTACTGTATTCCTTTGTAAGTTCGGGGCACTTACAGCAAGTTTCTCTGTGCACTGATTAATTGGGGCCATAAATATCTTAATTCATTTCCCCTTACTGGTCCCATCCCACCTAAAACCCAAATGATCTTTTGGATCGTTAGGATTGGAGGCAAATCCTCACCATCGATTGCGAGCTGTCCCAACTTAACGAGACAGAAAATTTTAATTACGATTCACCTCCTCGCTTGCTGTCTATCTTCCCTTTTTTCTCCCAGTAACCCTCCTGTCGCACACAGAGAAATGCGCCACCACAGCAGCCGCAGCAGCAGCGGTGCGCCCACACACACCCTCCTCGCAGGCAATGAACAAACACATGTATGCTGTGTGACTTCAAGCCCTGTTGACAAAACACTCTCCAGAAAAAAACTAGTATTTATTTACTTATGCAGTTAGAAATAAAAACGAAAAAAAAAAACACATTCCTGGACTCACAATGCCACATTCAGCCACCCTCTCAAACGCACATTCATGAAGACACATTCAAACATCCTTGTGCACACACACAAGTCCTCCTCCTACCACTTATATCTATGCTGCAAAGAAAAAGAAAGAAAGCTCTGAGGACTACTTCTGTGGACGCAGTGAAAGTCAAAGAGAAAAAAAGGGAGCACTCCCTCACACCAGGAGGCAAGAGAAAAAGCAGCCACCCCAAAAGAATTATGCATGGAGTAACAAAGGCAAGCTGAAGAACAGAGAGGGATGAAGGAGGAGAAGCAGGGGAAGTTTGGAGGAATGTGTGTGAGGGGATCAGTGGTGTAGAGGGGCAGCAGGTGGAGGGAGGGGGGGGGCAGGCTGCTTCTCAGAGGACCGACTGGGTAGTTTTTAAGTGCAAATCGCCGTAAAGCAGCTCCGTCCTCGCCTTGAACCATGGCAGATAAAAGCGGACCTGTCAGTGTGTGAGGAGGTGAAAAACAGCAGGAGCCCTGGTCTGTTAATGTATGAATACCTCCTTCGCCCGTGTCCCCAGCCTTGTCTCTGTCTAGGCCTTACTGATATACTGACAGCAGGAGCTAACCTCCCTCGGGAGGGTGTACCGCACCAGCCTATGGACATGAGATAATTCCCCGGAGGCTGGAGGTGTGTAGAGGATGAGCGGAGGCAGGTAAACAACATAACAGTGTCAGCTTTACAGCACAAACACAGTGTTATGAATTCACAGTTTTGCATGGCTGTGAAATTTTGTCCACTTATGGGTGGCTGTTTGCCTATTGGTGAGATTAAGACTTAAAAGACTCAGTGTAACAGAGCGGCGACAGGGGGCTTTGGATTTGCTTGGCTTTCAGCTAGATCAATGGGGTTACATTCGTGGCAAGAGTCAGAACATTGCATTTCAAAACACAGAGTGAGTGCACTGAAAAGAGAAAATATGACAGATATTTAAACTACAGTCTTGTTCAACGTCATTTTTTACAATAAGATGCAGGACAGGGCGACATATTCATAAATCATTTCATAAGCCTGTCCACACTCAGCCGCGGACAGAACAGCAGGGGCCATGTACGTACTGCTGCTGCTGCTGCTGCTGCAACTTACTGGAAATACTCTATACCTATGAGATCACCGTAGAAGTAGCACACCACTCCTGAATAACAGGTTAAAAAAAGTTTGTATTTCTCCCTTAGGGTTTGCACTGAGAAGTCGATGTGACTTGAGGCTGAAGTCCTATACTTCCTAGTTTAAACTTTTCAGAGTTAGCTGTATTTGTGCTGTACAGCATGAGTGGGAATTATTCAGCTTTGGTAACCCAGCTAATGCTATTCGGTCCATTGGCGAATTGTTATTGGTTTTTGTGATTTATTGTGCATAGCTTTTGTGTATTGTAAGGGGTGAAAGGGGCCTCAGTCCAAAGGACCAACATTTAGATCGACCAAAAGAGGCGGTCTCAGTCTGAATCGAACTGAACCATGGTTCAGACTTTTGAACCAATTGCAAGAAGTTGAGACTGCATTAAACAACAGAAGAAGAAAAAGTAGCAGAGGCAGCCCGAAGGATTTACTTGCACTTTTCACCTCCAACTGTATAACTTTTGAACGACAGGGATGTTCATTTGACGCATTTTCACTACTGTCGAGTATTGCAACTGAAGTTAATGTTGCTGGTATTAATACCTGAATGATATCAGTGACAACGCAATTAAGAATAAGAACCAGTTCATTGATTTCCTCCACTCAAATGAAAAGACCACCCACCAACATGACAACATTCCGAAGTCTACAAACCAATCATTGTGAAACATATAGGAAGACACAGCCTACGTTGTTGATGACAACAGGATGTATGTATGTCATTCAATGTGAAACCGAAACTAACCGGGTCAGATGAATACAATGTAACAATGACATAAATCTTAGTTCAGACCTCAGCTCTTCTACTCTTCACTCAAACTGCTAACATATAAGCAAGCCAACTTAAGTTTGTTTGCTCAGTTTGCTATAGCAGCGACTGGATATAAATCTACTTTGCATATGGTGTAACCTATTTTATTTTATGAGTGTGTAAATTCATTCATGGATATATTCTGATGCAACCACTTGCAGCTGTACTTCTGTATGTAGTGTGAATGCAATCTGCTCAGCTGCTGCTTTATCTTAAGCTACAGTATATAAACTGTGAGGGCTGCCATAAAGATCAAATAAATCTTGACAGGAGATGGTGCAGAGAATCACAGTTCCAGGAGACGTGCCAATAGGTCATGACAGGGACAACATTTGTGGTCCATTTTTTACCGCCCTGGCAGAGGTTCAAGTAGCTCTGGTCTGATGTGTGTGGTCGTACGCTGGTTAAGAGCATGTGAATACACCAACTGTGACAGCGTCGACCCACTGAACGCCTATGATTTACTGGTAAATTCTTTTCATCATTCAAAAGCTATAAATTATGGATATCAGTTTATGCATTATGGCTGTGAAGGCAGAGATTTATATTATTGTTCCATGCATCTGCTGTACATAGTGATATAAAAATAAACAATGTTCCGACTTTTATTCAAACTTCCCAATATATTAGAAAAGGAAATTGCCCACCACACATCTGTCACCTATCCTGGTTATTTTGTTGGCAACATCTCAACACACTCAAGACAGACATGTGTGCAGTCTGGTGCACGCTCCTTAAGGCTTTCCCTCTCTGTGTGTTTAGTGTTTTATGATACATCCAACGTGGAGCTGCAGGTTATCTTCAGTAAACCCTCACAGGACCTGAGGTAATACTGAAATATTTACACTGGTATTGGATTGTTCTTACAAAACTTGACAAAATCAGTGCCGTGTGTGCGTGTGTGTACTTGTGCAGGTATCTTTGTGAGCACCATTTTGAGCCAAGATCTTAATGAGGACATTGTGAGGAAGTGAAGACATTTCTGACCCATTTTCAATAGGTTGTTTGATGGTTAAGACTTGGCTTTAGGGCTACGGTTGTAATAAGGTTTAGGTTAGGTTAGGATTAGGGGACACTTAGTGTGTCAAGAGGAGCACAGGAAACAAGGTTACTTTAATCGCCCTTCCATAATGTCCTAGTGGTAGGATCTACATATCCCGTAAAAAGAAAATAGATATTGCAGTATGAGGTTGGGGTTAGGAAATGGTTAAGGGTAAGGGGCAGGGGACCATATGGCATTAAGTTGTGATGGTTAATGTTAGGGCCTAACAAATGCATTATGCCAATAAGTGTCCTCACTAAAGCTGCTTTAAGATCATGCACTGAACTCCAGATAATCTCGGGACATTCACTGGAGGGGCAGTATCTGAGAATGAAAATATCAAAGTGAGACAATTCAGACTTTCTGTTGAGTTTGTCCGGCCAGTGTGCCAATAAAAACTGTCTGAATGAGCCGATGTGAGAACACAGCAAGAGATCCTCTGCAGGTTTCACCGCAAGCGAGTGGGCGTGTTGACGACCCTTCTAACCCAAAACAAATGCTACAATTAAAAAAAAAAAAAAGCAAAGGAAAACACGTGAATGTAGATACATTTAGGAGGCTGACAAATTGACTTCCAGATGATAACAGGGACATCAGTAACATTAATCATTGGTGAATTATTTGAATTTGTCATTCAAATCTCTGCTTCTTACATCAAACCCAAATAAATTTCTTGGTGGGTAGAAACATTTATTTTTAGTGCTGAGACAGAAAATTTTAATGAGTGAGTAAATGTATAACACATGTCATGCTAAACGTCAACGTCAACAGAAAACCTTTTTCTCATGTTTTCCTGCAACAGAAATAATAAATCCTCAAAAAAAGTGAATGTTGGAATTTAAGTGAAAACAGCAAAGTACAAAAAGAAAAACATTAAATTGGGATGATATGTGGGAGACAGGAACTGTAAATTCTACAGGGAGTGTTGTCAGCCGTCAACTTCACAGAAGTGAGGCTGATCATCTGCTAGAGCTGAAAACCCCAACTGGATTATTAAATAATTGTATCTCCCTGTCACAGCACAAACAAGCCCAGACTAAAACAGACTTGGTCCAACTTGCTCCAACTCCATGTCAGATGCTCATACACACAAATCACTGGTCCATAACTAAAGTCAATATAACAAGTCATTAAAAAGTAATAAGAGGGGAAACAATTTGCTTCAGCTGTGGAAAAAACATGTGTGTCAGCGAAAAAGAAGTTTCCTCTCATTATGCTAATATTAAATAAATTTAGTCAGGGTCATTTCTATTTCGGAGAAGACACTAAGGTTGATTCTATCTCAAATGGAGTCTGTCATTATTTGTATGACTTTGGAATAGTCCTTCAATATCAAAATGTAAGATAATATTCTGTTCATGGCCGATGATCCTGTGTCTGGCTACGTCATGCGGACACCACCAATTATTATTGTCACTGAACGATAACAACATCTGACGTCTCTCTGCCTCCAGGGCCCTGTGCTGTTTCGGACAAGTTTTAGGAGCTGATCAGCTTCAATGATCTTCAAGCAGAAAGGTCATGTTTATGCGTCGAGCACCTCATCCGGTTCGAGCCGATGTCTGGAGGTGCTCGCTTTGCCTTTTCCGAACAGTGAGTCATCAGCTGCCAAAGCAGTTACCGAAATTACACCTGATGCCCATCAAGCCTCCTGTCTCTCTTCCCCTTCCGCCTGACTGCATGTGCAACATCAAAAAACTATCTGATCCTTTCAACACACTGGCTGACATTTCAGCAAGAGTCCTCAGGAGTTGCGATGGACTTTGTCTGCCCGATGCCGCGTGCGTGCATGAATAGCATGTGTAAGTGTCCATTCAGATGTGTGTTAGATAATGAGAAAAGACCGAATTTTTCATTCAAGCAGTTGGAGGAAGTTTCCAAGAAAATTGCCCGTTGAAGGAGCGTATTGGTACGAACTCCATGTACACTCACCTATCTTCTCAGAGAGCCACAAAGCATAGGTTCAAAAAGTATTCCTTTATTGGAAAGAGAGGTACTTTACTGCACAGCACTTGAAATTGTTTTCGTCTAAGCTTTAACTCATGACACCCTTTCCCTCCACCTCTGTTGTTTGACTTTCAAGGTTGTTTCAATCGAGAAGCACTGTGGCTGGACAAGAGGCTGGTGGCGAGGACCCGGCAAGGTGGCGGAGGGTCGTTTCAGAGATGAATAAACACTACACACCCAAGGTTGTCTGAGATAATATGTGATGCATCGCTTTAGCGAGAGACGGCACATCGTAGAACAGCACCAAGGCTATTGGCCAAGGAAGAGGGTGAATGATGATCAATATTCCACCTAAATTGACCCTAAAATTTACATTTACGGGTCTTTTTAATGTTTAGCTTCCATCGAGGCAGACAATGAGTGCAAACCAGCAAGATGGAGTGGGTTTACTTTTAATGGCTGCCTGACAGAATCAATAACCCAGTGCTGTGCACTGAAAACTTTCTCTTGAGGTGTTGTCCGCAGGTGTTCGGGGTTTTTTTTCACTACTTCTCTCACACAAAGATTAGACTTCTTTTTCAAACATGGGTAAACCCACTAAAAAAGTTGTTAACCCCTTTCCCATTGTCAGTTGAGGAGTTTGCCAGTGTTGCATTTTGCGAAATAGCAAAGAAAAAATTGTAATTGTTGCACATTGTTCCCAAGATGTGAAAAACAAGTACACAAACATTCATAGCTGTTTACAAACCAATGCCCTGATGTTCAATATGCGCATTAACATGGCACGGGAGAAGATGCAGCATCTCCGTCTAGACTGCCAAAAAAAAGAAGAAGAAGAAGAAGAAGAAGAAGAAGAAGAAGAAGAAGAAGAAGAAGAAGATGAACGCCTTCAGCCAGGAGTCATGCTTCCATCACTGCAGAACCGATTCAAATCCGTCTAATGCATTTGTCAAGGAATGCCAATTGTATCCATTCAAATTGCAGACAAACACCAGATGTTTGACCAATGGTGTGTAATATAATATATATAAGATAAGGAGTGTTTGTTCAGTTTGCGATATTACCTGAGGGATGAGGCAAAGGACAAAAGACAGTGATTGGTTGAGATTTCAATATATGACCTAAATGTGGTTATAGGTCAAAAGATTGTTGGTATATTTCCATTTGTCAAGACTACAAACTTGCCAAATTTTCCTTAAAAATATTTAATGCATTTGCCCCTACAGCCACACTACTCTGTGGTCTCGTGGAATGCACCCAAGAAGCATGGAGGACGCTATAGATCTGATCAGTAAGACCGCATCTGTGCTGCATGACTGCTTTCAAGGAGAGACTGACAGAAAGCAGCCATTGTTATCCCCCTTCCTTGAATTCATCACACCCCAGTGGCCATTAAGAGCAGGTAGAAACACTCTGGACGTGGTCTGAAAGCACTTTGTATGAGCCCGTTCCTTTCACACATGCCCCATTCTTGGCAGCTTGTTCGCAGTGACAGTGCCAATGGGCTGATGTTTACAGATATAGCACCCACAGAAAATGCTGGGTTACTGTATCTATCCAACTGAGTTGAGCCCTGGGTGTGGCGCGCACCGTGCGGTAGGGATGCATCTTCTGAGCCATCTCTCGTCTTAGAACAGAAATAAACTCGGCTTTAGGAATAAACAGGCTACACTTGGAATGGACATTTAAACTAAAAGTTGTAGCTGTAAAACTATGGAACAGGTGACACATTAATATGTAAACACCAGTGTATGAAACCTAAAGATGGGTGACTATTTTTGTGGCTAAATATTCTCCTCTTCAACAGGTTCATGTGTTTTGCAGTATAGACAAAATATTCTGTGTGTGTTCTCCTCTTCAACATTTCCATGCACTTTATTCTTGCATTGTAGAATTAAAAGTAAAACAAACACTGACTAACTGAAGTGTGTGCATAAGTGCTCTTCAGTTGGCTTAGATTCTGCTCTTACATAAGAACAAATCCCAGTTAAGAAAACATTGGTGAATATCAGAATCTTCGTAAACTGCGTAAGTGGGTTTTAAGAAGGAATTTCTTCCTAAGAACGATTGGTGAATGAGGCCCAACGGGGTCAGATAGCTTCTGTTTGGAAAAACTTTTTTTAAACCAAACTTTCTGAAAGGCATTACACCAACCACCCCATCAATTCAGAATATACAGCACAGCAGTGCTCCCCAGCCTGGGAGTTGGGACCACAAAAGTATTCAGAATGTAGAAAAGGAGAAAACTTGCTTTCTCTGAGGACGAGAAGTGCCAGACAGACATTGAATTGTACGGAGGACTTACCATCCAGAAAGGTTTGGATACACTTATTGAACATTCATCATTATGACTCATGCAATGAATAATAATTTTCACTTAAGTCCCCTAGGTCCCACCTGAGGACCCCAGCAGGCCCCTGACCCGCTCTGACCAGACCCGCTGCTCCACCAAATCAAAGATATCACACAATATTCTGCTTGCAATCATCTACTGACTCCTTATCAGAGTTTTGTCAGAACCATCTATCCCAAGGATGTTGTTGTGTCCTGTTCCCTTATCATCCTGCCGCGTTCATGCCGCTGTGTGCGAGTTGAACGTTGTGTGACCACGCGGGCCTGGAAGCCTGTACTGTCACAGTTGTTAATCCCCCTCGACTCAGCTTCATTAGCGTATATACACACCCCTCCCCTCTCCTCTCTTTGTATGACGTTAATGCTCCGTAGGTTCTCTCCTGCTTCTGTATCCTAACTGACAGTGTATTTTTGTAATTCTGATGGCGTTGCCACAATCTCAAATTAATTTCGCTTTTGTCTCCCTCTATTTGGGTCAGTTTGTTGCTTTGTTTGTTTTACGGCAGCTCAGGGAGACAGAGCAGATTGTGGCATGTTTAAGTCACTATCTCTGGCAGGTTAGAGTGCGGGGTCACCTTGGGTGAGGATTGGATAAAGGATGTTTGAAATTGCTTTATGCAGCAACATGTTGCGCAACATCCAGTCGTTCAGCTGTTGTCTCCTTCTCAGCTGAGCAGTGATTGGCTGAAACTCGGCCTATGCTACAGGAGCAAGCAGCATCATCATTCCTTCTTTTTATTACTTTCCAATAGTATTTTTGGCAGCATTGTTTATATTGGGAACTTCTTCTGTGCTAGTTCAAAGATATACAACAAGGCAGTGGGTGCATGTTGAGGGAAGATTTCCAAGCAGCGTTTGTCTGTGGTGTGTTGCAGGACGATGCAGGGGATCAAAGTATTTTTTTAGGGCGATCATTTTTTTCTGCAGGGTGCATTCATGCTGTGTAGTGCTTGGGATGTTCTGGCATCGCTCCAGCACTGGGACTATAAATTCTGTTATAGACACACTGACAGCAGAAGACACACATGAACCGAAATATCTTTTCAAACACACACGATCGCCTCCCACCAAACCTTGCATCAGAAAGAAATGGAACTGTGAGTTTCTTGTCTCTCCTTCCAAGGTCATTTGTTCCTTTGGCGTAGGTGCAGTAATGATCCCATCTCCAGCTTATGAAAGCTGATAGGTGGGTGCATCAAACCTGTCCCCTGGAAAAGCCTTTACCCAGCTTCAAGGTGGGAGATAGTTGCCATCAGACGGCGAAGACCGCAGGGGGAGAATCCCCTCCACCTTCCTCCACTCTCTGCCTTTGTCTCTAATGTGGAGCAGGGATAGCAGGGGCCGCTGCGTTTAGAAAAGCCCTGTGTTTCGCCCATAAAAACCACATCTCTGGCCGTGGAGAAGCTCACACTGTAATCCTGCATGACGGATTGAGTCTGCCACTGCAGCGCTCTCCCTCTCTTTCTCTCCCTCCTCGTTTCAAAAAAGAAACTTCTATGGCAGCGGGCGTGTGCTCGAGTGTGTGGGCGCATGCATTCGTCAAAGACAGGGGAATGTGTGCGTGCAGGCACCCATACGTCGGCATGACGTTCGCGCGTTTGCCTAAGTGCATTTTGTGCATTCCTTCCATCAGCTCTTCCTCCCTTAAAAAAAGAAAATGTAGGGTAGCCTATAGGTGTGTCTGTTTAAATTTTATATCAACAGTCAAAGAGGGAGAATAAATAGATGTCAGTGGCAGAGAATGGAAAATAGGTTTCCCCTTTTGCGAGTGAACAGAATGTAAGCGATACCCTCAGACTTGCACAATAAAACAGAATGAATCCCAGTGGGAAGTCAGAGAACGCGAGTGCTGGAGAGGTGTATAGATGACCTGGATTTTGTATCCGTACTCCCTTGGCATGGATTACTGTGCATGGGTACAAATGGCCTCTAATAGAAAAGACGTTTATATGCTTACGAATCACTACTATTAGTACCCCTCTGAGCCTGATTTGCTCCTGTCTTTATCTATCCATCCTCTTGTCACTCCAGCTCTCTGTCTCTTCCCTCTTCCTGTGCAATCACTCTGTGCGGATTTTTTTAAACATCTCGTTCTGTTTCATAATCTCCCTTTCTCTGTCTCTCTCTCTCTCTCTCTTGCTCTCACCATCTCTCTCTTTGGGTATTAGGCATTCAATGATCTTTCCGTGGCATGTGGTAGAAGTTATCACCCCATCTCACTCCCTCCCTCACTCTATCTCTATAATCTTCCTTAATCTTCCAGCCCAGAGTGAAGTGAGAATTAGTTTCTCACTCTCTCTCATCAATCTCTCGCACCTCCCCTTCTTCTACTTCCCCCTGTACACCCCCTCAGACATGCCCACCCCTAACTCCCACTTCTCTCTCTCCTCTGAATCATCCCCGCCAGCTGCTTTCTTAATCCCTCGTCTACATCAGTTCGTCTTCCCTCTTCTCTCTGGTCTCTCCCCTCATTCAGCTTCATGTCATCAACAAAACTGCAGAGGTCATTTCTGCTTTGCCCTCCCGTCTCTCTCTCGCTCTCTCTTGCCTTCTCTTTCTATTTCCGCGTCTCGCTCTTGGATTTTCTTTTTTTTCACGCCATCTCCTCAAAATTGCTCTCGGGACTTTTGTATTCAACCCAGCCTGTTAACCCTGAGCTTCTTCCTTACCTGCTTACTGTCCTTAGTGGGTACAGACTCAGAGAGAAAACAGATGTTTTAACACCCGCTATCCACAGGCTGCTCTCACCAAATGGCTTATGAATAACACGCCAATTTCCTTGAGGCATTTTCCTTGTTGTTAATAGGAATGTTTTGCTTTGCATGTCATTTCACACCAAGTTATTTCTCTGATGACTAACCCTAACATCCCCCAACGTTAACCCTGGCCGAGAAGGTATTAAATGACGTGCAAGAAGCTTTAATATGCGCAGATGTGACTTGCAAAATGTCCCTGAAAGTGGTGTGCTATTTCAGCACGATCAGAGAATCACTGGAGTCAAGAAGCATAACAACACTTGAATTTAAGGTCACATCTATGCAAGACTCCTTTCAATCCACCATAAAAACACAAGAGCTATGCTATTGAAAAGCTCACATTTATTACATGAGCAATTGTGTCCTATATCAAAAGGCAGCTTTTCATTTTTAACCTTTTCATCTTTTGTGTTGATGAGTTTTGCCAGTTGTACTGGACTGCACTCCGACTCCCTCTCTACCCTTCAAAGCAGAGAAAACACTTATCACACCCAGCAGTGTTCCATGTTGGCAGGCTACAGCACCACAGAGAGGAATTAATAAACTGCAAAGTTAAAGGCCGGGAGTGGAAGCTGTCCCCTTCAGCCCATCACCTCACAAATCCAAAAATATATCTTTTCACCACCACATCTACGGTTCCATGTAGAACATCATAATCACGATATGATTAGAAGTAAATTATGTGCGATTCCGTGTTGTAATTTTCCGCCCCGCTCCATTTCAGAGCCGTCTGGGGGGGGACACAAATTTTGTCCAACACACACCTGATGTTGTTTTCAACTTCCAACCCTCAGTGGAACATTTTACTTAAAAGCACAGACTGAGCTCAGGAGAAGCGCAGCCACAAAAGAAATGCATGAGCAACCACCAGTATGTATTAGGATTTTCAAAATCCTTATATGTTTCCTTATTTGCTCAATGTTGTGCCAATAAAAGTCATTTCTGGCCCCAAAAATATTTTTCTTAATTAGTAAAACACCTTGGCTACAAGTGTTAACTTCCAGGTCTTAATAATAAACACAACAATTATAAAGTCCATATTCACTGAGCTACATGATTGACAAACTCAATCAATGTTCAAAGTAACACCACGCACTTTGAGCTCATATACATAAGCCGCTATGCTACACTAGAGTGGTATTTACATGTTTTAGTCCCGGGGGGAGAGAGCGAGAGAGAGTGAGACAAATGAATATTAATTCCACTATTTCTCATTATCAGGGCGGCTTAATCATGATGAATGTGTTCCTGTGTGGAGTGAGCCTTCAGGATGGAAAAAACCAAAAGAAGTAGTTACGGCTAGAAATACTTCAAGTTTACAAGTGGACAAAAAAGGAACCAAAGAAAAATGACTTTTCAGTCGTGACCTTAGCACTGACAGAGTCACTGAAACATCATTCATCGCTGAACTATGAGCTGCTGTGTTTAGAACAAAACTGACCCACCCGCCACACTGGCAGCTCTGTGGGAATTGACACAACGGTGCTATGGACAAAACACTAATGTCATGCTAACAACGTGTATTCAATGTCTGATTTTAGCTCGTTAGCATGATAATTAGCAGTAAATATGAGCAAATTACTGCTAAACACTGAAGCTTGAGGAGATGTCAACAGCTTTTGGTCATAAATTCAAGTTCTGGGCGAATTGAAATGTTGATCTGTAGATGCTGCTGGTGAAAGGTGAGGACGTCACCAGAGTCGTTGTAGTTCAACCAAAGGGGGACAAAAATATCTGTTTCATGATAAACCTGTGATGGAGTATTAGGGATATAATGAAGAAAAAACATTCTGAGATTTCGAGAAGAAAGTCATAATATTACGAGAATAAAGTTGTAGCTGAGAGGAAAGTCAAACTGCTAAAAGTATTATGAGAATTTATTGAGTCATAATATTACAAGATAAAGATGTTATTTAATGACATAAAAAAATCATGATATCATGATAGTAAAGCTGATATTTAATGAAAAAACGTTAATATTCTGAGAATAAAGTTGTAAATGAATTAGAAAAAAGTCATGGTTTTGCGATAATAAAGTCGCAATTTAGTAAGAAAAAATCATAGTGTTTTATATATATATATGGAAATTAGCAGCAGAAAGAACCCGTCTTCAATTGAGTTCCGCTCCATATAGATCTTGATTACCAATGACACTTTTAAATAGCTTGTAAATGTAACCAACAATAACCTCAACGAGCACCAAATCAGTGTGATTCTTTCTTCAGAATAGACTCATTTCTATCATTACACAATCATTTCAAAGTCCAGATACTTAGGTCCAGGTTCAGGTTACTTTATTTGTACCCATAGGTAGATTTGGTTTGCAGGCTAAGAAAAAGGCATATGTTTGACGGACATCTTACAGACAGCACAGACATGAAGTAATAATAAAACATTAATAAAACTAAAATACCATTAGAGTGAACAAACAGTTCAATCCACTAATCAGGACCACTGGACCCAACAACTGATGCTAGAACAAATACGGCAACTTGTGAAAATGTGGTGCTGATGTTCCGAACATTATTTATGAAACCTTCACAAAAGTGTAACTTAATAAGATGCTCCACGTTCCTCATTTTAAGACAGGTGACAGGCTGATCCTCTGATATCCCCCCTCTAAAATGACATATTGCCTAAAATTACGACTTAATTCTCACGATATCGAGACTAGGTTTTTCTTTTTTTCCTTTTTGAGTGACCCTAATTCTCCATCTTACAAACCATCCAAGCTAAAAAAATAGCTTTAAAAAAATTGGCAGCCTGTAGAACTGTGGTACTAAAAACAAAGCATACTTTTGCTGTTTGTGGAATTAATATGTACAGTAATAAAATCACAATCACAACAGAGGTTTCTCTACTTCAAATAAATATTCCAAATCCTGTTTGTCTTATAATTTGTCCCCACGGACCGTTATACTTGATGCCAGACCTTGCTGCAAGCAAAATGTGTCTCTTAGTTCCTGTGCACTCTATTTTTTCTTTTAAGAACATGCTTCATGTAGAAATGAAGAGAAACCTTGAGCAAAGCCGTGGCACACACGAGAGTGGGAAACGTTAAGAGTCAGATAAAAGCAACAAAAGGCATTAATGCAGAGAGCATGGCAGGGTAGCGGGTAAAAAATAAAAAAAAAAGAATGAAGATTAGCGAGAGTGGGATAAACAGATAAGGAGGGTGCACACATGATGAGACGCAGCAAAGTTAAAAAAGATAGAGGGATGAGGGGAGACACTGACGTTTGATAATCCCACCTCCTCCTCCTCTTCCTCTTTTCTGCCCTTTCCGTCGTTGGAAAAAAAATAGAGAAGGCAGAGTTAAGGCAAAAGAAAGATGGATGAGAGGTGAGAATCGCACGGAGCCAAAAGTTGATAATGGCTGATTGAGGTGTAGATGAACACTGGATCAGGTTGTTGCTTTAATCAGGAGTGGATTTGCCGTCTGCACACTGTGTATTAACGCGGAGCGGCTTGAGGAGTCGGGTTAATTCAGTGCCAGATGAGTATTGAGAGGGCGCTGCGGATAGTTTGAGCTGCTGAAAGTAAAGACGGGAGCTGGGTGCGAGTCATTAGCATGCATGCGACAAAGCATAAGAAATCACATTAATTGCGGAGAATGCTAATGACAGTGATTGGCGTAATCACAGCAACACGGGCGGAAAGGGTGAGACAACAGGAGGTCAGCCATTCCTCCCGTTATTATTCTTTCATGTTATTTCATCCCCGCTGATGTGGCTCCTCAATAAATAACCACACTTTGTCTCACATCCTAACGCCGGTGATGGAAGTATACGGCATCAGCCTATTAATCCTGATGATTGCACAACACCGCGTCCTTATAGTCTAATTTTAACAACCCTGTCATCAATTGTTGGATTTGAAACTGACGGCAAACATGATTCAACACCGAAACATCTCACATCATTCCTGCTCACCAGCTGGTACTATTTTTCAGGTCTCCTTTATTTATGTAATGCGCACGTGTATTTGAATAGCGTGCATGGTTCAAGAACAGCTACCGCAATAAAAAAAATAGACTGCAGGATGCGTTCCCAGCGGTGCGGCGGAGCTATATCCACAATCAAAGCAATTAACCTGCATACGTCTGCTGGGATCTCCAGCTGTGGGCGAGACTGAGTTTAACACTGTAACCTACCAAAGTCTAGCTGGTAGAGGGCATCTGTTCAACAAATCAGCAAAGCTACAGTATGTAATCACGTTTCACACCACGCTAATCACTTCAGCCTAATTTATCACTGCTATGAAAACAATCTTTTGCGCTATTTAGGGAGAGCAGACCAGGAGGAGGAGGAGGAAGGGAGACGGAGAGAAAGAGGGAAGAGGGGGAAGCAAAGCTACGAGAGGGGAGACGGAGAGAGAAGAGGGGGGCGGTGGAGGAAGAAACTTTGCGAACATGTCCAAAAGGGCCCCGATTTGTCTAAAGCTCACTAATTCAATCTTGGAAATCCGATGGAGTGACGGAGCCATCCCCCCTTGCCCTCCCTACTCGTCATCGTCCGCCTCCTCCCTCCTTCCTCCCTCCCCTCCAAGGCCTCATCTTCACCATTTGAGAGCCGAGCTCTCAAAGTCCCTAATCCGGCTTCTGATAGCAACACCCTGCAAGGAGGGAGACATCAACACCATGCAGGGGGTGGGGGGGAGCAAGATGAGTGGCAGAAGATGGAAGGCTGCAGAACAGAGGGGAAGACATGCAGGAAGAGGAGGAAGAGCGTTGAGGGGAGAATAACAGGGGATTGGGTGGCAATTGAACTCCAGTCTGTTGGTCGCATCAAATTTCTCTTTAATTAAAAGTCTAAATCCTCCTCACTTTAAAGCCCTACTCTATAATTAACACTCTGATCTTGCCCCCCCCCCCATCCGCCCCATCCCCAAATCGAAAAGAAAAACAATTAAAAACTTTTGCGATTTTTACTTCAAAACCCATTAATTAAAAATCGCCAATGAACAATGGTGCAATATAGAGGCAGACCCCCACTTTGCTCATTAGCCGCTGGTTAATTGATCCTCATGGCAATGTTTACCAAAGGGAGGCTAAAGACGAAAACATTATAATTTTTACCTCGCGTAATTGCAGCCTTTAAAGGAGGGGGGGGCCAGAAGGGAATTTCTGGATGTCTGAGATCATAAGAAATGTGGATTTCAGAGGATTTCCTCTGTGGTTTCTTTTCTCAGGGGTTTGCAGTCGTTTTTACAGCACTTATAAAGGGTTATGGGATATTCGATATTACAAACCTAAACAATTTACTTAGCAAATTAAACACGGAGCGTATAGAGAACCAGAAGCAAGGATGCTGTAATTTCTGGTGGTCAGATATCAATACAGTGGAGTCAGTTGTGTCCGCCCTCTACTCAGACCCCAGCACAGGCCAAGACACCACTCATCCATCAAAACTCCATTACCCAAGATCCATCATAATAGCTCCCAATACCAAGGCTTCTATTTTTCAGAGGCCCATAAATACACTCGCAAGTTCCTCAGTATTAACTTTCTTTTGGCCCCCTTTCTCAAAACAATTTGGAGTTTTTATTTCTCACCAACTCCCGTCTCCGTGCCCACACACGGGGTCAGGGGAGAGCTAATGAAAGGCTGCTCTCACAGGAACATGGGTGAGACATATCATAGTGTCTCTCAGCCATCTCAGCCATCTCTCAGCTGGCCATAAAAAATTCAGGGCAGCTGCTGCTGTCGCCACCGGAGAGCTTCCCTGTGTCACTGAGCCACCTCAGGTGCAGCGCCATGCACCTGTCTTTTTCCAACTCTCTCTCGTTTTTTTTTCTCATTCCTCTCTTCCGCTCCAGACATTATCATTACCTTATCAATATTCAACCCCCTACCTCTGGCCTGCGCTCTCCTCCTTTCCAAGATTGCTTCGTCAGAGTCCTATTCTCCTCACCCCCTCTTTCTTACAACCTCATTTCAATTTCCTTCCTAACTCCCCTCTTTTCTTGTTTATGTATTAATTTATTTATTTCACGTCAAGCGGAGCAGGATTTGACCCTGATTAATGTATTCCTTTTCCCACAATGAGGCAGAAACAAGGTGCAGATGCAAAAATTGATTTTCCCTCAGTTATGTTTTTTTCCTGTCTTTTTAATACCAGCAAAGAGAGAAAGGGCAACCGAAAAGCACGGCGCTTTATTAACATGAGTGATGATGTCGTTGGCGTGAGCCCTGGACCTGTCTCGACACATTGTTAGCATGTTTGCCGCGCATCATGACAACTTGATTAGCAGCTTTGGACGTGGAGCCATTGCACTGCTAAATTAAGTCTGTCAAAAGGGGCATGGCACAGATTGGCTGCCCTCTAATGTTGACTCGCAAATTCATAAAAAGAGCTATGAGCACACTGTGACACAGATTTATGCCTCCACTAAAATGACACGAAGCTGCACTTCTCCCAATACACTGTGTGCTGATGGCACTTGAAAGCAGTCTGTTTTCTTGTCCTGCGTTGATGCTCCGGAGCTACTTTAGAATTATTCTTTGTCCTAGTGAGTCCTCCTCAAATGGTTCAACGATATACTGTCACATTTTAGAGTTGTGTGCTGGATGTTGTGTGCAGAGCTTTTTATAAACAGTCTATGGTGCAGAGTGAATTTAGAAAAACTTTCAACCTACCTGGTTTATCTACAATGAAGATATTATAGCCAATGTTTTATATAAAATGAAACACATGTGGTTTATATATATGTTTGAATGATTTACTGGTGATATTTTGTCATATATTGCATGTCGGCTCTTTCAGAGGTCTGTTTAGCAATCGCCACAATCTTCAGACCCAAGTTCACAACTTTAAACAAAAAAGCTCTGTAATTCAGCTGGAGATGAGGCATTTCAGCAACGAAATCAATGTTGTGCTTTTAATTAAAGACAAATTGCTGAAGAGGAAGTGACTCAATGAATGTTGTTGTTGGATGGAGATCAGAACTTTCACTACCGTGAATGTCTGCGTCAGTCCGATATAGAACATTTAAAAAAAGAATCTGCTGCTGTAGTTAATCCATAGACGCCTCCCCCGAACACACACCAGCTACTACAGAGCGCTGGTCGCCTGTATATTCAGTTCTTACTACTACTGAACGTATCGTGTGTCAAAATCATACTAAACTCTGCATTGCACTTCCACTGGCAATTTACAATAGACAAGACGTTTGTGGAATTAGTGGGAAGATGTATCAACATTGTCTCAACAAATGTTCTATTTTAAGAATTACCTCAACAAAATCCCATCCCCCAAAAAAGCTGTATCTAGTCAAGAGGAAAGCTTTGGTTTCATGTGCCAAGGTTTAGAGATCTTAGCCTCCACCCACTACACAGTGGAAGTAAAGGGAGTTGTGTTTGTGGAGCTTTGAGAAAAATATCACCATCTATGAGTCTTCCGAGAACTATGTCCTTGTTTGTCTGGATAATCCTCAGACCTCACTGTGAACTGTTTGTTATTTGGACTGCTTTCAGCAGAGGAAACAGCTATTATCAAAACTGTTACCTGGTCGGTGAGCGATACAGAGTCCAAGGCCCCGTCACACACCAGCGTTCAAAATGACACATTTTTACAAAAAAATCAATTCACGCCCATGGTTTTGCTACGATCAATAGATTTGCTTTTAGGTGCAAAGTAAATCTCTGTAAATTTTTGTGAAGTATGCCTTTGATACGTGACTCTGCACCACTGACCAACAGCAAACTGTTTTCATGTTGCTGACCTTGGGAATGGAGAGGCAGAAAGTCCAAAATGAAAGAACCATTCACATTTATTGCTCAACTAATCGGGAAAGTTTTGCAAAGTTACGAAACAAGAGTCATCGGTGCAAATATGTTTTTGTTTTTTTTCATAAAAGGTGTAGACTTAAATTCCTGTCATGCCCTGTTCAGACCTGGATCTAACATCCATCCTGGGAGATCTGATCACAAGTGGACTGTCTGTTCACACCTGGTATTAATATGCGTCTTGAATTTTTCTCCTGTGACTAATTGTGATTGGATCTCCCTTCCCCTGCCTAAATACACAGACAAGTCATCTCTGTTCCCAAAGTTCAACTATCCTTGGTCTATGTATTTGTGTGTGTCAGTGCAAGTGAGAGATAGAGTGAGAGAGCAGAGTCTGGAGGGCCCAATGAATCAATGTGCTGTGGGCAGCTCTGCTATGTGATATGATTTTAACCCTTAGGGGAAAAAAAGAAACCATTATGTGGCAGTCACAGTAAATATTGTGGTGGTCGCCACAAACACATTAGCGTATGGCCCCTGAGAGAAGTAAATGTACTTTATTCATTGTAGCGGTCTTTCATGTGGCCCAGGATCCTTTCGCTTTCACACAACAAAAAGAACGTGACCTCTGAATGTGTTTCAAGGAATCGGATCTCAGGACAAGTTGAGGTTGTATTTGAGCTTGAATCGACAAAAGCTCTCAAATCTCATTGTCTTTCCATGTTGCCACACAACTACTGGTTCTACAGTGGTAAACCACATATCCCCGTGAGTCGTCACCAGTACATCGAGCGTAGCACCTGATCAAGAGAGGATAAATCGTGACATGCTTCTTTCTAGAATGAAGGGAGCTCAACTTGATCACTTATATCAGAGAGATGTTTTTTTGTATGTGTTGTTTATACCTATTTTTTAGGTTCAAAACATAAAGAGCAAATCCAACAAAAAAATGTTTGCCGTAAAGTATCTTATTTTCTCCATCTGAAATAAGCCTCTTACCCGGAACACTGTGAGACAAAACTTAAACGAACGTATTTATACATAACTCGTCCTCGTAGAATCCCCATCCTGGTCTAAGTATCAAGAGCCCAAATACGACTTAACTAAAAAGGAAAAGAATCACACAATCTCAAATATCTCAAACCTAAATAAATAAAACCCACTATCTTCCTAACAAAGTGATCATTTTGAGTTATTTGTGTGATCTGAATAAACCAAAAAACTAAAACCCTTCCATTATCTTCTCCCTGGGCCTGTGTTTCCTGCTCTGTGCTCTCTGCCAGTTCATTCTCTGCTTTACAGTCCTCATTTCTTCCCTTCTTCCCCACTCAAACAGAATGTTGTCAATTATTTATTCATCTCTCCACTCAATAAAAATGTCCTAATTGTCCATGCTCCTCTCTCGCGCCTCGTCACGCTCATCTCAGAGCACTCTCTGGGCCACTGCCTTTCACACTTTCCACCTCATGTCTCCCGGTTTTTTTCTCCTCCTCTTTCCCTGTGCATTTACACTCCATCCTTCACTGTATGCATCTCCCCCTCTGCTCTATTTTTCTTTTTTCAGTTTCTTTTTCTTCACTTTATTCCTCGCTACCTTGCCATCACTCCCACCCCGTCCGTCCTTTTTATTTATTTCCAACTCTCCCACACTGCTCCTGAGTGGGAGACTGGCAGCCAGCGGCCTTTTTCATTCAATTAGGGCCTGAGTGTTGCTGTTATTGTTACCACTAATAATGAGAGCCCTCCGTCTAGCTTGCTGCCAGGCTGTCACAGGCACGATCATCAATAGGCACCATTCCTCATCTCCATCTCTGGCAATCACTGGCTTTATTATTACCATCTGAGGGGATGGGGGGCACACACGCACTGCGGTGCACACTCTAATGGACAAGGGTGTGTGTGTGTGTGTGTGTTTGCGTGCGGACAGAATGAGACAAGTAGGGGGTGGATGGATGGATGGATGAGGAGCCTGAGGAGTGGAGAATGAGAGAAATGTTTTTGGAAGACAGTGGAGGGGAGTGACAGCGGAAATTAGTGTGTGTGTGTGTGTGTGTGTGTGTGTGTGTGTGTGTGTGTGTGTGTGTGTGTGTGTGTGTGTGTGTGTGTGTGTGTGTGTGTGTGTGTGTGTGTGTGTGTGTGTGTGTGTGTGTAAGAGAGGATGCTGGGTAGTTATGTGTTTGGCTGGTTGGTAGGTGGGTGTGTGAGTGAGTGTGTGTGGGTGAAAAAAAGAGACGAAGCTAGAGGGAGTGATGAGATTATTATGCGTGAGTGTGATATGTGCATGCACAGCGTCTGCGCATGTGGGTGGATATGTGTGTGTGTGCGTGAATGCAAGTGTACGTAAGTGTGTGTGTACGTGTGTACATGTGCGTGCGTGTGTGTGGAGATTGCTGGAGTGGCAGGCAGGCAGGCAGAGATGTAGAGTGTGCAGCAGGAGAATGAAGGCCCCTCAAGGCTGTTGTTGCATTTTGAATCCAGGACACACACTGACATGAATGTAACTGGTGGAAAATAGCTGGGTTTGTGGTTCCGTGGAAATGGAGACACACTAGTCCTCTTACTATCTGTCTCTCTTACTTTGTCTCTCTTTATCTCGTCCCGCCCTGCGCCGCCTCCATCCACTTCCTGGCTCCTTTCTACTCTCTCCCTGCTGCCATTTTCTCGTCTTGTTGATTTTGCCATGTGTGTTGTTGAACCCACTTGTGTTAAGATAAATTCCCTTTGGAGCAATTAGATTACTCTCTTATTTCTGTTCTCATTCACAGTACCACCTCCGCTCTCTCTTCCCTCTCCTTGCCGTCAGTTTTCATCCTTGTCACTTCAAATATTTACGCAGCATCTCAGTGGGTAAATGTGGACTCTCGTACCTTTCCTTTGCCTTTAGTGCAGTGTGTATATTCTCCTCTTTTTCTGCTTAACCGCAGCTCACATGATCCTGGCCTGTCTCATCTTAAAACCAACCCCCTGTGCTAAAGGTATGGACATCTCCATCAGGACGACATGCGTCTCCCTATACGACCTTCCGAGGGCAACACTCTGCCATTCAGGTGCGGAAAGTAGATGTTTTTTTTCCCTGTCTTTATATGAGATTGCGGTCTTTAAGTTTGAGAGCAGGACATGTGCTCAGATTGTCTGCGCTCCAGTTCTTCTCTGCGCTCGCACGATTTCTCCTCTCCTCTGACTTCTCTTCTTTCTCCCGCTCTTTCATCCTCATTTTGGTCACTTTTGCTGTAGGTGCTGTTCCCATAAAAAAACTGGGGGAAAAGAAACAGGGCGGCATCTATTTTGTTTTTATAGTTGCCAACAACAGTTTTCCCACAGCATAAAAAACTTGAGAACCTTGATTAAGGCTAAATGATGACCAGGAATTGGCTGAACTCCTGCTCAGTGAAGGTTTCGTCGTCTTAAAGATCGACAGAAAGCCGGTGTAAGCCGTGGAGGGGGTGAGTAAACGCCCGTGCAGAACTCTCAAAGACGTAACGCTAACACACACACACACACAACAAGAGAGGGACAATTTCACTTGCAGACAAAGAAAAGGAGATTGAAATGCTGAAAAGATCCTGACCTTAGCATGATAAGGTTATTTCTGCTTTTCCATGTCAGATTCATTGTCATAATAAAAGAATGGTTGTAAAAGAAGGATCCAAGTGAAGACTGCTGCACAAACTGCTGGATCATCAGGGATAAGGCAAGATTAAATCCTACAACTGCACTTCTTTATTACTTCCACATCTCCACACTGCTTTCTACGATAGTAAAATCCTCCCACAAGAGTGAAATATGCTGAAAAGAAAACAGGATGAATTGCCGCTGCTCGTCTCTGTCTTTTTCAGTAAAGAGCTCGGGTATGCACCCAGTTGGCTTCCTAACTGTGGGTAATGAGACAGCTCCATTGCTCACGCAGGAAGGTGTTCAGTTTTTTTCACACCCAACCTGTCACTCATGATAAATAGCAGTGAACTGAGTTGAACTGTAGTGGTCTCCCGGGTCCCAAACTCTAAATATTTCCAGACCAGCACAACAACTTATTCTCGTGGAGGGGGGGCAGCCGCACTGCAGCCGCACTTCACCATCCCTTTTTAACCGCACCTTAGTTGAGAGAGCACAGGTGCAAGGGTTAATCCCTGAACTGTGCACTGTTACTTCTACATTCAATTACCTCTGGTTAATACGACCGTTCAGCCTTCCCTGTCAGCGCGGCAGAGAAGCCATTTCCCTCCTAATTCCGTTTGGAGGAGTGCGTCTTCAAGGAGAGCCAGGTATTAAATGCTCAACATAATTCTGAGACTGGTGAGGCAATAGAAAATTCTTTCGTTTCATAAACATGTTCCGCGCAGCAGCCTCACGCTGATTGGTGTCAATCTGATTGATGGAGTGTGAGGGCAAGTTAATATATGAAGCCACGAGGAGGCAAGCTGGGAAGTTGCATAAAGAGCCACAGAACGAAACTGTCTGCCATCTGAATGTTGTGCTCTTCTGGGTGTGCGCATGCATACACAAGCGGATTAAATTGAATGTCCCTCTTTAAAACAGTGCACACATGCATTTGCACTCAAGTACAAATGACTCAGGGAGTCTTCTCGCCCAAATATACTTACACACACACGCACCGACACACAACACTACGTCTCCCACTGTGTTTGTGGGCTGTGTCTCTGGGATAAGCGATAGGTCCCTGTCTGTGCTGGAATGAACCCAGAGTTATAAATAAACACTGGGAAATATATCCCTGAAACAAAGCACCGATACCAAGGCAATGCCTCCATTTATTGCAAAAATCCCTTTCACAGCTTACGGTGAAGGAGAGTTTCTCCATAAACACAGGAACTCAGAAGCTCAAAACTGTCTTTAAAGTCATTCACTTGTTGTAAATAACTATATCGCTGCAGGGGAGGATAACAGTGGCTGTCTGCCACGTGACCGAATGACCTATCAATACATTCTGATTTTATTTTGACACAATCTGGAGTGATGACAACAGTTTATGACCCTTTGTTATTTATCCGGGGCAGCTTTTTGCTGAGCGAGCATGCTGCTTTTTAGTAATACCCTGCTTCACATTCATACAATTCCATATATTCATGTCCATGAGCTGCCCAGTACAACCACAGACACCCACTGTTGGCCACTCAGCAGCTTCACCGGAGCATTACTCATTCACTCTCCCCACTTTACCAATAGGCTTTCATTCACCACAGATTTCTCCATTTCAAAAACCATCTTGTTCACATTCAAAACTTGTGAGGTGGTAATACATCAAGCGGCGGCGGTGGCTTTATTGGGCCGATTGCGCATTGCGGCTACACGGAGTCACAGTGCATTACGACGGCAGTTCCATTAATTGGAAAAGTGTCTTCTATTCGGGGGCACGATTAAAATGTAGTGTGCTGTGTTTTCGCGATAAAGACTTGGGGAGATGGAGAGATACGAGGGAAGCGCGCTCAGGGGAAGGAGAAGAGAAGAAGAGGCCCCAAGGCCCGCCACGCTGGGTTGCAATCCAGCGCCTGCAGGGGCTCACCGACAGGAGGTGGAGCATCATTCGAGCTGTGTGAAAGCAGACCGAAAGCCTGCGTTTTGCCCGCGCAGCCCTGTGGGAAACAGCACAGAGAGGGGGCTTCAGAAAGTCCCCAGTCTGGTCTCTCAAAGTCCACGAGGAACAGTCCTCATGGCAAGAGGTGGTTATAGATTTAACCTATAGTATCAGGGATGACATTTTCAACTGCAGAGGAGCAAATGTTCTGACACAATAATATCCAGTTTCACAGCAGAGGATATAAAAAGGAAATCTGAGTTTCTCCTCTGAGATCTCTTACTGCTTCTCCTCCACAGTGCTGCTGCTCACTGACTGATGAATATTTATACACTTTAACACAGATGATCTCGGCTCTGCCACGTTACACTGTTGGTGATACTCTACATGTGTGTGTGTGAGAATAAAGATGGGGACTTTGTGTCTTCAATGGGGAAATGTGTTTGGGGTTTTTTTGTATTCTCTCCCTACTTCTTGTCCCCGATTCCATGGTTTGTTTGTCTGACAGGCCTGAGATGTATGGAGCTGGTGTGAAAATAGGCTTGGCTGCGTGCTCTGGCTACACTCCCTTTTCCATAGCTCCAGGGGGCTTTGTTACCCCTCTCCCATGTCACTCTCTGCACCTCGAGGTAGCTGGATAGTTATCCATCCATGCACCATGGCTCTCAGCTCCCCGAAGGCCAGGCTGGCTGCATATGGGGGCCAAGCCCTCGCTGCTTTTGGGAAGGGGGAGCAGCAGAGCCGGGCTGGAGGTTCTCTTCCTCTGGGGGGGGCTCAGCGGGGGCTGAACCGCAGCCAGGTGGTAGGGATAGATCACTGGTAACCACAGGGTTGGTTAGAGATGCACAGCCCTCAGACTGAGCACAGCAAGGATCCGCGGCATGTCTTCCCCATCTCCAGCTCCTTACAATCAGCTGCGCACTTCAGAAGCCATTGTCATGATGAAAATGGCTCCCATTTTCACCGCAACTTTGTTCAGGAGCAGTGAGCTGAGCAGAGGAGGTAGAGTAATTATAGGAACCAGAATGAGCACTCTGATTGCAAAATAACGTTTCAGGGAAGAGTTCTGTTGCAATAAGAAACAGCAGGAGAAAGAAGCGAGTCGGATGAAGTTCTCTGACTAAAGCGAAGCAAATACAAATGTTGTCCTCTTTTTAACTACAACTGTACAAATGAATTGTTGCAATTAACAAACTATATTTCTGTAGCTAGATAAATTCTTATGAGACTTGTGAGTCTTTTGAGCTTTTTCCTGTCAGCGCACGTTTATCCTTTTATCTGTCCCCACTGACCTGTCTGTCTTCCACAAAAACAACATGGCCCCGACTGGTTTCAGGCAGAAAAAAGCCCAAAAAGTCACTGCTCGTCCATTTTCCATCTACGGGGACGCAGCAATCATGTAGTAGGAATAAATCAAAAAGAATCTTCACCTGGTGTGTCGACTTCAACTCCCAAGTCTGGAGACATGAGACGCACGCGGCACAACAACGCTGTTCTCCGCCAGGCATCGATCTAAGGCTCTGAGACTTGGCTAGAGAGCTATCAACCTTTTAAAGTGTCACTTTCAGAGGGAAATGGATTGTCATGGTGGGAGGGGGGAAAGAGGAGAGAGAGAAGGAGAGGTGGAGGATAAGATATCAGAGGACAAACGACTGGTGTAATGAAATCACTCCCATAAGCTTATCATCCATAGTTGAACAGCTCACTTCAGTATATGAGTGTGTATGTGTGTAGATGATCATATTAAGGTGTTCTATCCTGTTTGTTTGGTGTCGTAACTTGTGTTGTAACCTGCCAAGGGATTGCAAATCCAAATAATCTTCAAGATAACTCAGTAACATGAAAATGGAAATTTATGCTGAAAAGAATAGTTCAAGGGCAAAGTGCGAGATGAGAGGGTAAGCTACAACTTAAGTCATTATGCAAAGCTATGTGCTAAAAGATCTCCTTCAGACTGAGAAGATACAAACGGCATGTTAAAAAAAAAATGGATCTGCATTTTTATCTGGATCTGTTCCAAAGGTAAATTGGTTCATCCTTGAATCATGCCCTAACCCCCCAACTAACATTGTTGCATAATCCAACTGGCTAACAAACAGATCCATGTAATTGTGTTGTTTTTTTGAGTCTGAGTCTTAACAAAATAAATGAAAATGCCAATGAGAAACATAACCTCCTTGTTGATGACTGCTATTTAGTAGTTTTAGTTTAGGTAAGTTTAAACTGACTCCAGGTCAGTGCTAATGCCAGGCTCCCATCTAAACATCGAGATGAGCAGTCAAGTTGAGGTCACGACTGTTTGCTCTCCTGGCTCCTAAATGGTGGAACGAGCTCCCCAATGACATCAGGACAGCAAAAAGTCTACACATCTTCCGCCGCAAACTAAAAACACATCTCTTCCGACTATACCTTGAATTTTAAAAAAAATAGTAGCACTTATATGGCACTTACATATAGCATTTGTAGTTTGGCTTTCTTGAAGAAAATTGTACTTTCTTGATTCTTGTTGTTCTGGGTTTGTACCCTCATGCTTGAATGGACTTATTGTAAGTCGCTTTGCAAAAAAAGCGTCAGCTAAATTAAATGTAATGTTATCCTCCGTGTTAGCTACAAGGCAAAGCCATCCGGAATTTCTGTCAGGTATTATATGCACCATGTGTAGCTGATGAAACATTGTGTCAACACAACGTCACTGCAGAGCCACCATTTCTGGCTGATACATCTATATAAGTCCAATGTAAACAACAACAAACATTTTTGCTAATGAGTTAATTTTTTTTTAAAAAAGCTTTGTTTCTTTATGTCTGAGTTCACTTGTTAATGAACTCCTATAAATTACTGAAAAACTGAATGTGTAAAAATACTAAAAAAGTATTTGTATGTATGTAATACAGGTACATACAAGCAGACACAAATGTAGTCACAAATATAAACTCATTTTAAAAAGTAGTTTCAAAGGGGGGGGGGGGCAGAGTCCTGTCTTGCAGTTTCTCAACTCTCCCTCTCGTTGATTAAATGCCTCCAGCAATCTTTAGGGTAAAAAGGTTATTTAGCCAGTGGATATCCAAATGCAATTAAGCAAAAAATTGTTTTCATCTCAAAGTGTTTGCTCCACCCTTAAAATTTGAACCAGCTCAGCAGTGAAATCTAAATGCAGAAAACATCATATTACGAGTCGTCTGCCATACTGTGACCCATGGGAGGCATATGTGCAGGTGCATGTGGGCGTATCACAGCTGACATTAAAATACCGTTTCCGACTCTTATTATCCAGAGATAAGCTTTAGAGACAATGAAAGTGCCTACAACACAAGCTGTGTAAAGTGTAACTAAGCAAATGAAAGGAGTTCACTTTCATGGTTTCCATACCTGCATGTGCACATGTACATCCTAGCATGTGGGTGTACACAGTGTGCTCATGCTTGCACTTTCGATGTTTGTAGCTTGCCACTGTTTCTTTGAACTATTGACCTATATACTGAAAACTTGAATAATTCAAAAAGCCTATACAATGCTTCATTGATCTGTTCTTTTATGTATAAGATTGTTTGACAGCGCAGAACCTAAGACTGGTCCTTGTTTTCCATTTTTATTCTGTGCTTCCCATGACTACCAGCCTCAGCACAACAACAGAAAAAGTCCAGAAAGATTTACAAGTTTATTCAATTTGTGATGGAGAAGAAGGAGGAGGTGGAGCACAGAGAGACTGACTTCTTCTCGGAGGGGTCAAAGACTGGCGAGCACTAGTCAAATTTTGCATCTCCATATAGATGTTGAGATATTGTGTGATGGGAAACGTTCACACATCATGGATTTGGCAGTTATTGTGATGAGAGAAATGCTGGCATGAAGAAGAATAAACTTTAAAAAATGGAGTGGGAGAATCAAGGTTGCTTGGCTGGCTTTGGCTAATGGAAGAGGATATTAAAGAGGGGTGCATGTCAAGGCAGCGCTTCTGTTGCGCTACTTCAAAATGTGGAGTTGTGGCGTCGTGGTGAAGAGACGAGACCCTCTGGCCATGGGAACCAGTGAAGGACCTGACAAACTACCAAACATGCCCACAAACATAGACACAATGCAATAGTGCCAGCTTACACTCGGCCACGAGCAACGAGGACTGTAATGCTTGAATACACACTATATATCTCCAGAGGTAAGACAGAAATCCAAAGACCTGACAAGACATGTCAAAGGGATCCAACGCCTTGAGGCAGCAGGGAAGAGAGGATGAGAAGAGGGAGCAAGAGGATGAAGGATGAAGGGAGGAGAAGTATTCACGGGGGATAGAGAGAGTGACACCGGACGAGATGAAAAGAGAAAGGGAGGCAGAAATTGGTGAAGGCAGGCAGAGGAAGTGGAGCCAGTGTGGGTGGAGAGATGAAAAATAACGGCAGTGGAGAAAAAAGTGAACGGAGAGGTGGAGGTACGAGGAATGAACAAGTGTGGGAGGAGTGGGAAAGACACGAACACTGAGTGTAAAAAAAAAAAAAGCGAGAGAAAAAAGAGGGAAAAGCGGGAGCTACTTTTGGAGGTACTAAGTGAATTGAGCGCTCGGGAGGAGAAAGAGAGATGTGTTCTGTACGTGCCCCCAGATGAGAGTGAAAGAGACAAGGAGATAAACTGTCAAGAGAAGCCAGTGAATTCGGAGCGACAGAGAGGGAGCATGTATGCATTTAGCTGTTAGTCTTGCATGTTCGGGAGGCCAGGCCGCGGCTAAAATATCCGGTGAGAGATGTCTGAAAGAGAGGGGAGAGAGGGAGGCAAAAGAGGGACAAAGTGAGTGAGCGAGATGGTGGCGGTGATTCGTTGATGCTATCTGGGCGCAGGGAGATGTGTGTGACACAATCTTAAATTGGAAATCGCTGTTTCAATCTCGCCTCACTCTGTGGCTACCCGCTCCACTGATAACAAGAGCGGCCTAATTCTATTAAAAATATCCCGTGAGTGCAGTGGTGGCGGAGACGAAAGACAGTGGGAGAGAGAAAGGGGAGAGGGGAGGAGGAAAAGTAGGTGGCAGGGGTAAGTGACGGAGGAAGACAAGAGAGAAGGCCGACTGACGGTCGAAACAAACCCGAAAGCACTTGCGCGGGGAGAAAGTTTTGCCTGACTTCGACCGTATCTCTGCACCCCATCTGCCCATCATCTCTCCCGACCGCTCCATCTCGGCAAACCAGGCCCCTCCATCTATCTAACTACCCATCTGTCTATTTATCACTCTATCCATCTGCCAACTCTTATCACTCCCCACAGGTTAGGGTTCTCACTTAGCACAGCTCTCTTTTTCTTTTTTCATCTTGCCCTCCTCTCATCCCATCTCTCTCTCTCCTCCTCCGTATTTTGACTCTTTAAATCGGTGCTCTACTCTTTTCTTGAGCGCCAACTTAGCTAACCTCGCAATGAAAAGCTTGTCTGACAGCCAGTCGCACTTTCATCTCGCTCCTCAACCTCCTTGGCAAACCAGCGTGCTTGGAAAAGTGCTTTGTTTTTCTCATATATGACTAAAGAAAGAACTCAGCAGCTAATCAACAATCAGCAAGTAGATCAATCGGAATTTCCCAAGGGCCGTGAGGGAATATGTCGCCATTTGACTCGTGCTCTGCAAAATACGACTTTTGAATAGTCTTTGCCTCCGTAGCAGTCAGCCAGTGGAGACGACAGATCTGAGATTATTGGTAGGACAAAGGATTGGATGAAGATGGGAACAAACTAGAGCCAAAGAGCACACTCACACACTCACACACTCAAAATATCATCATTTCTGCTATTATTTCTCAGGCTGTGGAGAAAAAGAACCGGAAAAGCAAGCAAGAGAGAGAAAGTCAAGAGGAGAGTGTGTACATGGTGGGTTGTACTATAATAAAAAAAGTAAACAGCTATGACTCCAGCAGCCAAGCAATAAAGTTTCAGGCTAATGAATTAATCAGACACTCATTAGTTTCTTTCTGCTGAGGTCTGAGCCAGCCTCTTTTTTCTCCTTTCTCTCTTTCTTAACAGACAGCGAGCGCAGCACACGCAAGGAGTGAATGCTCATTCAGCTGTGAAAGAGTGTGTGTGTGTGTGTGTGTGTGTGTGTGTGTGTGTGTGTGTGTGTGTGTGTGTGTGTGTGTGTGTGTGTGTGTGTGTTCACCCACTGCCAGCATGACTTTCTGCTGAACCGCGGATGCTGGAGTGCACGTGGGTGCGTGCTCGCGCCCATTATGCTTTGTAGCTTCTGCTGATGATCGCCTGTCATACTAATAAACTCAATCTGAGGCCCTAAATATGAGAAGGAGTTGTGATGTGGAGAGCACAAAGGCAAAGTCAAGGAAGAAGCGGGAGGAGGGGCAGTCAGGGAGACAGACGGAGGGAGAGAGAGAAAGAATTAGGTGGACAGTTGGGAGACAGTCAAAGCTGAGAGATAAGATACTTGGATTAGTGAGGAGAGAGCTAGAGAGTGCGAGATGAAGAGGTTAAGATACGGAGAGAGGCAGTTGTGTAATCTGAGGCTTTAAAAATGAGTTGGCTACTGCTGTGGTCGAAGGAGCTCTAAATTGAGATTATAATGGAGGGGATTGTGGGAGAAATAGGTAGCGATACAGAGACACTAATAATGACAAAGATAAAGAGGTCTGCAAGGCGAGGATCAAGACAATGGCTGTTTATGAATCTGCACAGCGACTGATTCCTAATCCTCCTTTAAAATATCACATCATTTAGCCCGAGCAGAACAAACCGTCCGCGAGACACAAACCCACAGAAATGCATAAATAAAAACTCAGTGTTAGTCTTAGATAAAAGTCCTCTTCACTGCGGCTGCCTTTGTAGACAATCAGCCTCAGAGTTGTAACCTGTAACGCGTACCGCGGTAAACGACACAGACTGTTTCACTGATGTATGCAAATTGAATGGAAACTAGGAAAAATACAGATCTTAAAATAGAAAAACAAACGAGACGGAATAATGAATTCAAATTGCCATCACCATAAAGACAATTACTTACACAAGAGAGCAGCCACTTAACACCAATGATTTGAGGTCTGACCAATAAAGGTTGTTTTAGCCAGAGCTTTCACAAACAATCAATACACTAATAACCAAGGATATGGAGTTGGGTGAAGACACAAACGAGTTCAGAGAGGTAATTTTAGCAGGACGAGGTTAAACACCTTTTAAAACTGACTCATATAAAACTTATGAACAAGATCTTTGAGGGTTTGTTCATACCTAACGTGTGTGGTGCAGTTTCCACGCACACAGATGCATGATTGCTTTGGGTTCACTAAGCTGGTGTGAAGTCAGTCAATCCCATTCCACTGGGATAAATCACCAGATCAGGGTCAATTTCACATATCTAGTTTTTTCAACAAAGAAAACGTTTTATCGAATCATATTTGGCTGTCCAATAGAAACATTTGACTATATGTTCCTTTTTCATATAAACTCGCTGGTAAAAAAAAATCTGTTGCCACGGGTGATATTGATGGCTTCACATCCCATTTCAACACAGTCAGAGAAAGTATAAGTTCGCCACAGAGCACAGTTATGAAATTCTGCCGCTCTGCCCAGTGTCTCTCTGCTGTCAGCGCTGACAGCTGGACAGAAAGGCTAAAAACACCGGCACGCTGGACAGGAATGAGTTGGGGTACCCTGCTTGGCGCTGTCGCCGTTGCTCTGCCTTCCATTTCCGTCACTGGCTCGACCTTCATCACAGTTAGCTTTGTGATTTGGTCATTTTAAGACAAGACTAGGTTATAAAGTGTACAGGCTGCCACACTGATGCTGCTGCTCTGCTCTGTGTACTGTGAAAAAAAGATAAAGTGACTCATATTTTGTGAGTCTTCTCGGCATCTTGACGGATGCATTGACGCATCAAACTTTTAGGGAGGAGCCCAAGAAGGATGCTGGATCAAACATTTGCTTCCAAGTGGATTGTTTGCTGAAGATGTGAGAACACGTTTGCATGAATTCAAAAGCTAAACTTCTGATAAATCCATCTCTTAGGTGCAAACCGTCAAAATAGTGATTTTATAATCTGTTTTATGCTGCGTATATATTTATCATCATCAAAATGTCATGCTCATCTGGTTACAATTGTAATATGTGCATGATGCAGATGTGCAAACTTTCCCTTTAACAATACGAAACTGAAAATAAAAAAAATTGGGTGAGTTGTGGTTGTGTCCACATTTATACTGTGACTATATTAAAATGGTAAAAGATGCCTTTTTGACTCTTTTTGATCCCGTTTGTCATTATTAATGGTTGAATGGCATTCTTGAATAATAATGCCAACAATTATTTCAAGCTTTTGTTACATCAGAAAAGATTTATTCAATGCATGTTATTATAGTCTTTGTTACATAAACAAGCAGTGCAGTCAGACAAGCCTACTCCAGAGTTGGCCATTTATAGAAATGCTAGATTTGCCAGAAAATACTCACCTCTTTCAAGGGGCACTCAAAGAATCAGAGGAGCAATGGGGATTCTGCAAGATCAGCTAATTCCCCCTTACCGAACACTTATATGTACATTAATTCTCAGTTAAATAAAAAATATCGAAATATAGCACATAAGGAGGAGGGTGGGGTGGTGATGGAATCTGCAGCAGCAAATGTATCCGCAATGTTGTGTTATATACCTGTAAGAATACATGTGCATTCACAGGACCTCGCTAGCGTGGTTTCATCCCCCCACGGCGCAGACTCTGGGTCCTAATGATGATGATATTTTGGCTTCATTTCTACATAGTGGGAGGAAGAGGAGACGTATCGTCCATCTTTATACAGTCTATATGCCATAGTATGAAGCAGGTGTCAGTCAACAAATACATCACAATTTTAAAGCCTTTTCTGAACTCATACTAGTGTTTTCAGTCCTTAAAACTTCATGTTGAAAGCATTCGATTCATTTGTGAAAAGCCAACATGAAAATGGACTTTAGCCAAGTCGAGATAGACAGACTATCTAAACTAACATCTAAAAACCAAGCTTGAGTAAATGTTGACAGTAAATAAAGAGCACTTGCTCTGTCTGATCGATGACCAAGCCAGACCAGAAAAGTAAGGATGATTGGCATTTGCCACGGATTTGATCTATCTGGTCATCTCCATACCTGTCCCCCTGTCCCCGTGTTGCAAAGGGCAAAAAAAAAACCTGATCAATAAAGCCAATCAATGGCTTTAAAGATTTATCCTAAGCTCTGCTCAGTTCTCAACAGGCTGTCATTCAGCACTGGCTGCCCAGACACATCTTATTCCAACAGGAGACAGCTATTCACTTTCTGCGTTCAACTGTCTGTGGAAAGTAAAGCTCTCCCTGTCGTCCATTCTGAACCATTCTGACAAGAGGCAGTGGTGTGTTTTCGGGGGGCTGAGCGCAGAGATAGGGATCGAGAGGGAGGAAAACGCGGGGTGGCGGATGTGGCGCTGCAGAGAGGCTTGGCTGTAAAAACAGACACTTAGCGGAGGCTTCGCTCAGGAAATCATCAAACAGCAGTTGGTTAAGGGTCTCTCTTGTTCGGTTGCATTAAAAGGACCCTGATGATATGACACCAGCCTGGGCTGATGAATGCGACTTTTGGCTCTGGTTATAGATAGTCCCATTTTGTTCGACACGGGCCGCCTTTCTTCCACTGGTAGCGAGCTGAATGGAGGCTTGGCATTTGAAAGGAAGCCGAGAGATTTGCTGGCGGATTAATCCTTTCATTAGGGAAAGTGAGAAGTTAATTGCGGCAACAGCTGCATCTCTCATGTTTACAGGAGTGACGGTTTAAACACCATCCCTTTTAACGGAAAAAAGCAATTATCAATAAATGCAGGGCAATCTTGGGATGATGAATTGAGCTCAAATTAGCCTTTCTTCGTCGCTGCCGCACATGCGGGCACAAACAGCCGTGTTGGCAGGCAGCATGAGGTCTTTTCCAGAGTTGAATTGTCACACAACAAAGATAAAACACTTGACTTTCTGCGATGAAGAGTTCCAAGGGAGAGTGATCAAAGGTGATCTGTAGTCGTGATTTTCGAGATGATGAGGAGAGAAGGGGGAGATGAGGAGAGAGCGCAGGGAGGCAGGGGGGAGCGTGAAAGACTGAGGGGGAAGAGGATTTGGGTGTGTTGATACACTGAGGAACAACAACCTCAACAAAAGAAAGATCTTGCCAGAAAACAAGTCACATAATGCCAGCAATTGAAAAACTGAGACAGTGTGGATGTCAACATCTAAAATTTGAGTTTTAAAAAAGGAGTCTCTAAGAACTTTCCAAGAGGGGAGAGATAGCTGTGGAGGAAGTGGGGCAGGCATGGAGGATGAGGCATGACGGAGAGGACAGAAGGTAAAAGTAACACGATCATTGAAAACAAGGGCAACGGGGAGTCTGACAGTGAGAGGGGATGGATGGGGAACAAATGACGTGGGGGAGGACAGCGACGGAGAGAGGAGAAAGAGGAAACAGTGGTGCTCAGGAAGCCGGAGTAACATTCACCGTTTGAGACGATCAATTTCCAATCCCCTCAATAATAGATGTGACTAGCACGGTGGGCTGTTGTCTTTCAGGCTTGACCGACCGAAATACAATCCCCACTGGGAGCCCATGCACACACCTACACACACATGCACAAACAGACACACCCAATCAAAACATGTCCAATTTTGACACATACTCTAAGCATAACTTGTGGGCTAACCTTGAAACACATGGAAAGAAACAGAGAAATTGGAATTTAAGGGAAAATGGAAATTGTTGTTGTTTGCTGAGGCCTTGATATCGTCTCCATGGTCACATACCGATGCACTGCTGTCACTGAGGCTCTCATTCATCTACTGAACGTGTTGTCCACTTTGCACATTGACATAAAGCGGCTCCCACCTCTGTTTCTATTCTCCCGTTCTTGTGTTGTGTCCTTTTAATCTCATGCCTCATCTTTCATGGCAACTGTTACACACACTCATGCACATTTCCGAGGCCACGTTGCACGGACAACTTGCACTTTAAAGAGCCGGTATCAACACACACACACACACACACGCGCACACAGTAGCATCAGGTAACATAACAGCGAGCATCAAGTGGAAGGCAGGCATGTGGAAACCTCAGCATGACAGAGCACAACAGGAACAGGCTCTCACTCAGCCCATATCTGTCACGACCACCTCGCATCGCTTTACCCAGATGTGTCACACCAGAACCTGCACACGCACTCCCTACACATTAGCTCTATCTCCAGCTGTTCCTTCTGCAAGTACGTGTGGAAGAAATTGGGGGTTGGGGGGTTGGGTGCGTGTGTGCGTGTGTGTGTGTGTGTGTGTGTGTGTGTGTGTGTGTGTGTGTGTGTGTGTGTGTGTGTGTGTGTGTGTGTGTGAACCTACAGATTGAAGGAGAATCTGTTCGCATGCGTTCTTTTATCTTTGCTGACATTTTCCATATTGCGTGTCACAGCGTATCTGTGCAGACGCATGCAAAGAAAGGGTGACAAAAGCAGAACAATAGGAATATGTTAGAGTGCGTGTGTGTTGTTGGGACAAACCAGGAATGGTTCCACAATTGAAAACATGTCAGCCCGACACACTCAAAACACATTAAAGCACATGACAAGCAGTGGAAGAGCAGAGCTGATACTTGTGAATCACTGAATCCGTGTGTTGAGGGTGCATCCAGTGAGTCGTATTTTTGCAGAGAAAACAATCATTAGGCGTTTGCTGGTGTTTCGATTGCCCAATCGAGAAAAGAAATTGAATCTGTAAAGTTTCCAGACACTCGTAGCCATAAAACATTTGAACCAATTTGTGGGAGTCAGCTGAACGTCAGCGGCATAGTCATCATAACAGCCTGTGATAATAGATGACAAACACTTGGACAGAAGGCAGAGTGGATAGTGTCGCAGTGAACAGCACCACACGAACAACCACCGGCAACAGGTGAGCAAACACCTCAGTCATCAAACATGAGATAACGCGGTAATTACTTTGTTTGGATACATCTATGATTTATTTACATGAAGATAAGGAGATATGTCAAGTAGCTGTGTGGCAATCTGTTCCAGTGGCGGGAAAGTGGAATTTGTGTTTGCTGTGGGCTATTAAATGATGTATAATTCACCATATTAAAGCAACGGGAGCTGCAGTAAAGCCAAGTTCTCCTCGAAAACAAATGAATGCAAGTCTTTCAATATGTAATAATACAAATATTTAATTAGGACCTCTACTTTAATTACAATCCAGAAAGAGGAACTCTAATTTAATTTAAACAACAACTTCAAATGATTTTTTTCTGACAATACATACTGTGTAAAAACTAGCTTAAATGTGCTCCTTGGATTGAAAAGGTCAGGAGAATTCTGTTGCTCCTACACAGTCGGGATAAAACAGCTCTATGTTCTTCTGGCGCATTCCTGTCCCCACAGAGCACTTCAGTATTCTGGCTTTCTTCTGCCTGGTAGCACGACTTCTTCATATTCTCATGTTGAACTAAGACGACTGGATGATACAGTGACTCACTATTTCTTCTTCAGATACAAAGTGTTATCATATAACGGGACAGGCCTGGGCTAGCTGATTATCATGCTAACTTCAGTAGTGCATAACAGTTTTTTTTTAATTACTAGTGTAGTGCCCTTTGTAAACCTGACTGTTTTTTATGGACTGTTCTCTTGTCCTGTGTTGATGCTCCAGAATTATTCCTTGTCATTAGTGAATCCTCCTCAAACAGAGGCAAGCTAGAAAACTTTGTGTTCATCCTACCTGGTTTATCTGCAATTAAGATTTTTAAGTCAATGTTTTTCATAAAGAAAAACAAAATTTCCGTTATTACCGTTCACATTTGCTTGTTCACGGGTTACTCGTACAGAAAGACTGACAGACGACTGTGGAATTTAGTAGGTAGATTTACATATCTTTGTAGCTACCTTGCTACATAGGAACATGTAGTCCTTGTTCTTACCAAATTTGTTTCAACTGTTTCTCCAACTTGCTGAAAAAACTCTGCTGCAGACAACACCTGATCTATTTTCTGAACAAATCTGAGGAGCAGGCTGTGATTGCCTGTGACTGAAGCCTGGAATCAGGCTGGGGAGGTGGTTGATTCAATCTGTCTCCAGTCTGAGAGGAACCGGCTCGATTTAGCCAATGAAGTGAAAATACCTGTGTGGGTCCACCATGGCAGAGTAGGGGCTATAAATGTAGGTGTGAAGCAATATTAAACAAAGCTGTTCTGCATTTATTGATTTGTGTTCTTGGTTTTAGTTTTCCTGACAGTGCCTTTTTTTATGCCCTGCATTTGAACCAAAACCAAATTTTCAGAGGCTCCACTGAAAGTATCATAATTTGAACCCTGCCTCTATTGAACAGCCATGCGATGGATTGGCAACCAGCCTGGAATTTTCCTTCCTGACCCTGGGCAGAAAAAAAGTTGGCCTGTTAAATGAATCATTGCAGATTTGTTAGATTGACAAAATACCGATTGCTATTTGATAATGGGATCAGTTATGTATCCCTAAACATTGTGATAGTCTGTGTTTCATTTTGCAACATTGGGTTTGAATGCTTTCCGCAAAACTAATTTGAAGAATAATAACTATTCAATCTAAAAGAAATCAATACAAACAAAAATCTATAATTTTTAAACTTCTTTTTCATGAATCTATTCCATTTATCTGACCAACATTATTCAGGCTTTCATTAATCTTCTTGCAGCATGTATAAAAATAGCTGGAATCATTGTACAGATACAATATGCTGGGGGGGTGGGCAGGGAGGGTATTGTATTATGATAATGAAAAGAATCAAGGCATTTCTAGGCCAGGACTAGGAACAGAAAACTGCTTCCCAAGAATCGAGCTTGACTCCCCAGTGAGCAGCTCGCCTGGCGCGTAGCAGCCGTGCACGTACAAAACAGGGGGAAAGAAAAATTACAGTCCACTTGAAGAGAGACGAGTGACAAGACTGTAAAGAACAAACAACCTTTCCGCCTAACATTGTGTACGACGCAATAAGAAACACATTCTCCATCCAAAGCATGCTCCGTCGAGCTCAAAACACGTTTCCTGCATCGTAGCACTGTGAAGTCCCTGCCATGTAGGCCGAGCCAAAACAAATGTAATGTCAATGCAATAATAAACGAGCTTTGTGTTTGAGTGCGACCATGATAATTAGTCTCAAGACGGTATGTTAGTAGAGAGAAGGCTCATAAAATATAGAGGCCATTTGGCGAGCACTCAAGAACAAATCTGTATTCTAAGAGCGGGGGTTGTTACACTAATGTTCTACACCGTCTAAAACTGGCAGAGGCATAGTCAGAAAACTTTGTTTAGAGATGCTGACGGTTCCCAGCAGCAGGCGAGAAAGATTCCTGAGTCAGCGCACGTACATGCATGCACACACCCCCGCAGACACACATGACAAACATGGAGACAGGCCACATACTCTTTAAAAAATCCTTTTAGTTGACTCGATTTCCCCATGGGCACGGGGAGATTGTGCGCATCACCATTCAAGGTTCCCTGACAAAATTGGGGTCGCCGCTGAACGGCATGGCAACTCAAGGTCACGGAGATGATAATGATGTTTATGAGGTCTAAATCCACAAAATAAGATTTCCTCTGTTCCCTCCCCCACAAGTGCCAACCTGCCGAGCACGCAGGCATTGTGACGAAAAGTCTACGGTCTGTTCCGCAATTTCAGCTAGAAGCCGTGTCACATTGAGCGATAGAGGCGAGAAAAGGAGGGGGACAGTACACAGAATCCTGAGAGTCCCAGGACTCATAGTGTATGTGCCAGTTGTAGGCGGGTAGGAACAAAAGAAACATTCCCACAGTTTAATGCAGTGAATTATAACATCTGCAGGGAATGCAGTGACATTTTGACAGCACTAATCACCTCATGTGAACCTGAACCAGAACCTCTTCTGTTTGCTTAGGTAACCGAAGAAATCTCCAGCAGCTGAGACCACGGGAAACACTGTAGCAAAAAATCACAAGGCGTATATAGCAGATATCTCTGCTGCTCATTGGGTGGTCCAAAAAGCTCCTGGTGGGCTCTTTGGTTGAAGAGGCTAGCTGCTTGCTCAAATTGTTATACGGTGTGTTTTCACAGCTTCAGTTCAAACAACCCCCCTCCGTCGCCAGAGAGTGGGTGCCATGGTCAACTGTCTTGGCCATCTCCTAAAGGAACTGGCAAAGGAAGAAGAAAAGAGTTGTATTCCTTTGAATGCTTAAGGCTGTTTTCCCTCTTGTCCTTTCATTTCTGTAGCATTGATTATGCTTGTAAAATTAGATTTTTTTTGTTTTGATTAAAGCATCAAAAACACCGCAGCTCAGTTTAAGTAGGATTTTTCGGAAGGGAAACTTGCCAGGCCTAATTGAAGCGCTATTTAATAGCAACAAACAACGCAAAAAATCTGTGACAACTCAATCGCTGCGAGTACACACAGCTGAGCTGCCAAACACATATACTGTGCTTTTAGTAGATCAGTGTAGATAATGCACATATACAGTATAAGCAGTGAATTATATATAATGTATTGGAAAAGCAGCCATGTGCATCAGAGTAAGACTGGGGCTGTCCGGATTTACCACAAAAGTGCTCACACACACTCCTAACGTAAATACGCTCAACCTCGACCCCAAAGTGCTGCTACACACCCAATTACAATTAATTTCTTTTCTCTGTGTTCCTCGGGGGCCAGCGTATCGATGATTCATTTTCTATTTTATCAAAGTAACAGGAGTGCCATTAAAAAGAGATCAGTCAGCCACCAGGCACGAGGAGGCTGCTTCTAATTGGCCATTCATCAAAAAGCCTTCTCAAGTAGATCACAGCGCTGGAATATCACGCGTGACAACTGAATCGCACTACATTAATTACACTACTGATGAACCTCATGCTCTGCCGCTCGCCCCTGCGATTCTGGAGAGGCTGGGAAACGCGCAGATGCACACACACACCTGGACGCGCGTGCACGTGCACCAGGATACACTCCAGGAGAGTCACAGAAGGCAGCTCGTTCTGAAACGTGACGGGATTCAATCGATCACACCAAATAAAAAATTGGGTTTCTAATCGATGTAATTTGACACTGAGATGAACATGAGCAATCTCTTCCTATGCTTCTGTATTTTTGGCTTCAAAAACCCGTCACTGAGGTGCAGCCAATTCATCTACTCAATATTACAAGTCAACCTTTAAAAAGATCCTTTCAACCATTTCACCTCACAGCATGTCCGATGTGTTTTCATAGAGGCAGAGCACTGGTTTGAAAAGATATTATAGTCACTGTCTCTCCGTCGTCTTAGTTCAGCTTAGCAGCAGGACACACACACAGACGAAGGATTCTGAGCTCGAGCTCTCTCCTCTCACCACGTGCAGGGAATTCTCCCTTTCATCCATTTCCTGATGCACTCTAACTAGACAGTTTTCGGTCATGTCCCAGAATTATGCTAGCTCTCTAGCTTCCCTCACACACACACAAAAACACAGACAGCTGCAAATCCGCTGACAATTCATCCATCTCTGAATCTCAAATTTTCTGGTTTGAGCACTTTGGTGCCTTATTCCCCTCCTCCGGCAGCTGGATCAGCTGGGGCCGGTTAAATCACTAAGCAGTTGCCCAGAGGCCAAGAAACAGAGAGGAAACCGCTGTTAGTATGGTGACTGAGCAGCTACGGGGTTAAAATGGGCATAAAAGGAGCCACATGCAAGCTAGTTTGCATGTAAGTGCACGCACATACATTTATCTGCCGTGTTTCCTTTAGGCACAGGACTGATGAGGAAGGAATCTTCAAAGTGACGGTGTGAAACCCAGATGGTGTTTGATGTGTGGATAATGATTTAGGTAAGGCTACGCAACACTTTCTCCACATCCTAGCTCAACAGAAGCCTGAAACTATTTTGTAGACTTGAGCATGAAAACTACAGTAGAAATTGGGAACTTTACGCGGCACAGGGTATGCAGGTCTGAAGTCTTGGATGTGCAGATTGTTCCTAAACCAGCCTGTCTGTGTAACGTCTTTTCATACATCAAGCTGCAACAGACATATAAGGAGAGCTGCGCCCCGTGGGAATCAAACTTGTGCCCCGGCAGCCTCCTGTGCACGTCATCTCCTGCACAGGAACTCTGGGCTTGGCTCTGCAGCTTTCAATTCATCATTGTCATACAGTAATTCAGTATGTAATGTGCCTCGAAGTCCCTAAGAAACAGAGGACCAGACACACTGTCTACACGGGGCCTGCTAAGCCCAGTCAGCGTCCTGTAGGACCCTCTATTCAACACAGGAATAAGCCAATTATCTTCATGGAGTAGGCACATTTACAAAAGGATTTACTAAATTCCTACAGGACCCCTATGTCAGAGGTGGCAGCTTATCATGTAGGTTTCTTTCCGTCATGGCCCCTCATATACCCACACACAGACACATCTGCAGTAGATGTGACACATGCAGCCGTGCAGATGCACATTACCACCAGCCCACCTCAGGCACAAGAATTACTGGCGGCCTTGATACCCATGAGCAATAACACCGACGTGATAAATAACACACACAAAAAACAAGCCACCTTCTGTGCAATCAAATTTTATTATTCACAAGTAATTGTTCAGAATTTTTTTTTTCCTTTCCTGAGTATGATCAGTTACTGGTAACAATCATTGGCATCTTTTGGAGGTCCTCTTAATCTCTGTTAAACCATAATAAATTAATTTAAGTAGCTACAGTTGGTGCATTCAATTTGATTTGTGCTCCTGAATAGAGAGATCAAAACAAATAATTGAAAAGAAAATTACAGGAGTCAAATTTAAAACTGCCATTCCACCGTGTGTTTTAAAGATTTGCAACCAAACTTTGCACAAAGCCTAAATGTCTAAACTGTGAAAATAAAACTTAACATCGAATATCATGATAATGGATTCCCTGTGCTAAAAGTGCTAATTGTAGCTTCCTACGTTTCAGAGCAGCTCAGTGAGGTTTGACCCTACTTGGGTATTCCACCCTCATTATCGTTAACATGTAATGCTAATGTTGGCTGGGCTGTGAGGATGATATTCCTGTACTTTGATCTGTTCTTCACTTGTACACCTTAGTCCTCCCACCACCATGACTCATGATTGCAACAAATGTTGTGGGAAAGCTTAATTCTTGGGATCAGTGCAATATCCAAACAAAAGAAGCTGCAATTGTTTGGATAAATGTAAAATGTATCACAACATATTGTTGAAGCCCAATGTTGTGCTACACAAATACCAAGGATGCCTACAAATCGTATTGTCCAGATGTAAAGGAGCATGCTTGTATGGCGCAGACCCCTTTAATAATCACATCATCAAAAAAAGGTTTAGCGAAAATGAAATTCAATCATCATTCCCACTGAAATTAGAGATCACATCTTACAATCACACTCCCTGTCAAAATACTTTGATGATGTAAACTGTTTTTTTGTTGTGCAGTCCTACAATTTTATTTAACAAGGTTTGAGTCTAGATTAAGTTAAATGTGATGGATTTCTGTACTTACAATCCGCTGTACTAGCGTAGGTAAGCGTAAATCAATAGATAAACCACAAGGCCCATTTGAGTGCAGCCTGATGGGTCTGACATTGCTTCTGCTGAGAAGTTAAGGCTGAATTAATGCTACGCTAGCTCTTTTGAAAGTTTGACATGAATGAATTTAAGATAGACTTGTTCAAGTTTCTTGTAAAATGTATTTAATTACTCATACACATTGCTAACTGAAATACTGTACATACAGGCAAAAGCTATTTATCCCACAATTTAGTTTATTTTACACTTACTATTAATACTTTAAGGTTAAAAAAATTGATTAATCCCTGTTTGTGCTGCTCTGCCATGAGCGCCATACATGATGGTCTATATTGCTCGGTTAGTGACCATCAGTTGTGCACTACTTTTCACGATGCATTGTGGGAAACAATGAGTGCACTATATAGGGTATGAAAAATGTCCCTAAACGTTTGGACACCAATACAAAATGGCGAACTCACATATTTGAGGTAGGAAGTGCTTTGGACATCCCTGGTTCCAGACGTATTCAGTCATATTTATGTTTCTCATAGACGATATCACATGACTCACAATTATAGCACCTCTATAGTTTGGATTGGCACTAAACTCAAATAATGAACAACTGTGTTAGAAAATATCTGGTTCATTGATTAAAAAGCACAAGGAACAATCTTGTGTTCATAAAAATGTCACAGACCAAGAACACTACGACTTCAGCAGGATACATCGAATCACCGATCTTATGATTCTACTGTTAATGCCACTGTGTACTCTTATAGTCTGGATGAATTGAATCTGTAGTTATCCTTAGTTAACTTGTGTTTCTATGTTGTGGATATAAAATGATATTGTTGAAAGAAAAGAATGAAATTGGAATTCACAGTGGAGAGAAACACGTCTGTGCCAGCGGCCTCTCCCACTTCCCATTCCACTACTGTGTTGATATTAACCCTCAAGCAAACTCCCTCGGAGACGGCAACTATAGAGTCAACTCACTAAACTGTTGAAGTAATGGAGTACTACTGGGATTACTAACTGAAATGTAATTCCAGAGGATGAAATCGTAATCCTGACAATACTGAAAAAACAATTAGGACATTATCTTTTATATCTTATGTAAATGCATCTCTGCCCAATACTGATTTTCTAGTTCATTATTTGTTGCTGATTTTATTTTACTTCAAGGAGCCCGAGAGCTTTGCCATTAACACAGTGTTCTTCCTCCACCTACGCTTTCATAAATTTGACATCTGCCAACATTGAAGACTTGTAAGAAAATGCTCAGTGTCATTATCAAGCTCTCAATTCCTGGCTCAACTTCAACTTTCCATCAGAAATAGCGAGAAATATTACTAGTTTCAGCTCACCGCAGCACTACTGCAGCCATATCACCAATGCGCGCACACACACACACACACACACACACACACACACACACACACACACACACACACACACACACACACACACACACACACACACACACACACACACACACACACACACACACACACACACACACACACACACACAAGCTTTTTCGTTCCTGTCAATGTCTGACTCTCTTGCCCTCTCTCCTTCTCATTTCAACACAGTGGGGTATAAATGTAAATACACACACACAGTCCAGAAAAGCCTCCCTTCTTTCTGTATAACAATGTCTCCAGTGGAGCGAGCTGCGCTACTTCTTTCACTGCCGTCTTCATTCATCCATCCATTCCAAAGAGCCATCCACCACCGAGCTGGGAGTTGCCTCCACCAGTCCAAATCTCACTCTGAAATTCTGTCCACTCCGGCAGTACCACAGACCTCCTGCTGGCTGCAGATAAAGGATGCCCCTCCATACTTTCAATTCTTTTCAAAGGGAGAGAATTGAGGAAGATCAGAATGACGTGCGGCTTCTTCAGAATGTGTGGGTGTCATTATATGCATCCCCACCTGCCTGCATTACCACATGCACGCGAGTAAACAGCGATGTTGGTCTGAGAACAATCAGACCGTGACAGACTCTGCAGCACCATCCCACAGGCATCCACAGAGGAAAAACACTGCACCGCCAGACATAGCTATTTCCTCTAAATGACCGCTCCCCTCCCCTCCATTCCTTCCATCACCACCAGGGAGTGAACGGCTCCATGTCTCGGCGTAGCACTGCTCAGCCTGGGGTCAGCGTGTCCTGCTCTAACCTCCATTCGGGGGACACTTGGGACACGACGCTGCACTGGGGGACGATTGGGGAAAAGCGTGAAGGATGTTCAAGTTAAATCCCACACTTCCTGGGAGATGCTCGCTGTGAAACCCTCGGTGAATTCCCCCTTCTATAAAAGTTAGCATCAGTAATCATGTCCTCACCTCCTGTGATGCACGACCACCATCAAAGGGCACTGACGGAAAGGAATACTACATCATCCCTCACATCTATATGGAGCTTAAAAGGAAGCGTCACATATATGGATGAAAAATTGCTCATCAGTCCCTTTCCTTCAGTACGTAATTGGAGATGATAAAGTGGAGATTCAGTTCTGCGTAAAAGTCACTGCAGAGTCACAGGCTTTTCACTCACCCATTCAAAAGACTGACACCAGAGGAAAAGTACTCTGCCGAAAGGTTTTTTTACAGCTCATTCCAGTTTCCCTGTGCCTGGAAAGCAAGAAGAGGGGACCGCATGGCTGATCTGAGGCAATGTTAGATCCTGGAAGCATCTTGTTTCACTTTGAAACAATCGGAAAAGGGAATTCTGCCATTACATTATCTCTGTGTGCAAGGGCCCTGGGGAATGTTCATGTCTTGAGCACTAAGCATTTATTTCCTTGTTCTCCGTGAGGATCCCTAGGAGGCCATGTTGTTTGATTCATTTCACTGAACTGTCAGCTAATGAATGGTACGCGTCCGTCTACTGCCACACACTCCGTCGGAAGACAGAAGCCCCTGTGGGCCTGCATCTCGGGGGTTCTCCCATTCTCATTAGGAGGGAATCAAAAGGAAATAGAGACTCACTGATCATTTACCGTGATCCCTGTGTGTGTTTCCCACGGGGGGGTGGATGTGAAGCCATTATTTCTGACCATAGAAGGGGGATCAGCGTGTTAAGAGGTGTCTCCAACAATTTCAGGGGGCCACATGGTTGATGGGGTTTGAGTGAGTCTTTAAAGAACGAATGCTGGTGGAGTCTGGAACTGTAATCGTAAGTAATCTGTCTTTCTTTTCCAGTACAAGGTACTCCGGGCAGAAGGGCCAACAAGGTTATGTAAGATTGGTGGGTGAAAATGGTTAAAGAAAATTTAATTCAAGGATTCAGTTCCTCACTTCATCTTCTTCTCTCTTGCTTCTCTCCTGAACTCATAAACCTTTTTTCTCTGCCAGTGTTGTTCAATCCTCCCTTCTCTCTCTCCCACCATCTATCCAAGACCCCCCCGGGATAGATGGAAGGATACTGTCCCATCTATCCCAGACCCCTTCCTCTATTGTCAGCCTCAATGCACATTGATGTCCACTAATGTCTCTCTCATGTCACAACAACACTGTCTCTCCTCCCAGCGTCTATTCTTCAGGCAGTTTTATCGCCTGCATAAGTCACTGACTCAATGCGACCAGCTTCCACTACCTCTCCCATTTCTCTCCCTCTCTACTTTCCTCCTACCCTCCACTCATTTTACAGGCTTACTTCTAATCTGTCCTCATGGCCTGTCCACCTTTCATCTACTCCCCTATTCTCCATCTCCACTCCTCTCCTCCCTTGATGTCTCCGCCTGACTCCCTCCCCCACCCCTTCCTCTGCTCTCTCTTGGACCTCCCTACCACTCTCTGGTGCCCATCTGGGTAAATGCAAGTGTTATATCTGATGTAAACAATTACTAACTGAATGCTGACACACAGATTACTCTGCTCCCCCTCTCTCTCAACCACATAAAGAGCGTGTGTCCAATCACTAGTTTCCCACGTCCTATTTTCTCCCTTGAAAAAAAGAAAAAAAAAACCTGGGGACGGCTCGTCCGCAGAAAATTACAGAAAAGTGCTCCCGCAATCAAAGACACTGACGCACACTGTGAGAGACACACAAGCAGAGACAAACATATGCACAAAAACACACATCATAAAAGATGCACATACACAAAAACAAATAAGAGTCGTGGTGTTCGCAGACATTGAGCTGATTTTACCCATGTACCCTGGTGCTACAGTCATGTATAATACATGAGCTCTCCACATATACATAAACATGTCTCGCACTGATCAGAGCCATTAGTCGCTTAAGGCTCATCATATGCGCGCGTCCATGGGTATGTGTGAGGCATTCATGTGGACCATTAGTTTGTATCTGTATGCTCAACAAGGGTCTACCAGAGCACAGACTTCCCACTTGAGAATTGGCCCAGCTGCACAGAGGACTGTATCAAAAGCTCGCTGCGCTCCCTACAACATCAAGAAATTATATATAGATATGGCAGACCCACTTTTCTTTGCTCTTACAAAAGATATAGTACACAGCCGGCTGCCACAATCGATAGGACCTGAGAAAGCAGGTCATAAATCCCAGCAAATGTATTTCCCAGAAGGGCAATGGATGCTTATGGGGTGTCACACAAAACACAAACATTATCACATATTGTGCACAGCGTTTTTTTTTTTTTTAAATTGCACAGGCACAAAGCGCATCACTAACACCTCTGGATATGAAGCCAAATACTTATTATCAGGGATTTAGAGGGTCGCGTTATAAATGGACGCAATTAAGCCGGATTTTCTACAGCGACCCGCAGCCGATCAACCTCATTAGAGACGCGCTGAACCGCGGAGAAGTTGCGCATTCGGACGGCGCGCAGGTAGAATGTATCTGCCCCGGGGTGTCTGTGTCTGAGCTCGGCGTGTGACAGTCTGTCAGTCGCTGTCCCACCACCACCACCGACCTCCGTTAACTGCCTCTTCCAGACAAGACAGCGGTGCGCACACGCACGCTCGTCTGTTAGGAATCGGTTCGCATGCGTAAAAATGATTGCCCCTTTCCAATTTGCGCAAAAAGTGACAGCACCCTCCTCTCCTTACCTAGTCATCATAATAAAACACGGACTATGAATCAGCCAGGATCGATACACGGATCGATACGAGGATCAATCAGTGTATACAACAGTTATTAAGGTGAAATCCCCCCCACGCATAGAAGCACATAGAAGCGCGTGCCAGCGGACAGGTCCTCCATCTCTGTGAACGGGGGCTTCCAGTGAGGAACCCCGTGTTAATTAGGACACTGGCTCCACCGTGATGTGTCTGATCACCTGTTATTTCACATGAGGCTGCAAGAACGACTTTTAGAAGGACGGACAATCCAGTAAAAAAAAAAAGCGTCGGGATCTCGCAAATACGCGCGGAGTCCGTATCCGCCGGGAGAACAAACGCACGCATTGAATTACCTGAAAACAATTACAGGGAAGCACAAATTGATATTGAAGTGGATCCCATGTAATGTAATATCAATTTATAGCGTGAATTGTTTCTTGGTGAATGAGAAGCGGTGATGCCAAAGAGCGAGCAGGCAGGCAGACAGTGAGAAGACGCAATTCCCAAATATCAAGCGAAGGGGGAAACTGGGTCTGATCTCCAGTCGGTCTGACCGCTGTGAGGATGACAAACATCATACATGATCCCAATGACACACGTGTTAGAGTCAGATTCCGTCTGGATTTACCTCTGGATGTCGGATCTCGCTGCGATTGACTCAAGTTTCTTCCGTCCGTCGCCCCGCGCTGCCCGTCAGCAGGTCACAAAACTGAGAGAGCGAGAGAAGGACAAACGGTGAAAGCGTCTCTCTCTCTCTCTCTCTCCCCCTATCTCTCTCCCTCTCTCACACTCTCATCTCTCTCATCCAATAACAACGTGAATTGAAAATCTCAGGACCTTCTCTCTCTCTCTCTCTCTCTCTCTCTCTCTCTTTCTGTTTTTCTCTTTCTTGGAAGTGATTAATATTCGCAAAATGTCTCTCATCAATCATAATCACCACCACCTCCTCAATCAACACCACCACAATCTTCATCATCATCATCATCATCATCATCATCATCATCATGGCATCCACAAATCAATACGTAACTCTATCTAATATAATATACATGTGGTACATAATGAGTTGGAACGTAAGCCTGAATTCATGGTTAAGAAATATAATATTAATTCATGATATCAGTTATAAAATACTGTTATGATAAGATGAAATGAGTCATAATATTTGTATTAAAAAGGTGTCACCATATGATGACGTGTAGTATACAAGTTGAGACAGAAACACATAATACTGCATGAAATATTGGAAAGAACTCTTGATACTGATTTCTAATGAGGCACAGGTTTCTAATTAATGGTAATAATTATTTACTAGTGCTCTATTGATTAGTCACAATCCCTAATGAGACACACACAGAAATTAATCTCACTATATGAAAGGCCAAAACGTGTTAATGGCTTATAGTATAGCTGATCTATAAATAATTAGTACATTAAAGCATTAATCATTAAATGAAGGTGTCACTTAAAAAGCATAAAGTCTTTATGAATGTCACCTTCCTTGAAAGCAATTGAGTGTTCCTGTTGTAATTTTAAGTTTTTAATTTGCATAAACACCCTGAAACCTCACCTGACTGAGTTCTGATGCAGGTGATACACTCATAAAAAGAAAGGCACTACATCAATAGTTTTTCCAGGATAAATCCATTACTCTCGCAGCGGGAGGGACAGACTGTGAAAACCTGGTGTTTACCCAGAGCCGCCTCCAAACTAATTGAAACCACACAGAAGTCGTCAGTGTTGCTGCATCTTTTTGAGACAGAGGACCAAACAGTCTACAGTAAACTTGGTTTGTAAATCAGAGCGCAACAACCAACATGGCACATTGTGTAACAATCTGCATAAGGATTCTCCATCAAATCTGTGGTCAACACGCATGGCTTTGAGTGTGAAGACATCCGAATGGGCATATTTTAACTAATGATTAGGTTATAGGGATGTGGAATATGGCAGGATGGGGGTGCAGTGGTTGGTATTGTCCTGGTTCCTGTCCCTATTCAGCCGGAGAGTTTCTGTGTGGGCTTTGCATGGTCTCAGCATATACTCTCGATATGATTATTCCAGCTTCCTCCCACAGTCCAAGGATATTGATTGGAGACAAAATTGTCCGTAAAAGGTGTGAGCGTGAATTGTTGTTTGTCTCTGTATGTTGGCCCTTTGATGGACTGGCGACCTGTCCGGGTTGTAACCTGCCTTGCACCCACTGTCAGCGGGGATTGGCTCCAGCAACCCTGCAATTATAATTAATCGATTGCTGTTAGGGCCACGAAATCCACCTCCACCAATTGATGGATCGGTTCAAGAGAAGATTTCAGGCGACAAAGATTTTCTTTGGTTAAATCAACTATTTTAACTATGCACAATCTAGAATATTTTATAAAATGGTTTTGCACATTCTCAGTGATGGAGAAAGTGGATTCAGTATGTTTGTTAAAAATCAAGGGAAAATGTCTGTCTTGGTGGTTAGAGTTAAAATACATTCCATTATTGACAAAGTGAGTCATTTCAAATGGAAAGCCATGGATTTTTTAAATTCAGAGCACTGTCCCCATGAATCATTACCAATCTTTTTCTAACACGAACCATCATCATCATTAGCATCATCATTATCAACACCAAGTCATCATCTGATTGCAGGCCAGCGATAACAGTATTGTACTTGCATTAATCAGACCATCTTGATCATCGTCACAGTCCTATTTCAAAAAGCCATTACCTCCATCCTTATCACTTAAGAACAAATTATACCTCATCATCTCCACACACATAGCCACACACATGTGCACACACATTTTTCATTAGGCTGATACGTCCTCCTCAGTCATTACACGTGCTGCAAGTCCCATATCTTCAGCCTACAGTGTACTTGTAGACCGACTCCCCCAGAAACCCTTTGAAGAGCAGGGACACCGAGGGAAAGAATAATGTGTATGTGTGGCCATTAGAATAGTAAAAGAGAGGCAGTGCTGCTTCTCTATTATAGAAACACAGCCGAACAGGGCCAGCTAGACGACGGAGCATGAAAGCACTGATTTATCCACTGGCGAGAGAATGTGTGGTTTTTCTAGTGTGAGGAGGAGAGGAGGAATAGAGAGAGAGAGTAATGTATGCATCTCTCTTTAGTATTGAACGTGTGTCTAAGTTATTAAATTTAACATGTACAAAGGCGTGTGTTTGTGTATGGTACATTGTGTGCACACTGATTGCTGCATCTTCTTCTCCTCCTCGGTCCAGGGTGCATGTCGGCCTGGATGTGCCGTGCTATGCCACAGACTGGAGAGTCGGTTTTGCCGTACATGTGTTTGGCAGGTAAAGTCGGTTGGCCCGGCAGTAGAACAAGGATGGGTTTATTGTACACAGTACCAGAAAATAGGCTTTTAGGCACAGTGTTAAGAGACAACTTGGACTAAATACATAGTTTGTTGTATTTACAGATGTACAGTGCAACATTTTGTGAATGACTCAGACTTCACTTTTTAAGTGTTTTCTCCTATTCAGTGAAATACTGTAGCGTGACATCTGCTAGAAGGAGGGGTGCACATTTTCTCTACAGATTCACGGTTCCCAGATGATGAATCCCACCCTAACTTTAGCAGTTTAGAGTTTTAGGCAAATGGATCGCCATGATATCATTCACAGAAATTCGAGGACGAGGATGGATTCTTATTACTTTGGTGAACATGTGACATTTCATAGAGCTAGATCAAGTCAAATCTTAAATTTGTAAATTTTTTGGGGTTTAGGACCGAAAACCAACAAAGTAATGATATTTCCCTAAAACGTCAGCTGTACTTTGTGTACTAGCTGACATTACCATGCTAACAGGCTACATTAAGATGGAGGAACAGTAAACATTATAAATATTCAACAGAAGGCCTGTGTTACCTTTGTCACTGGGTGAATATCAGCATACTAATGTCAGCTTTTAGCTCAAAGTACTGCTGCTGGCTAACAAGGTCAGGGTCATGTGACCCAGGGAGCCAGCCAAAGACACACATTAGACATTAGGTTTGTTTTTGCAACCCCTGTTTTCTTTGTCTAATGACAAACAGTCAAAAAGCGAGGGGAACTTAAATCCAGTAACTACAGGTTTCATAGCTATCACAGTTTTTTCCCTTGGGGGGGGGGCTTACACAAAGTAGTGGGTGGGAATTTAAAGTTGTGTCAATAAGGGATGTGTCTTGGACTCTGTAACTGATGCTGCCTACAGTCTATCACTAATCCCAATGAAAACTCAATGAAGATATTTGAAAAGAATAAAATGACCGAGGGGAGCCCTAGGACTAAGATTTTACAGGATCTTAAAGAAAATTAACAGGAACACTGTGTCCCTCAACACTAGACTTAGAGTAATACACAACAACAAACAGTCCACAATAAACATTAAGCAGTGGCTGCTCATCGCTGCAAAATCACTGTGATGTCTGGAGTATCATGAAGTCACAGTTACACAGGTCTTCAGAGGGCTTTTAACTTGAAACAAGTCACATGGCGACACCCGTTCATAGTGAGAGGAGATTACTTGGCTGGAACTACTTTCTACCAGAGAAATACCACAGTTCCAACTGTTGAGCATATATGTGTCAGGTTTTTCTTTTTCACCACGGCCATTGATGCTATCTATGATTGGAAGTAATAACATGGTCTCTAATGTTTATTAGAAATCTCACTCAAAATTTAAATAACTCCCTTTCTATCTGAATCTTTTTTGCGGCATGTTAATCAGGGTTAGAGAAACGAAAGTGATGTTTATTTAAATGACAGTATCAGAGATAATTATTTGGTGCGTTGTTTGAACTCAGAAAGGCCATCAGATAAAGCTGGTGTCAGCTTAAAATCTTAATTGCTCTCTTCTGTTCTCTTAATCAGGCCACAGCTACTGTTCATCCCCATAGGGATCTAAAGAAAACATAAAAATCAAACAGCCCCTGACACATACTGTACATCCTTGTTCAAAAACATGTGTCAACTTGATTTATCCTCCGCCCTCTCAATCTTCTTCCTCACACTATATTGTTGTGCATGCCAGCGAGTGTGTATGTGTAGTGTGTATGTGGCAGGCTGTTTTGAAGGCCACTGCCATGTGCTGGGGAATGAGGTGGGGGGGTTTGCTCCCTGCAGCAACTAAGGAGCTTTGATCCTCGTATATCTCCCAGTCATCTATCAGTATATAAGATCCACAGGGAACGCAGAGGCAGGCCGGAATACGCCCAACACATACAGAGGGCTGCAGTGATGGTACGTTGAGTGACAGGGAGGGGGCAAAACAGCTCTGGATGCATCAGATAGACGAGCAGGTGGGTAGATAGATAGTGTGCAGGTGTGCTCACTGCAAGAGCTTCACAGACAGACGGACAGGAGGACAGACAGGCAGGGTGACAGATAGTATGACGATAACAGACGGCAGGACAGATGCACGATGGTACTCGGGATACAGTGAGACACTGGCCAGGTACAGTGTTTAATAGCACAGCACTCAGACAGACGCGGACAGCTGCCGCACGCTACAGTCCGAGTCGAGCAGAGACGGACAGATGCCCTTCTCTCGGCTGGAACGACGCCGCACCTCACCGCACGCACACACACACACACACACACACACACACAGGCTGCTCTGTCCTTTCTCCACCTGTCTGCTCCTTGCTGTCAGAGAGCCAGACAGGAGGTGATGTTTGTTCCCTCAGGCACTGTCATTTTCTCTCTTTCTCCCCTGCTCACTTATGTGTCCTCTTCCTTTTCTTTCCTTTCCTTTTCTTTCCCTTCCCTTCCTTTCCTTTCCTTCCCTTTTGCTTTTCATTTTCTTTTGAGTGTGGCATTCACCATTTAAAGTGCTGCTGCACTCCAAATAATACCGTGGGCAGACAGCTCCGGATGGACTGTAGTGTGTCCGTCGGTGGCAGGGCTCCAGGTATGAATGTGACAAGGGCTTGGTGCCAGGGAGAGAGCATGAGTGATTGTCTGAATGCAAATGACCATATACAGAGGCATTGTTATTTAGCTTTTCTTTCCGCCTCCTTTTTTCCTCTCTGTCATTCATCCAATTGGCAAAGAATCTTTCAGCAAATTATTTCAGCCTTTGAAGAGCTGTTGACGACCAGAGAAAGAGAGAAGGACATGGACGGGGGAAAAGAGGATGGAGGAGAATAAGTCTGTCAGAGAGCTGCTCTGCTGCACTGAATGTGTCCCTCTGTCCTTCACACAGACCTGTGTGGAACATATTCAGAGAAGAGCGATGTAAAGTGTCTGATATACCGAGTGTTAGCGGCCCAGCTGGTCACATTTGTACGTAGCGGGATTGTTAAGTCCAGCTGGCAGTTGTATTTATCTTCATGAAGCCAAATGTTATCAAAACTGATATTTGCCAGCAGACTGTATTCATGTATAGAAATAGAAACTTGTATTAGTTAGAGTTTACATAATCTCTTACGAGCCACATTTGTCAGCGTTAGAGAGGTTCGGCATCGGCATGAAATTAAAAGGTTTCCTTGTACAATTTGCTCTTTTCGTGTAATAAATCAGCAAAAAAAGACAAAGGATTCAATAAAAAATGTGTCAACCTTCAACATAAAGTGTTAAAGTGTAAAATTACCCTCACATACAAAAGTCCAATATTTTCTTTGTTGTTTTTCAATCAATACTGAGTTAACGGTTGTTTTAAGCTCCACTTATGATCCACTTATAATCAGTAACTAAACTGACTGCTGTTTGTTTCTGAAGGGTACAGTGAATATTAGAGCTTTTTCACTGGAGTTACCTCCCCCATCGCCATATCTATCAAATAATTCCAGAAATCTCTATTTGTGTGTCCTGCTCGCATATCTAGAGAACCATCCATCTTAGCGGCTTCACACTTGCCATGTGTAGTGTTCAAGGGTCCAAGGAAGTGTCGTGCGTTTGGACATGTGATATGTTCAATATTTAAAAAATTGAAATAAATAGGCCACCAGCGCTATATAGCAGTGGTGGCTGGGACTTATCAACACAAGTGCCATTGTCAATCACAACAGCATGTTCACGACAACGGCAATGGCAACTGATTCTCTAGTTCTGGGTTCAGTGTTCTGAGTCAAGCTTCACCAAACTTTGAATAAACTGGTGAACAGCTCTTGCAGTAGCGGTGCAGCAGCTTCAGGGTTCTGTGACCTGAGTACAGCAGCAGGTCTTTATTTGCTGCCGCACAATTACTGCAGGTTCACTTTTACAGTTTCAGAAAGAAAGCTGCAGCCTGCGTCCCCCACAGGCCAAACAAACAGCTCATTCCGAACAGGCAGGTTTAGAACAGGCTCTGCACAAGTATGTATACAAATGGACAAATGATTGTTACCTAAAAGTAAACCCAAAGCATCTTTATCACCACTTGGTTTCTGACTGCAGTATAAGTCATAACCCTGCCTCCACAATGTTAGTGGACGGAACTTGGACCCAATTAAAAAGTCAAAATACATGGTTTCTGTCATTTTAGGTGGTGCTTATCACACTGATGTATGTTCAAGTACTTATTTTTCCACTAGATTTTGATTCAAATTGTTATTTGATACTATAAAAAAAGGGTGAAATGTAATGATTGACAGCTGAGACTGATGATTGGTTGGGTGAGCTTATTGGCAGGACCTCGCTACCGTGGCTCTATCCCCTGATCACTATTTTTGATTGATTTGTGGATAGTGGGAGGAGGAGATGCAACACCCATCTTTATGTACAGTTGCTGCTCTAGACACTGATGAATGCTGATGAATCAAAACACTAAAGTTGTGGACTCTAAAGGCCCAAAAAATGAGCTACAAGATGCTGAAATGCTTTAAAAAGGGGAATGGTAGAGTTGTGTGTTAAACTAAGTCAATTCTCTCACATTGGATGTGCCTTTATTTTTCTATTGTCAGTATTAACATTTTGATTGATGAAACTCTAATGAGTCTAAAGTGGAATATGGAACCGCATCCAAACCTTTACCCTTTCAGAACTCAACTCTTGTGTTTGGTGTATATTATACCAAAACATAATGATGCCTGGTTGGCCAAAGGTGCTGTCTGGACTCATCCAATGAGTGTTTGCCCGAGACAGAGGAGTTGTCTCTAGTGAAACAATCAGAGGATCACGTAACATCCACAGCCCGTCAACTTAACAGTTCTGGAGCAGGACCTCTGGTATTTGGACCAGGCATGAAAAATTAAACACAAGTAGGCTACAGCTGTTATTTCAGCATGTCAGATACAAATTTAAGAAACATCTCTTCTTTGTGTGCTGCTCGTCTCATGTTCAGGTTGTAGCGAACTAAAAAAAGAAGGTGTTTATGCCTCGTCTGCAAACAAAAGATGATTTAAGGTGTCAGCTGAATCTATGAGTTTTACTTATTTTAACTTTAGTCATTAAAAAAATAAATAAAATGGATTTGATGGAGAAAAGTGAGATTTGGTTATATAAGCAGTAGAGGTACTAGATTCAGATTTGATAAAGGCTATTGACCTGAAACCCTGTCAAATACATTTTGATCATGTATCAGAAAATAGAAATATTGATTTTCTTTTTGGCTTGCTAATAACTGCAGTGTTCAGCGAAGTTTGGCTCTGTTTTTAACAGCATCAGAGTCACAGGCATCTAATGAATTCCAAATGCAGCCAGAGTGGTCAGGGTCATCTAAGAAATGCTTAAATCCAAATATTCATGTATTGGCCAAATGCCGACAGCTTCTGGAGTCAAATAATTACTTAAATAAATTGCGTATCTATCTACTGGAAAAAGATATTCATGGAAGCAGAACGTGTTAAAAAACGTGTTTGATTTGCACATCAATTTGTTCTCGCTGTTTTCCCTGGTGAATAAGGAAGCTTTGACTTATCTCAAAGTATTTCTCCATCTGTAAAATTTATATTTAGCTTTGCCAACCAAGCAGTATGGTATATTTTTATTTTATTCTTGCTGTAATTATTTGAATTCCGTTGTTCTGCTGTATTTTGCAATTCTAAATTATCATTCAACCCTTGGACAACAAAACACAGGAAATTCTGATTCCTAAAGGGTGATGAGTTAATTCCAGCTGTCTACTCTTTTGTATTTTAGGATAGGATTAGGATTAGCCTTTATTGTCTCCCTCAGGAGAAATTTGCCTTGAGCATTCAAGGGAAAGAACAAACACATAACAGCAGCAGCCTCTTCACAAGTGTGCACAGATATCATTCAAATTCAACATCCAACAATATTTTAATTCAATACCCCCCCCCCCTCAAAAAACAAACAAAAAACTCCTAATTTTACACATAGCACAATGCCCTACATCCAATATTGCATTTATGACACCAGCCTTCCTCCTACAAACACAAGATATATATATAAAAAAAACATACACTTACATATTAGGATGAGCTGTGAAAATGTGTATCAATTGACCAAGACCTTGATGGGATTCATGCAACCTCACAATCTATCGTCGAAAGCACCAAATACGTCAAGTACACAGCAGTAGTATAAGTAGTGTAGCGGTGCTTGCTCAGGATTATTTTGGTGTGATAGTGAGCATCTGCTAGACGGAACTTAAATGACCCCTTTTTTGTCTGAGCTGCAAGAAGCACAGATGCAATGTCAGGTCTTTTTTGTTGTTTTCCTTCCTTTACACCCACAAACCACACAGAAGCTCTTTTATAATTGTACAATTTTGTTAAATATGCGGTATATAATGATAATCATATAGTAATAATCAAATTCATGCTGTGTATAATAATTTCAATAATAATGACATCAAAAAGACATAAACAACGATGATATGCAGAAATTAAACAATGTCAAGGTTAATGTGCCACATACAGTATTAAAGTCGATATGCATATGTCTTTAGATCCATGCTTTCATCTTTGTGTGTGTGTCTGTTTACGTTAACTTCAATAATATCTAGTGATGAGAGCATATTGGCCAAAAGCCATTTGCTCGGTGGAACATTATATTGTTCATTTAAGAAAAGTCCCGAACACACACACACACACACACACACACACACACACACACACACACACACACACACACACACACACACACACACACACACACACACACACACACACACACACACACACACACACACACACACACACACACACACACACACGTTTGCTAAGTCAGACATGTTGAAAGTTATCAGTGCAAAAATTGATCATATCTGGTCAAAATTATTGACATTATGTTGTACCCTGACAACGATCACTTAAACATGGTCAATAAATTACAATTGCATGTGTGTGTGTGTTGTGGGAAGGTTTTGTCATATGTCATTTTACAGCTTCTATAATACCTTGCAATAAAAGCCTATTTGTCGTAACCCCTGGAGAACATTACACACATATTCACGAACAAAGAAAAGCACATAAAACTCACGGAGACCCATAAAACACACAATGACAGACAGACATACACACACACACGTTTAATGAGTCATACGTGTACAAAGTCAGCAGTGGAAAAATCAATAATTTCTAATCATATTAGCATTATGTTGGTATTAAAGCAGGACAGCTTTCACCTATTTGGTCAATAAGTTTCATAAATAATTGCTTGATGAATATAAGCAGTGACAGTGAGCATATTAAATCGCAGCGTGCATGCTGCAGAACAGATATGCCAATGCAACCAGATGCTATAGCTGCCCACCAGCTACAAATGCAAAATAACCTAACAAAAGTCAATCTGAGCCTACAAGCAGAAGATGTTGCCATCAGCGGCAGCAGCAGCTCCAGCGGAGCACAAAAAGCAGGTGAAACACCATGGCTGCTGTCTAAATCAGCCTAATTTAAGCCGCTACAGTGAGCGGGACATTTTCCAACACCTTAAGGGGCTGCACAGAGATCTTGTCACTCGCCTTGTAAGTTGATTCTATGGCAGGTTAAATATCCTCTTCCGTCAACCGAGCATGCAAGGAAATCTAATCCATCAGAATTCTTCTTTAAGCTTTATGTCATGATTTGAATCCTGCAACAATTGATTATGTGCAGCCTGTACTGAAACTGAATGGGGGGGAAAGTGCTCATTTGCTGAGGGACCTATGTATAAGGGAACCTGCGGTGTCTTTTTCTGTTTCTTTTCATTTCTAATTATTGCCTCTCATCCATTTTACGTTGAATCCGCTCATGACCACATCAGCTCAGATAAGCTTTGTTTCAAGGTTGTTCAATTTCCTACTGAAACAAAGTGACTTAATGATGTTTTTAATGGAGTGTTCAGTAATGTGAGACAACTGGTGGCATTCGGTACGCACTGTTCCCGAGTCCTGTTGCTAGGCGCATTTCCTTTGGGACCTTACTGTAGGACGGTGGTATATTAGTGTCATAAACAGATTTAAAGATGTCAGCCCACTATTAAATCTCTCCATGTGAATAACGACTAACAATAATAAACAGCTTTAACTTTTATTAACACCTGGAGCTTATCCAGAAGTGCTCTATACTCAAGGAGCTGCTCAGTCTAAAAGAAAGAGCTCACTTTTCTCAGCTGACTCTTGTCAGCGAGTCAATTCATCTGCTCTAGCTCACAATCAGATATTTCAATGAGTCACCTCCTTAGTTAACAGGATCACGCAAAAACTACTCAACCTCTTTCCATTACATTTTCTGGAGGGGCGATAAATGGCCTAAGAAAGAACCCATTCAATTTTGGTCAGGGGGCAGATCCAGGAATTTTTTCAAGAATTTAGAACAGATTAATTAAAACTAAGGCGGTAACTGATTCCGAATTACAGATACACAGAGTGATAAAGTTCTCGCATGAAAGAGAGAAATGTATTGCATGCGCATAACTGCAGCTGAGGTCTGACCATCTGTTGGATGGTGAAACCTTGAGACGACATGGAAATTAGCGCTGCACACAGCTATGAAATGCAACTACAGAGTAAAACACCAAATTAAAGATCTCGTGTTATTATGAAAAGTGTAGAAAAACCCTTTGGTTCATTATGAAACTTTGGCAGGAAAAATCTGAATATAGCGGACTGCCCCAGTGCAGATAATTAATGGGAAACATTGCTTGGACATGGAGCTCTCAGTGCACCCTTCTAGTTTATTAATCAGCAGTTATTCACAAAAAGTACTGAACTGATTTGCACCCAACCTGGCAGATCCCTTTCCATAACACTGCACGTTAAGCCAATTTTCGACATACTCTTAAATGATCAGATCTTGATGTAAAAAATCGGACATATTTACGGTGTTGAGATCTGAGTTTCTACAATTTGGTGGATATCCTGAAAATAATTCTGATCTGGTGGAAGAAAATGTTGAATCTGCAATTGTTCTGCCTTGGTAGAGGTGTACACTCTGCGGAGAGCTAATTGTACACAAAATAATGCAGTCTAATGCAACAGTCCTGCAATAAAAACCTGTAATAAAATGTTCTGCTTCTGTTTAAACAGTGTGAGGTAAACACTGCGGAGGCTGCAGTTTGTGGTGGTTGTGTATTGTATTGGGATAAACAGACAGGTGTTTCTACTCCACCTATATCGGAGAGGGAAGACTGAAAAACAGAAGCACCTTAAAGTTTTATAGAATACAGTTTAACGGCGGTTATCATAAAGTTAAATCAACATCTCTAAAAACTATTTCAACACGAACTGAACATTATAATCATTAAGAAAGGGTTTCTTGCAGAACTGGGTATCTAATAAGGAGTCTACTGAGTGTACTTAGCTATACCATAAAGCAATGATTTGAAATGAAAATGTTGTTGAAATGAAAATGTTGTTGGAAAGAAGCCTCATACCCATTAAACAAGACGATTGCTGATAAATGACATGTTAATGCTGATAGTTACTGTACATTCCAGGAAACCTAGTTTTTAAACTGACATTATGCATCTCCAGCTCAGGATTTATTGTAACTTTTAGAGATTGAATCTCTCTCTCTTTCTTCTGGACTCATCCACTGCTGTCAAATATCTGCTAAACCTTGGCATTGCCTTCACTTCTCGGTTGCTGGGCTCCTTTAAGGCCACCTGTCCTTCATCTTCCAGCAGCTCCAGACCAGTGCCTGTGCAGGACTCATGCCAGCGACTGTGGCTTCTGTTGCCTGTCTCCTGGCCAGCTCACAAAACAGCTCCCATGGTAAAGAAGGCTTCACAGCCTAGCTTCCAGGACGACTGCCCAGACAACAGGCAACAGCAGAGGTTCCCTGTCAAATAAACATGAGCCCGTTTTTTTTCCTTTTTTGGCCTGATGGAGATGAAAAAGGGAAGATGGTGAACTTTAACCCTGGTACAGCTTATTGACATGCCTCATGCATCAAGAGATTTATTATACACTACTCAGGACTGTAAAAAAACTAAAGCTGACACTAATGCGAAGGCAAAACATTTGAAATTCTGTGAAATAATGGTTTTGTTTATGCAGAAAGATTTAACAATTCCTGCTTATGTTCAGCTTTTGCCAAGGAACTTCGACGAGATCCAGGAGAATGTAGCCACAATTTATAGAAAAAGTATTCAAACTTTGCAGATCCTCTCACCAGCACATACCCAGCCAATCACTGCAAGTGGTTGAACTTGTAAGATTTGGGGTTTCAGGAAGTAGCGGACACGGGTCTCTACAATTCCAAAGAAAGGTGTGTGGGAAGGAGAGTCTAGATGCTGGTCGATAATTCAATGAGCACTTCAAATTTAGATCGATGAACCCTCATCGAGTGTTTAGACCACTGCAGTGACACTCAGCTGCATCCTCTTTGCTTACATTATCATTGAGATGTGTCTTGAACTTGATTGGAGATCCCCTGTGGCAAACTAAACTAATGGCATGTAGTTTAGAAGAACACACACCTACTGTATGTGTAGGTAGCACAATTCACAGTAGGTGTCAGGACAAAAACCACACCATGACGTTTAGGGAACTCTCTGTGTAGACGTCACAGTAAAATTGCAGTGAAGCATATGCAGATCAGAGTATATTAATGGCCTGTTTTAGTAATGTGATTTAAAACTTAAACATTTCTAAAACTTTGAGTGTTCTCAGGAGCCCAATGGCCTCGATAACTGTGAAATAGAAAAATGTTTGAAACAACAGGACATTTTCTAGAGTTGGCTGTTCAGCAAAACCAGGTAATGGGGGGGGACCTTAGTCAGGCAGGTGACCAAGAGCCCACCTGCTCAACAGTCACTCCGACAGAGCTTCAGAAGTCAATTGGAGAACCTGCTTGAAGGATGACCAATTCAACAGCACTACATCAATCAGGCCTTTATGGTAGAGAGAATAGACATAGGCCTCTTCAAGTAAAAGGCATGTGGAAGTCTGCATGGAGTTTGCCAAATAGCATTTAAATCACTCTGAGAGCTCAGGGGAAATGATTCTTAGGCCTAGGAAGACAATAAATAATCTAGTTTTGCAGTACTGGAAACACTATGTCTGGTAAACACCAGGCATTGTTCATCTCCTGGCTATTACCATCCCCACGGTGAAACTAGGTGGACATAGCATCATGTTGTGGGGAGGCTTCCAGGTGGCAGGGACAAGGAGCTGATGGAAAGTTGAATGCAACAAAAAACAGAGAGGTCCTTGAAGAGAACATGATGAAGAGTGCCTGCAACCCGTACCGGGGTGATGGTTCATGTATCAGCTTGACAATGACCTGGAGCATACAGTCTAGACAACACGACGACAAGTGGCAAGACCTGAAGGTGGCAGTTCACAGATTGAAGCTTGAGAACCTGCCAGGAAGAAGAATAAATTGCCACAACCCCAGTGTATAAAGCTTGTAGTGACTGCAGTGCTAATTACAGAGGCTGATTTTGTTTTAATTTGAAGTCCATTGATGAAAATGTGCAATAGTTTAAGTCAAATTTGAGTCATTCAATCTTTGTTAATTCTAGTCAACCAAAACTGAAGACATAGTAGTCTTGTTTACATCGGTGATGTGTTAGTCTCATTTTTGTAATACATTTTTTCCCACATTTTACTGACACTCTCTCTAAACTGATCTATCAGATCCTTCCTGCTGCATATCAGTACTGTTGACTAGCAGTACTGCAGCTACCTGTGCTGTTCGCTGTAGAGCAGTGAGTCATTCAGAAGCTAGATTCACACACTTGTTAACTAAAATACTCTTCATTTTCAAGGTTAAGTTTGAGAGGAGTCACCATTACCTCCATATCCGCAGCACTAGAGAGTTATAGTAGCTTTTTAATAAACATTCATATGCTGCCTGAATGCAATATATCCCAATGGTTTCGTTCTTTGACCCTGTCCCAATTCATCCCTCAGCCCTACCACTTGGCCCGACCCCTTGATTTGTGCGTGGCCGTGAAGTGGTAGTGTTATCCCATTTCTCTATGTGATGTAGGGGTAGTGGCATGTACGTCTGTTACTCCCGTGTCCTGTAGGGTGAACTTGGGTTATTTGGGACACCTAAGCTCCAGTCGGTATATTTCATGTACTAGCAAAGTCTAGTCAACAGGACTTTTACTACAGATAAGCATGAATATCATGTGACTGAAATCACATGACTTCATGGGTGTGATGTCACAGAAAGGGGCAGGACAAGTGTCAATGAGAAGCACCCCCTTGGAATTGCATGAAAAGGACAGTGACATAGGATTCTGACAAGATGAATGTTAAGGATATAAATCTGTTTATAAACTATTATCAAATTATGGTTGTGATGTATTCAAGCAACCAAATATATTTTGAGCTGTTGAAAATGTGTTTGGTCAAACATTTTTTTGCTGTCCTGTCTCTCTCTAAGGATTACAGGAAGGTATAATATTAATGTGTAAATCAGATATCGGATAAGTCGCAGAAGTCAAAATTGCAAAAAATCTCCTAGTTCACCCAAATTCTCCGCTAAATTTGCTGCTTGACAATTTGTCAAGCTTCCCCACTCGTGTTATAACGTTTTCTGTGAGGGCCAGTAATCAGCATCGGGTTTTATTGCCAGGCAGGTTTACACATTCAAGGAATTTGCTGTGGTGTATTTGTGCAAGTATAAATATAAAAAATATAAAAGGAAACAAAGATTAAATATAAAAAATACTATAAGCACAAGAGGAGGGATTGTGCTTTATGTACAGTTAGTCTGTTATTTGCCATGGGAAGTTAACGTTACATTGAAATAGACGATGTAAACGTACCGACTGACTGTAAATTGATAAATAGATCAATCAGTAATGTTGGTTGATAGCGGTTGTTAATATAGTAATGTTAGTTGATATTGTTTGTCACTGTAATAACGTTGGTTGGCTGCTGATGACGTAGCGAGTGGTGTCCAATTCTTGGGGCCTCTCCCTTGTGGCCCCGTTCAGAGGGGGACACTCCCAGTGAAGGGATCTTCATATCTAGGGGTCTGGGAGAGGAACTGGGAAAGGGCCTTTGTCTAATTCTCAGTAGATTGTAGATTAATTTAGTTTCTTCCAAGAACAGCTTATCAGCAGTGACGTGCACATAGGTTTGCAAGGTCTTTCTTATAAATAAATGATAAATGATGTAGGAAATGAATTAGCAACAGTGTGTGATTCAACTGATGAAGGTTGTTGAAGACTCAGCAATGATTCATTAGCTCATCTTTCAAATTGTTTAGTTCTCATTCACTGACAATCATTCTTTCAAACATTACGTTTATATATAATTTTATTCTTATTTTTTCCTCACATTTTTTATTTTTAAAATTAACATGCAAAATTAACATCCAAAGGTGCTTCAACAAAGCACTGACGGGTCTGAGCACCTTTGTTAATGAGAGATTTCAGTTATTGGTTTTGATTCAATTTGCAGGGGAAAAACAATCTGAAAAGACATGTTTCCATTTAAAAATAAGAGGTCATTAAAATTACAGATATAATACAAACATAAAACATAAAACATCATCCTTGTCTGACTACCTCATGAGACAAAAGAAACCCCTGATAAATACAATTTAAGCAAAACAAGGATATTGAGTACCTTGAGAGCCGCATCTCTTTTCATCCACTTTAAATAAAAGAACAGTTCATCAGAATTTCAAAGTGAATTTTGTAGTATATCTCACTATGCATTGTTAATGCAGAAAATGTCTGGAAATGTATGATCTGAGTGTGTGTGTGTGTGTCTGTGTGTGTACATGTCGACATCCATTGTCACATTTCATCTTCAGAAGTACAGGCTCAATGTCAAGCTGCCAGCCAACAGAAGGCTTTTGTGTGTTCCCCTTTCTGATCTGCGTTAAATAAAGATTTTTCATCAATCCGTCCCTAAAGGGAAAACGACCACTCTGGAAATCCAATCCAACAAAGCATACACACACACACACCTGCATAAATATCACAGGACTTGTAATATAAAAAAGAGGAAAAAAGCCTTTATACATCTGCACAATCACTTGGGATGTGAATGCAAGGAAAGATGTGCTCATGAATAACAAACACAACAAGAGCCAAGTGAGTGATAATCACAGTAATGATGGTAATCATCAAGCATCCAAGCAGAGAGAAAATAAAGTTTGAACAAATTATATGGTGGTTAATTTTCACCCCACCCAGCCCACCGAGAGAATTGAGTTGGCAGTGGCTGAACAGCTAACAATGATAAATTGTCCATATACCTGCGATCATATTAACAATAATTAAAGCATTAGTGTATTTCATACAGTGATGAAAGCGAAGTCCTCGAGCACAGTGCCGAGTTGCGGACGGAATGTGGAATCGGTGTCGCTCCTCCGTGTAATGTCATTTCCCATCATGTTCGCGCTCTCTTTCATCAGCGGCCGGTGTTGTTTCGGCACTGCTCCGGCAGACAGACTGTAATTTACAGGTGGAGTCGGGCTTCCTGCCATCCACAATAAATTGGTCTCCATTTTCTGACATCTAGGCTTTTGGGAGTGTGATTTCTTTGATCTTTTCAGCTCTACCAGACATTTTCTGGTATTTTACATCATCACCTCGACTCTCTTTCTTTTTGTCCTGTCTGGCTCTCTCTCTGTCTCATCAAACCATCTTCTTCCCCCTTTATGTTGTTTTTTTTCAGCCCCGTCACTTATCTGTTCTTTATCTGACTATACAGTTGATGCTGCCAGTGTAACATTCCATGTCATGCCTTTTGCTTGTATTTTTGTCTGCATATAATTAAGCATATGCAACTACATCCTTTAAAAGGCATGTCAAATTTGTATTGAGGTCCTGACTTTCAAAATTACACCTTCCTCTAAAGCTTAAAATCAATCTTATGTGTCTAATCTCCACACAAACACCTCTAGCTCTGTACATAACACACAGTCACACATCTTTGAGTCATGTGCGTCAATAAAGTGATTACTTTTGTAAGTAATATGACAGATACAAAATTTAAATTCAGTAATTCTACACAGGTGCTATTCTGTTAATGCTGCGTTCCTTTGACAGTTTGAGAGGTTAGCTTGTTTGTCGTCTTGCCAGGAGCTGGTTGCTGGAGTTAATTTACAAAATTTTTGTCTTGTGCGCTCAGTGGGCAGACTGGTCCAGGATGTGGATGCTTAATTGGTGCTGGGGCTTGGGATTGACAAAGTGAAAAGCCTCCTTCAAAAGAGGAGAAAATCTCCTTCCAGTTCCCTTATATACCTGCTGTGTCATGTCCAAATTAGTTAGCTCACATTTAGGAATCATCTGGGTTTCACAGAAAGGACAGGACTTCAAGTGTTTTATATGCATGTCACTAGGACGAAGGTGCAGTCGTTGTGGAAGGTCAGATAATCCATATACACGCTTTTCAAGAGGATTGGAGAGCTGTACATAAGCATGTCCAGAATCCTGATTTGTATTCAAAAACGTCAACCATGAAAGGACCCTAATCAACCACTTATATATCCGTCTGTCTGCTCTATAGGTGTTTAGACAGTGAAAAGAATGCTAAGCAGGCCCACTTCTACAGGGATGCAAATTTGAACAATAAATGTTTCATCATTAAATGTGTGTGCGAAACCCTGCAAATTGAGTTGCATGATGAATAACAATATTGGACTGAAGTGCCTCAAACAAGTGGCAGGATAACTTCAGTCTATTTTGACAATTTTCTAAATATCGTAAAATGGATATATGAAAATGATTGGGGCAGCAACACAGCCTCCACAGGTACAGACACTGGGAGCAAGGCTGGTATAAAGCATAGAATGCAAATAAAGGTGGATGACGCGTCTCCACTTCCTATCCCGTTTATGGTTGCCCCCATCTTGCATTCTTGACGTTATTTGAAGCTAGAGTCTGTGCAGAAGCGATCGTGGTGTGTAGCCACGGTATTGAGGTCCAACCAATTCACCAATTGCGAGTCAGTCTCAGCTGTTTCACCAGTTTTTACAGCTTCAAATACTAAATAAAAATAAACTTCACATCAAATCAGTGTGATATGACCTATCTAAAATGATAGAAATCATCTTTGAGAAACATTTTTCTAACTTTGACAGTCCAGGGGCGATATGACTTAAAATCACTATCATTATTATTTCAAACTATGATTGTGTTTAAATACGTGTCTCATAAGCCCTACAGCAAATCAACGTGTAAAGTGAGCACAGATCAGTGGAGGAGTGAGGAGAGAGGACATGCAGCAGGGTCATACAGCACGGTACAAGCCACCGCTGCAAAATGAACATAGCTGAAACCCCGACAGTTAATAAACGCACACATTGGGCAAAGTATTAACCGAGATGAGCAAGATTAAGTCTGTCAGAGGTTATAAATGTCAGTTTTGATACATTTTCTGTTAATTGCCCAGCCCTAGCTTTAATACTTAAACAGTAAGATTCAAATGACTATTATTCCTTTATTTGGGGTTGAGGCTTGATCCAGAATCCTCATTATGTGTAAGATCCTGGACACAAGCTGTGGGCCGCCTGATTTCATCAATCTGCTGGTCTCTGTGCCTCTCTGGAAGGAGCTAACTCCAGGGCCAGATGGGGCACATTTTACTCACTTCTGCTGGTCAGTTTCAATTCATTTTACACATGTTACACAAAGTCAAAATGGAATTATTTTCAATTCCCATGAAAATACATCATCTGGGGAAGTGATGCAATGAGTGTTGTTGTTAAGAGTAAATTCCTGGATTTTATTCTACCCACATCTAGGTTTTGGCTGTTTTTCTCACTTGGGACAAAACAGAGCAGATTTTAGTCCTTTTAGATTTATGCACAAAATGTGTTTACTTCATTTTTTTGGGGGACTTTTTCTGTCAAGGTTTCTTCACAAATATAAGGCTGAACCTTCTAACCTACTCATAAATCATTACTACAAAAAGTACAGTTTTTGCCACTTCACCTGTGTGTGGCCACTGAAATCCTCAAAGAGTCTGGGCAGAGTGGCTTCTGGGGTTTTGTGGGGAACCTCCTTGCTGGTTCAAAACACAGACTGAGTATAAAGTTGGACGATGCATCACAACTTGCTACCACTATCCAGACATGAAGCCAAAACCTCCTGGGTACACACGCTGCCATCTTGTGCATTGGGAGTCTGTGCAGCAGTGATCAGGGGATGGAGCTGCAGCAGCAAGGCACAAGTAATAGCAATTTGTATCATGAGTACCTTCCTCACCTGGTGATGCTTAGAGAAAATGTTTGGACTGTCACTTTGTCACGTTTAAAACTTAAACACGTCAAGTGTTAGCAATGTAGAAAAAACAGGGAGCACAAGGCAACTGTTTAATTATCTACTCGTGTGTCTGCTTATTTGAATGTGTGTATTTATGAGTCCGTGTGCTCAAATGAAATGTAATCTTAGTAGGGAATGAAAAAAGATTTCATATTTATATCTCATCAAGCTGTTTATATCTGTTTATGCCAGAGAAAAAAACACCATAAATCTAAGAGGTTATTGAAGTCAGTTGATGCTTGTGGATTTTCTTTCAATTATATACTCAAATAAATTATTTTTCTGGAGCATTAAGCTACATTAACCTTGGCTAACCACAGTGAACTGCTGTTTAAGAATTAATACCGTTTTATTCACAGCACATTATGTGATAATGTGGGTGGTTTACTACAGTGCGTGGCTCTGCTCGTGACTGCAATATCTCACAAATAGAAGCAAGTACTGCATTTGTTAGGAACTATTTTCAGCTTGTGTATTAATACACATTTGGTTCCCAGCAGGACAGTGTATGTGGGATTGACTCATACCAAACTACAGTGCCCATGTTCACGGTAATGAAGAATGTGTCACCCAGCGCAACAGTGTGGCTCATCCATGTAGCTGTGACACAGAGAAATAACATATAATAGGCTATGAGGTAACTGTAGGAAGAATAGAATGCAATAATAGAAAGTAATGTAACTAAGAAATAGAAGTCCTGGGCTATTTGCCAGTTTTTTTAATGCTTTTGATATTTCATTTATATTCCAAATAAAAAAGGTTTACCATGCAATCGTTTGGGTTTCTTTTCTTAGCAAAACATTGCCTGTATGAACAGACAATCAACCTCTTAGACCCCAAAACTCACAAGAAATAAAATTTGATTCGTGAAATAATGCAGTTTGTTTTTACGTCTTATGAAAACCACAAAAATGCTTAAGGAAAGTTTAAATACAGGAGGCAAATGTGAAGATATAATTGTAAAACTTAAATATTTAGTAATATATACACCTATTTCACATGAAAAGCTGATTAAAAATGTTTCTTTGTAGTATTTGTTGTATTTATACTATCGTTTCTCTTTTCCTTGGCCAATCAACACCAAACCACAACAAGCACAAGCTGTTTTCAGAGAATGAACTGACAAGGGTTATTGTTCATATCTGAAAGAAAGAAACAGTGGTCAACATATTTATATTGTATTATAGTTATGTGTGTGGTGTGCTTGTTTCTGAAGCTATTTTCAGACATGAACTCTGTAAATATATGGAAAATTGGGTCTTGAGGTTTCCTTTCACATTTAAACAACGCAGCAGGAGATTTTAGGGTCAGACGCTTTCACAACAACAGAAGCGTATCTGGAGAGTTCAGGTGAGGAGTGGCCCAACATTTTAATTATATTGCAGAGATCACAGGTTTTTGTTTACAGCACATTGACTCCGGCGTCAGCCCTTATCAGCACAAGCTCTTGAATCTCGTTATTTTTCTACAACATTACTTGACATCTTCTCTGTTGTCTTCTACTCGTGTGGCTCCGCTTTCTCACCCTGAGATATTCAACAGGGCCACTTGCTCGCCGTGAATCCTGCGGAGGATCTCCTGCTGTTTTAGAAGATCTGCTCATTCAGACATTTTCCAGAGTTTTCACTAGGTGGCTGGCAGGAGAAACTCCGTAGAATCTCTGGAGACATTTGTGTTTCTCACAAACAGCCCCTGTGGAGACTGTCAGGAGATTATCAGGATTTCAGTGCATGTCTGAAAGCAGCTAGAAACAGCACTTTTGACTGTAGTTCAAAACAGCACATCTTGAATCAGTCATGTGACTTGATCACTTCGGCGTGATTGGTGACTACTGAGGGTTAAGTAATTGACAACATGAAAGTAAGATTTAGGTGTCAATTTAGGCTCTGACTTACCATCCACGAGAGTGTGTGTGTGTGTGTGTGTGTGTGTGTGTGTGTGTGTGTGTGTGTGTGTGTGTGTGTGTGTGTGTGTGTGTGTGTGTGTGTGTGTGTCATGTATTCAGCAACCAGAGCGACTCAACTGCACTGTCCACGGGCACCTGAGTCTCATCTGAACCAGCCCGGCTGCACACATAAACAGTCCCACGCAAACACAACACACACACACTCCTTCTCCATTTACACACACATTTCCCATGAATCCCCCCCTCCACAAGCATCCCTCCAACTCTCTCTCTCTCTCCAGTGCACCCTCTCTCTTCTTTTCATCTCTGTCGCTTTTCCTCCATCCACCAGATGGCTGACCCATCTGCTCCCCCTCCCTTTCCCACACTCTCCACCTCCGTCCCTCTCTCTCTCCCTCTCCCCCGCTGCTCTATGCTTCATGTGGTTGAGATCCAAGTTCTACACACACAGGGACCCTCACTTCCCTCTGACGCTGTGCGCTCATGGGAGTGACTCGCTCCCCTCCTGCACTGATTGCGTGTGTTTGCCCGCATCTGCTTGGTTGCCAGTTTCTGTGCACGTTTTAAACCCATTTCAGACGGCACTTCTTAAAGCTTGTGTGTTTCCTTGAGTGTGTGCATTAGTGTTTGTGCACACATCTGCTTAGGTAGCCAAATTTGTCTGGGTGCGTTTGCGACACACCAACCATCTGTTACAGAATCTCTGCATTCGGAAGGTGTTTGTCTGACTACAGACTAAAATGTGTTTTGCCTTGGTTAAAAATCTGCATGTGATGTGTGGGGTAGCATTGGCTATGCTATCTGTATGCCGCTGCAAAATAGTTTGTCTTCTAGTTCTTGTTCAGAGTTTAATGAATAAAGATTGATGATAATGATAACGGAGCTAGAGACAAGCACAGATTAGCTTAGTTTAGCATCAAGATTTAAAGCCTGGGGAAACAGCTAGCATAGATCTGCCCAAAGGTAACAAAATCAGCTCTCCACCTCTGATTAATTAACACGATCTTGTTATACATATTTTAGCAATTATGTCCAAGTCAATCAAAACATCAGTTAACATGAATACAGGGTTTACACCAACTTTTGATCGACTATTGATTACTTGATTTTAAGGATTTTTTAAATAGGTTTTCAAATCGTTTCAATCCATTTGATAATGCTGGGATCTGGGAATGCAGCAACATCTCTAACATCTGTGGCAGAAGGTCCGACAGGTTGCGAGCATAGACAGTATATAAAGATGGACGACATGCCTGTTCCCCAAAAGTGAAGCCAAAGCATCTTGATTCCCCTTTGATGGCGGGATGCAGTATAGGTCATAAACCCTGCCTTCCATGTTAGTGGATGTGACAAGGCACAAACTAAAATGTACACCTTGAATAATCTTTTCACAAAGATAGTTACTGTCATTTTAGGTACTTTTTACAACAATTATGTATGTTTAGGTGTTCATGGTTCAAATAAGTTTGGTTTAAGTTCATCAATAATTGACAGCTGAGACTGCCTTGCGACTGGTGGAGCGCTAACATCATGGGACCTCGACACTGCGACTCAATTCCCTGATGGCTTCTCCCCAGACTCTGGCTCCAAAGGACATGATCAGCACGAGATGGCAGCATTTGTATCCCTGATATTTTGGGTTCATTTCTGGATAGTGGGAGAAGAGAAGGCACGACATCCGTCTTTATTTACAGTCTATGGTTGTGAGCATCATTTCAAGAGATGTAAGCAATTATCTGTCATTGCATAGAAAACATGTTCGCACTCAAACACAGTAAGTACAATGGAACCATGTAAACTCTCATGAATGTAAACCCCAAGCTTTGTTTTCTCAGTCTGATTGTCTGACTGTTGGTTTCTTGCCATACTTGAAATCCTTTACTGATATTTTCCCAAGCTTGAAAAATTTACTAAGCCAATAAATAATTAAAAAAAATATCAGATTCAAGTTGAAATAAAAAGGACATCTCCCATAATCCTACCTCCATCACGCTGCTGCCTTGAAGGCTCAGTGGTAGCTCTACCTGCCTCTGCATGTCTGAGTCACCGTGACCTTGCCTTTACAGATAGCTAATACCCTGTCAAGAGACGTTTGACTGACGGGTGGATGAGCCGTAGCCTTACAAAAACACACACACTGACGTGCAAACATGCAGACACACACATCCTAACCCGCCATGCGAGCGGAGAGGAGCAAACACATGTAAGCACACACGAACGATCCATGAGACAAATAGCGTGCGCAGGAGGAGGGGAGCGATTGCTTCAGACACGCGGCAAGAGTCAACTAAGAGAACGACAGAAGGGGGAAAAAAGGGCAAAGTAGACAGTCTGACAGGCATGCTGGACAGTGACACAGACGCACAGATGGGCAAAATGACAGACAGACAGAGAGGCAAGCTGGCAGCCTGATATTTTACCATGCAAACCACTGCTGCCTTGCCCTGATATGAATATCTAAGCAGAAGCACAGAAAAAAGCCATCAAATTTGAAAACAAACAGAATTTTGACATTTTCAAAAAAACCTCATACACCTACATAACCTTCACCGGTGTCAGATGTGGAGACAATGATATTTGGTTTGGGGATAGAACTGTTGTGTCACAAATGTGATCACAGACTTCTGAGGCAGAGGAGAGGGAATAGAGGGTGCAGTGACAGGACACGTTCTTAGATGTTCTGCTTGTTCAAATATTCAATAAAGGACAGAAAACAACGCATAGCATGAGAATCATTCACTCCCTGTATATATGTGAGTTTGTGTGGATGGCACACACACTTTAAATCTGTATGCCTCTCAGCTGGTATTAAGGACACACCTGGCAGAAGAGGCCTGTGCCTCGGAGACTTCAGGTGTGGCTGAACAATGCAGAGGATGAAGAAAGGGAGGGAGTGAGGAAGAAGAACAAAGAGGTCACAGGGGTTGCTATGGGCACCAGGCCAACTGTATTCAAGTGGAAGCTCGCGTCCCCTGACAGACAAGATGTAACCACATGGAAAATAGGGAACGGCGGTCTAGATGCCGTCCAACTTGTACAAAGGCAGCATGCACAGATGCTACCCCGCACATGTACACCCTCGCACAACATCCAACAGATACAAACAAATTACAGCGACCACCACAGGCGAAGACAAGTGAGCAAAAGACATCCCACATGTTAACAAGCATCATAATGCTCCATGGTAAACCCTGCGTTTGCCACCAACCCCTCTCGGTTGCCTGGGATAGTGCCTTGGGTCATGGCGACAGCCTGTCAAACCTCCTGCCCTTTTCCCCTCTCCTCATCTGCTGCTTTAACCCTTCATTAATCCCACGCTGGCGCGGTTTAACTCCTCGTCGTCTGCGTCTAGCGAGCGCCGCAGCATCTCTCGCTTGAAATTCCCCACAGAGGCCATCAGAGGCAATTAGCCAAGATGAAAGCCTGCGTGGAAACTGGGCCGCCATATCACAGGCAGAGGAGGAGAGATTATCGAGACTCAGGTGAGAAGCAAAACAAGCAAACAAACAAATTTAATTTAAAGCTGCAAATCACTGATATCATTAGCAGCTCGAGAGGAGGGACAGACAATGAGAAGTGGAGTGAGCTTTTTTCCCCTCTCCTTTCTATTTCAACAGAGCTTACATTTACGGTTCAATAGCAAGCAAAAGATTAAGATAAAGAATGAGAAGATAAAAGGGCTATGATTTGACAATGGATAATGAGTACAGAAAATGTTTGTGTGTATATATATATATATATATATATATATATATATATATATATATATATTTATGAAAGGAAAAGTATACAAAGAGAAGTGTTGCCACACTCAGAGGTGAGAAAAACACTTTAATGTTTTATGTTCCAGGACAGCAGCAGTGCTGCTTACTGCGTAAGAGACACTGTATAAATATACCTGAACAGTTTTACAAGGTTGTGTTGAATCACAACAATGCACAGCAGCAGGGAGACGCAGTGGTAAATATCCACAACACGCATCAGTACCGGAGGACCCTCCCAAAGTAATAAGAAACCCCACTACTGAATAGTTAGATGAAGGGTATTGTAGTAACAAGCACTGTAGGGATTACAGGCAAAGGCAAAGCAAAGACTGGGCTTACTCTGATATGTTTTAACAGGAGAAAAAAGGCAAGGAAATAGCAGACGGAAGTGGAGGAAAGAGTGCACAGTAAGACTTTTAACATCTGCCCTCTGAAGGGAAAATCCCCAATTAGATACCCTCAGATTAAAATGTAATACTAATATCAAGCAATGCCCCGTGATATTTCATAATGACGTGTTGCCAGAGCAAGAGTTTCTGCTTTTAAGAAACATCAGAGACGTAGTCCACTACTCAAAACACTACATACGATTTTTGCTGATGCCGATTCTTACAGTCTAGTCTGAGGCCACTGTTGGTGGAGTAATTGGTATCTCTGTGTCCTTAATGACAGGTCTCTCCCTGTGTAAACGTCACTGAAAGATGCTGAGTCTAAAGAGGGGCCTGTACTATGGTTCCGAGAAATAGACACCCACAGCAGATATTTCCCTATGATGTCTCGGACAGCTATAAATTTTGTGTCGTGTTCTCAGTTTGACCATAAAGCAACAGCAACTATAAAAATACTACATGGAAAAAATCAATAAACCCACATATCAAAGGATATCAAAGGCCTCTGCTCACAGCTAACGTTGTTCTCACGCAGAGAAGCACTGAGGGAACTAATCACATTAACGACAGCTCAGGTCCATCATGTGTTACAATGAGCCACTGGCAGTGAGTCAACATGTCCAATATCATAGATTGTTAATTAAGATGGACAACGCTTCTCCACTTCCTCCCAATATCCAGAAATGAAGCCAAAATATCCCAGAAACAAACACTTCCATCTTGCCATCCAAGACAGAGTATGCTCAGTAGCATTCAGGGGATGGAGCCGTGGTATCGAGGTCCCGCAGACACATCAATCGTGTGTCAGACTAAGCTGTCAATCATGACATTTCACCCAATTTTTCATAGAACACTTGGACATACAACATTTATCTGCATTCATATGCAGATAGCTATTAATAGAGATTAGCCAAAATGTCGTCTGGACCTTAAACACCTACAAAAGTATTACTGTTTGTGTTTTGTGTTTGTGTTTGACTTGCGTGATAAAAGAAACTGGTCGGACTGTTGTTGTGTACAGGGAACAGAAGACTGACTCTTGGCCCGAGTATCTGCTGTCTACACCAGAATCCCCAAAATATTGGCCGCTGACCCCAGAGGCTAATTCATCATCTGATGATAGCCGATGGGCTTCAAGATTACCCATACAATAACATGGATGAGGCAGGGTTTCATGTTTTTGGGGTCATGAAAAAAATAAACTGAGATCTCAGCGGGAAAAAAAGCAAATAAAATGTAATTCTCCTCAGTGCAATTCCATGTGATTGTTCCTCCTACCGCCCTTTGAACTGACATCCACATTAGCATCCACGTGGAACAAGGACTCCACGAACATGATGATGAAGTGGCAGCAGATGAAGAGGGTCACTAAAGAACAAAGAAATTGTTTTTTTAACAAAACCAGCCAGGATAATCCTAGTCATTCAGAATTTCCCCCGACGATAACTCTCAGCTCTCTGGCGACAATGCCAGTGCCAGCCCTACTTCAACTTTTATGCAAATTATTAGTTAATTTGCTCTTCTCCTGATCAAACCTCACTTTTCCGTGTATGTTTGAACCATGCGGGCTTCTGTAGCTGTGTGCTACCTGTGTGTAGCCGCTTTGCAGCACCTGCTGATAGTTTGCAGGTGATGCATTTAAGGAACTTTGCTAAGCTACGGAGACTACCAATGGCTTGAGGTGATGCATTTAAGGAACATCTGTGACTGTGTATATTACCACAAATAACCTGGGTTACAACCATGACTGCAGCTAGCCACCAGGTGGCAATAAAGATGCTTTGGCTTTCCATTAAGGGAGCTTTTGTGTCATCTATCTTTATTTCCAGTCGACTGGTGAGAAAAAAAGAAATAAAACCACATATCAAAGAACATTGTTTACAGGCCTCTCCTAAGATAATGTTATCCATGAGCTGATAATTTGACTTGTCCTCGCACGGAGAATCACAGGTGGAACTAATTACATTATTGGCAGCTCAGTTCCAGTCATGTGTTACAAGGAGCCTCTGGCAGTGAGTCAACATGTACAGTATTGGGACCCTGGAGCTGGTGCACCTGACTGGAATGCAGCTACTATAAATGTAATAAATTCACCTGCGATTTCCCAGACAGACTCGTTTTACAGTGGGCATGTTGAGTCGTACAGAGGCATAAGAAATAACATGAATGGCTGCTGCTTTGGATGTTCCAGTTCTAGCACCATGCATGTTGGCTCTCTGTCCTGATAAACTGGCCCAGTAGAATTAAATGAAGCCATTTATTATGTTATTAGTTACACTTGTGCTTTTCCTGCAGTGATTAATCAAAAGCACCTTTTATACATATTCTAGCTTCTATCCATTCTGAAATAAAAACATGGCGACGCTGGGGATCACGTACTGTCCCTAACTTTCATGTGCGTACTGTATCTTACAGGTGTGTAGCATTCATTTCTCAAGACATGCACAACAACGCACCCCAAATGGACACAAAGCGCGAGGCAGCCATGATGCATGCCTAGTAATTAGCAAGTATATCCCCAACCTATAAAAACAACCCTACTACTGCTACCTTTGCATGGTTACACTGAACCAAAGAAGCCGGCATCATGCAAAGGACGTAAGCTTGCTGTGTTCCTGGACGTGATGTGTAACAGCGTCAACATCTTTCCAATTTTTCCTACGCACCCACGCAAACAGACATTGATTCAGCTCTATAAATATCTCTGCTGCTGAATAACTCCCCCTTGCTGTGTTTGTACCTCTTATACCACATTCTACAGTGGAATCAGACTAAATATAAAAATGGACGTAGACACTAATTCCAGAAAGTGAAGCCAATGTGGAATTGCTTGACACCTATATTCTCTTGAATGACCAGCAGAGGGCGAGGGCGCAAAAAAAGTCCATTTCTGTAGAAATCGATGAGAAAATTACTTCTCACTTGATTCATAACGTCAGTGTGTAGGTGGGAGTGAAGTCAGGCTCACACCCGGCTCCTCCAAATATGGTTACTTCTGGTTTAAAAAAACTAAGATGACGCTGAACAAAATACCCCACTCAAGGCTTCAAAGCTCAAAGTTCACAAACCAATGGACAACATCACGGTGGGTTGCCACTCGAGTGGAATTGAAACGACTGTGTAGGCTAAAATGTCCACTGTTAGAAAGGTGTGTTTAACTAAAGATGTTGTATGAAGGACCTTTAAGATGCCCTAATCAATATTTTTACATTAACAATGGTTCAGATGTCTCAGTGTAATGTGTGGAACCAACAGATAATCATGACCCAGCTCAGTGTCATCTTAAGTCATAGCCCAGCACCAAATGGCAAAGAGAAAATGTCGAGAACAAGCTGGTGAACATACTGTAGCAGAGCATTAAGCAGCCTACAGTAGAGGATTCCCCTCAGGCGTTAATGATCAAAACGCAGATAAATATACAGAGAATGTTGCATGCCTGCAGAGATTGTCTGTCATCCAGGTCAGGGTCATCCAAGGTAAATGTGCTACTAATGAATTCTGATCAATAACCAGCATATTTGATGTATTGACTTGAAAGTGATAATATGACAGTGCTGTGTTTCTAAAGCTGTGAAGTGGACAGACATCAATGAATGATTTGTGTCATAAGCTGTGTCCCAATTCTATAACACTTAGCACTTCTTTCTGTCTGTTCGGTTTTGAGTTTGTTCTGCTTTCTCACTAAAAGGCTAAATTATTTATATTGGAATTTATCAGTATGCATACAGTATTAAATCTGCACTCACGCGTTCTGAGGGTGCTGCTAATGGCCACAAAGTTCCACAATGAAATGCATATAGATAGGAAATGGGGGAGCTGCTCACAGCAGAAAAAAACATAAACAAATTGGAGATGATGCCGAGCTCCAGGAGAATCACAGTAAACAAACAATAAATGATTTTGTTAACACTAAACACTGCCAAACATTGTGGCACAAATGTATGATCTTAAATTTGATTGATTTCCATGATTTCTTGTATTGCCTTTATTTCTTATTTGTTTATAGATTCACTTTTTTCTCGTTTGATGGTGTCTGGTCTAAGGTTGTAACTTTTATCTTTGCTATATAAATACAGATCCTTTACCCCTTCAACAACGAGACGATATCTCACAGGGTTAATCCCAAATTGCGGGGAAACTGAAAGTGATCTTCCAAAGTGATTTTGAAGTTTGTTGTTGTAACTTAACCTTTGTGAACCTGTTAAATGAATCTGCATGGCAAGTTTAACTTTGTATACCAGTAGAAAACTTTCAGTGACCAAGATCCCGAAATATGAGATTATCTGTCAACATCATTTTACAAACCCAAATTCTTCTTTACCCCAATTTGAGGCCATACAAGTTTAGCCAAAAACACTCTGAAGGTTTGTATTGCATCCAAAAGACACACTAATTAGGAAGCCTTTAGGTGGAGGGGAAGAGCTCATCAGTGAAGTTGCATGCTGAGTTGATCTGGTGGAATGAAAACCTGCAGAAGTTTGGCTCTCCGTGGCATATGGTTGGCCGCCCCTGTTATTGTACATTTCACTGTATGGTATCAGTCTGTAATGGGATATGTACCAATACCCCCCCTCATTTCAAAGTCACCCTGGTTTACAGTGGCTGCCACTAAAGAGAGCTACAGTATGTTGCAGTTTCTTGTGATCTACAGCGTCCTCCAAGAGTTAGGTAGTTAAAAAAATTATTGATGAATTACAGATCAAGTTTAAATTGTGCAGCTCACATTTGCTTCCTGAAGTTCACCTTGGGCGCTGTCAAATTATTGAAAACACAGTAGCAGCTATCACAATTAAGTTTGCTTGCATATATATTATCATCATAGCCCTGGGTCTTCTTACATTTCATTACTCTTACTCAAATATACCCTGCTTGTGCTTAGATTTCCTGCGCTGCAGCTCCAGGGGGACATTTTCACTTGAAATCACTACACCTGGCATTCTATTGGCCGGGGAATTTCGACAGACTTGTTGCACAACAAATCCAAGTGCAGAGAAAAAACATCAGAGAGCAGAGGGAAAATCAGAGAGTAGACATTTCACATGCGTACAGATGCAGCATGATTGTGAGAAGAGCTGAAGCTGGAGCGTAGGAAAACTAAGCACATGCAGGCTATATTTGAGTGAGAGCGCAGGGTTTTGAGTGAGAGCATGACAAAATCTGAACATGAAATCAAAAAGTCCTGCTCTCAAACTGATATATCATGCTCTTGAATAAAGATAGGTAGAAACACATACTAGTTCACAAGCAAAATGTGATTTAAGTTACAAAAAGAGAGATTTGTACAAACTCCCTCGAGATTTTTAAGATCTCCGGTAAAACAGAGAATCTGAATCAGAATCGTGTTTTATTGCCAAGAAAGTTTACACATACAAGGAATTCGCTGTGGTGTATTTGTGCCAGTATAAATATAGAAAGTATAAAAATAGGAAACAAATTTTATAAACAATTTTTTTTTTAAATACTATAAGCAAAAGAAAAAATACTTAGCGAGAGGGATTGTGCAAAATGTACAGTTATTGTTGTTTGTAAGGTGTCTAAGCGTCACAGTCACAGGCAGGGACATCAGTGCAGTTCAGTTAAACAGTCCCAGGCCTTATTGATGAGGCCAGCAGCAGCCGGGAAGAAACGGTGACTTTGTGGCGTGAGGTTTTGGTCACGCTGCCTCGTATCAGACAGGAAGTCGGTGATCCACCTGCAGATGGAGTCAGGCACGCTCAGCTGTGAGAGCTTGTCCTGGAGCAGATTAGGGAGTATGGTGTTGAATGCAGAGCTGAAGTCCATAAACAGTGTCCTGGCATACGTTCCTGGGGAGTCCAGGTGCTAGAGGATGAAGTGGGCATGCCCCAAAAATGGCAGCTAAATATCAGTTGCCAAACAAATAAGCCCAATGAGCGTGCTCACAATGTTCTTCTCTGTTATTTGACAGATCGTTGATGTAGACCTTATCGCCACCTACTGGCCCCACATGCTTGTTTGCGTGTTTGTTTTGTGTTGTCATCAGGACAGAGGTCATTTGTAAACCGAAGGTCGTGTGGATGGAGGTTATTTAAAATAAAAAAAAATCTGCAGTAGTGTTGACAAGGCCTGAATGAGACTTACCTGTTAATTTAGTTGCTTGCATGTGTTCTTTAAACAACACCATAGAGCTGCCAACATCCCAGATTGTCAACCCAGTTTACCCATATGAGAAAAATATCAAATGTTGCCACGATTACAGAAATGAACAAGTGCTGAAATACTGTAACTGCTAAAGTCCTCATTTTACAAAAGAAAACACCATGAAATGATGCTCTTGTTCAGCAAAATTGACATGAGAGATGTCATTAGTGAGGGGTCATTTAATTGAATTCTCTCTTATCTGCTGCTTCGTTGCGGGAGTTTTTTTTTCTTCTGTCCAATTGATCTACTTTAGCAAACCAAAAGACCTATTCAAGATATTGCATTATTCCTTATGGAACAGTTCTTACACCTTTTGTTCATTCGCCGAAATAACAGCCAGTTTCTCAGTCCCCAATTCTCTTTCAAACTGTGAATAAATCATGCAACAAGCATATTGTTTTCATAAGAAAAACTCTACTTATAAATAGAGAGGTTTAACTCTTTCAAAATATGTTTTTATTGTTGTTATTATTATCCTACTTCTTTTTCTCACTGTGGAAGCTCTGCATTGTTGATTTCATATTGAAGATAGGTTGGTGGTGTAGAAGAGGAAATGTAGCAATGTCACTTCCAGTCTAATCTTACTGCTTTTAACGATGCAAATTCTCACTGCTTTTATGATGCATTCTGGGGATTTATTTCAGGTCCACAAGGGCAATTTTGACGAGCCAATCCCAGCTGACATTGAGCGAGAGGCTCTATCCAGGTCGCCAGCATCTCAAACGGCCAACATATTAAGAAAATCAACCACTCACACAACATTCTCACCTTTGGGCAATTGAGAGTCTCCAGTTAACCTAAGCTGCATGTTTTTTTACTGTGGGAGAAAGCTGAAGTACCTAGAGAAAACCCACGCATGTATGCAAACTCCACAGAAAGACTCCAGTTGGCCATCTGGTTTGAACTAAGAACCATCTTGCTGTGATTCACCCGCATGCTAAACACTGATGTAATCACTATAAGCAATAATTACACACTAGCTTTTTTGCGACAGTTGAAAAGCTAACAAATCTTCTTGCGTCAGTAGCCTCTCAATTTGTATCCATCTGGACCTGCAAAAAGTTTTCAGAAACAATTGAGAAAACTAGGGGAGCAGTCAGAACCTATGTATCAGGTATAGTACCAGAGATACCGAACATACTGACCCGCCACTGCAGGATGGTTGTCACAGCTGCTTCGCCGCACATTTCATGTCCGGTGTCCTTGTACCGTGCCGTATTACCCTGCCACATGTCCTCCCTCCTCACTCCCCCGCTGACCTGAGTATGGGGCCATTATTGTAGCAAAACTATTGACATTACGATCTACAAATATGTGAGGAGATTTGTCTACGTCTTCAGGAGCTGTAGCCTTCATATCACTGGCTGTAGCACCTAGTGATTTTAAGTTTGATGATGTGTCCGGGTGTCTGTGGCTTTTTCAGCCTGCTTTGGATAAAACCAGGAAAATAGTGGTATTTATGCGGCACTGAGCTTGATAAATTTACGGCTTGTCAGACCACAGAGGGCAGTTAGGTCGGAAAAGCGATAAACGCAGCCGGAGCGCAGAGCCTTTGTTTGCCGAAACCTCACTACAATAATGGCCCCATAGATAACACAGCTGTGCTGAGCCCAATAAACCCGGCCGCACCCAGCTGAACATCCTCCAAGACGGACGGAGAGACTGACAAAAGTGAATACAGTTCAAAGGCTCCGACCAGAACTATGATCGACAAAAGTGCATTGAGAAGGGACATTTTTAATCCAGAGACTTGTGGATGGAGTTTGGTGTGACAGCTCTTGAAGCAAAATACGGCAAGCCCCGTAGTGGAAATTCTGCAAAATATCCAAAGGAGCCAATGTGAGAAAACAGCATGAGATCCTCCACACCAAGATCGTACGTGGGTGTGTTGACGTTTCTAACACAAAACTCAAGATATTAAAAAAAGCTTTGCCATACAAGACACTGACGGAGATGTCAAGAGAGGTTTTGTTGATAAAAGCCGGCAACGGTAATTGTAAAATAATTGTAAATTGTAAAAATAAAATGTAATCCCCAGCAGAATAAATACTACTGCTTCTGTCTGCTGCAGCAGCCCTCACCTGAACACTAGGAGAATCTCCTGCTGCATTCTTCATGTGTGAAAGGCAAACTCTGGAGAAAGTCCACACCTAATTCTGCGGACATCCTCCAGAGTTCATGTCTGAAAATGGCTTTAGTGTTACTGGATCTCAGTGCTGCATTAGACAAAGTCTACCACAGCATATTAGTTGAGTGACTGGAAACTGGATGGGACTTTCAGGTAGAGCACTTAACTGGTTTAGTTCTTTAGGACCAGAGCTATTTTGTGTATTTAGGTAATTATTACACATCTGAGTGGACAAAATGATATGTGGAGTTCCCCAAGGATCCATTTCTGGGCCTCTTCTGCTCAATATGTTTCCACAAACTCAGAAAATGTTACAATAATGATGCTGATGACACAATCTTTTATACATACATGACCATATCACCAAGGGACCATGATAAATAAAAGAAGCTCTGAGGAAGTGCATTGAGTGACAGAAATGTCTTCAGTTCAACAAAGGTAAAACTTAAGTGATTGTCTTTGGATATAAGGACAAATTACTACCAGTCAGGAACCAGGCTAGAACTCAAGGCTGAAGATGTTTCTATTTCACTGCCTTTTGTTAAATCATATAATCTTTTTTTTCTATCTAAATGTTTTTATATAATCTTATGTTCCTTTTACAACTTGTCTTGATGCCTTTTGTGTTTTAAGTAATCTTGTTTGCCCCAGCCTTGACTCTGTGGGCAGTTCACCTATTGAACTGTACAATGGACCACTTTACCTCTTCTACGCATACAGTATTTTCACTGGGACTGTTTCTTCAGTGAAAACAGTTCCAAAGCGAGCTTTTCAGGGTAAGGTTAACAGGTAATTCAATAGAACTGAGATGGACCATTTTCTTATTGCTTCAAGTTGAACAACCAACATTTTATTCATCTTTGTTATGGTTGGTTGGCAGTATAAGATTCCACAGGGTATTTCTCAAAATGTAAGCAGAAAAACTTCTGCATCTGCTTCCATAGCTACCACTAGGATTAAGTTAGTAGAGATTTTTTGTTTTCGCTGACCCCGTAATAGTACATGACATTAAATTGAATCATTCATAACCAAAATCAACTCTTGTTTTTCCCTCTTAACCTTTAAAACTCCCCTGACCCACCTCTTCAGAAATTCACTGTGTGCAGACAAGAATCGTTCAAATTTAAATTCTTGCTTTGAAAACCAAACTACTAAAATATACTGAATATGACAGGCTTGACTTTTGAAGAGATGTGTTTAAAATGACGCACAAGACATTTTGAATAATTCCATTTGATTGAACATTGCATAACAACTTGGAGTTTGAATATTTAACTCAGTTTGAACAAGCCAACACTGAATATATTGTATATGATAGGGTCAGGAAGTGTGGAGGATTCTTTTTTCTACAATGAATTCATATATCAGTGTATGAATACAGGTATGGGAAAGTACTACCGCAAATGCGGAAAAACACTGAATACATTAACTTTACAGCATAGACTGCAAGATGGATTAAATGACAGCTTCAAAAATTGAAGCCGAAGCTTCTCTATCGCCACCTGCTGCCTGGCTGGAGTATAGGTCACAATTTCTGCCCCCTCCGTGCTAATGGGTGGGGCATCTAAAAAGTATTTTTCTAAAAGACGGTTTCTGCATTTTATCACAATGATGTATGTTCAGGTGTTCATATTTTTTATAAGTTTGGTATTAATTAGTTATTTGATGCTATAAAAACAGCATTCAATTTCAGCTGAGATTAACTCAGAATTTGTCGAGCATGTGGATCAGCAGGACCTCGCGACCTCAGCTCCATCCCATGACAACTACGGTACAGACTCTGGCTTCAAATAGAACATCTAGGATATTTTGCCTTTTCTGGATAACTGGGGGAAGGGCAGACGCATCGTGCATCTTTGTATACAGTCATTGCTCCAGAGGGAGGTTCACAAATGTGATGTCACTTGAGTCAGCACTGAGGCTGAAGACAATACGTTTAAAAAAAACTAAAATCTGAGGGTGTGGGGTTAGAGGAAAGTGAGCCCACCAGGTCTCTGCAGTCCGCTCCTCATCAGTCCTCATTAGCTGTGACAAGCAGAACATGCTCACACACAAACCAGACCATCTGCGGTAGAGTTGTGGGTAATGTAGGCCCCCGGGAAGTGGAATGGACATATGGAATAAAACATTTCTGCTGAATTGGTTTTGATACTTGATTACTTCCGCCAAGGAGGTTGTGTTTTCAAAATGTGATAGCATTTGTTATTTAGCAGGACCACGCAAAAACTACTGCAATTACGTCTGGATCCAGGAATTCTTTTCATTTTCTTTGCAGCATTTCCCACAGAATTAATTTAATCTATGTTGGTAGCGGGGGTGTACTTGCCCACACACGAAGGTCGCTCTCACGCCCAACAGATTGTGAGTAACAGGTACACAGACTAAAGAGTGAAAGAGAAAGAGAACTGCATCTGATGTCCTGCATGGGCGATAAAAACTTTATGGACAATAGCGCAAGCGAGCACACAGCAAATAGCGCTGCACACAGCTATACAATGCAGCTAAGGAGCAAAACACCAAGTGAAAGTTCTCTTATGTTATTATGAGAAGTATAAAAAAAGGTTTGGTTCATGATGAAACTGTGGCAGGACAAATAAGAATTCCTTGGGCCGCCACAGTGTAGATAATGAATGGGAAACACTGCTTTGACTGGGCATTAGCCTTCACGTGTGCATACTCAGAGCCCTTCTAGTTTACAACTGTCACTCACAAGTCAAGACAATGTTCTAGGAGTGCCATGCTAAATCAGAGGAGTGACTTGAGGGGAGCTAAGAGGGCAACAGTGAATGTAAAGGGGTGAAATTATCCTGTGAATAAAACATTGTTTCAAAGAAGAGGGGGAGGGGTGTACAGTTACCTCACAGTATTGCTATATATTCGTGGGGAAGTATCGAGGGTGAGGGCACAGGGAAGAAATGGGACACGGCATCACAGTGAGCCTGCACCATTTGCATTTCAGCAAAATGCAGTGGTGGTTGTGAAAGTCAGTCAGAGTGGAGGTAGACCAGAGAGAGGTACTGCAGGTAATTCTGAGGGAGTGAAACATGCGCCATTAGGGATGAATAAAAGAAGGTGGTAGTGGTTCAGGCAGTGTTCAATGCTGGCTCGAGCGATAGGTTCAAAGGGGAGGTGTTGTGTCTGAGATCTGAAATAGACTATTTCGATGTGAGAAACATGAGCAAAAATACCCATCCACTGTATTAAATACTCCCACATCCGCCCATACATGTCAGCCTGTAAACATATACTCCCCCCTGATTAGTCTTCACTCTCAGTGTTCGCATTAACCTCTTACATCTACATTTACACCTGGAGAGTGCATCAGTCCATAAATCTCCCTGCGACCTATATGATGATCAATTTCTACTCAGCCTTCGAGAGGTCAGAAGGCTGAGGAGAAAGTGTCACACAGACATTGTGCCCACAGAGAAAGAGCCAAGCTGCTGAGAAAGGCCTTGGAGAGGCACCGGGGAGAGAGTGCACCATTCAACTGAGTCATAGGGGCCATCAGTGTAATGAGAGCAGATCGGTCCTGAGCAAAGGAAGGCAAGGAGGGGGAATATTGAGAAAGGGAAGAGGGGAATGGGTGAGATGGGGGGTGTACAATGGTGAAAAGAGGAAGCGGGAGGAGAGGGTGGATGGCAGAAGGCGGTGGGGCAGAGAGAAAGAGAAAATGGAAGGGAAGCAGATGCATGGTGGTGGGGGTGAGGAAAAGTTGCTGATAGAGGGATGGTTGGGAAACCGAGGGCTATGGTAAAAATGATGAATAGGGGTAAATGCTTGAGGAGAGACAAATAAACAATTATTTTTCCTCTGATGAAAACATCAGAGACTGAATAACACAAAGACGCAAGTGCTGGGCACTCAAGACCCTGGCACTCAAACCGACACAAAGGGACGGGGAGAGGATGACAAGATCGTGAAGGATACAAAGAAAGAGGCAGTTAACATAAGAAAGAACAATGGACCCTATTTTTCTTTGTACCACAGGAACGACATTGTTAAGTGTGAGAATGTCTCAAATGTTAAGATGTTGTTCATAGCAGGGTCCTGATATTTAATTAAACAGCCATTGCCATGATTTAGTCCATTAGCTTCTCATTCTCATAATGCCATCAATTCTGTCATTTCCACAGCAGTGACAAACTGGGCTATTGTTTGCGATCAGAGAAGCCGAACTTCTTAGAGGTCATTACTCATTTCTGGCATTTGTCTCGGCTCCAGAACAGAAAGTCATAAATTATTTCTCTCACACATAATCCCGGTGCCAAAGCTGCATGTCAATCACTTTCAGAGTCACTCCCAACCTCCTTTCGCGTCAGTTCTGTCACGTCCGGCCCAGCAGATCATCTATCAGTGAGTGATCGTCCGTTTGGATGGGTACCCTCTGTTATTACCCTCACGTCCTGCCCCCTGGCGGAATTACAATTGTGTAGTAAGTGAAGAGCCAGAAAGCTGAGAGGGCTGAGCCTGGGTAACAAGCTCTGGGGTGGGTAATTAATGCCTCCATTTCCCCTGCCGGTACTGTCAGAGGGAGGGACGTGGCATTGTTCCGAGCAGGATCATGCCGGAGGGGAGTGGACGACGGGCCGAGGTCACCGTAGGGGGGATTGAGTCAATGCGTGGAACACAAAAAGGCGCATGCAGGTGGTGAGGTGCAAGAGCAGGATGGATTGGTGGGAGGTGGTTGGGGCTTCAAGCCTGGCAGAGTTGTCCCTCTAGAGACGGGTCTTCCGTTGGGGCCGGCTACTCTGTCAGAGAGCCTGCAGCTCTGAGTGACACTTCAAACCAATAAAGAACACACTGTAGTTCTGTACTCTTCTATCAGAATTGTAAAGCAGAGACATCCAGAGGGAAAATAATGTGGATTCCAAAGCTGCGTTTTACACAGTAGATGCTGTTCTCGTCAATGATTCATAAAAGAATGACAGCTTCCAAGTCCACACATATCTCCAATTCAAAATTTCAACAGATAATGACTACAGAAGCAGGGTATAGGATATCAGCTTTCACACAAGGTCAGTCAGAAGAAGAAACACACCATGTAATGGTGCGTCACATAAACAAATGTAACTGCTCACATAACCAGAACTGAACTGCCACTAAAATAGCAAGAAGACGGAAAAAAGGGCCATTGATACTGTGAAACAACAGGATCCGCAATTCACTTTTCTCTACCCCGAGGGACTTAGTCACCACGTATTAAAGGACGCAGTGCAATATAAAAAAAAGCCAGAAGCCACATGGAGTAAGTGGAGTGACCATGGCAGCCACCATCGCTCTAACTGCCACATCTTTAGCTGTAGTCTCTCTGACCCTGTCTCTGTTTGCCTGGGAGGCAAGGCCTGGCACTGTTGACGATAAAACAAACAGACAAGCCCCATTTATACAGTCAGGTGTCATGACAAGGGATAAACAGCCGACTGCTTCAGGCCTCTTGTGGCACAGTCTGCACTAATAGAAGGGACTATCATCCTCCTCATCCTTACCATCACCCTCATGATCATCATCATCAAGCGTGCAATAGCAATGTTGGCAGAAGCTCCTATAAGTGCCTGCTGGGAAACGGACAAGTACTGACTCACATTGGACAGAACTCAAGGGCTGCACTGTTTACTTTACTGGGTTGTAGTCATTCGTGTCACTGAATTAATCGAGTCAGAAAAAAAAGGCAATTGCCAAAAACATTACTGGAGAAGGGGCGGAGGGCAAAGAAAAAAAGAACAGTCTCGAGTAGAGCGAGGCGGCCGTGGCCAGCACGCGGCGGGAATGACAAGAGTGTGGCTGTCAGCGTGAGGGATGAAAAACAGCACCTCCGGAACGAGGCGAGGCAGCAGCTGCCTCCTGCGCTAGCGAGGACGGGGATGCGCAGGGCCCACAAAGGCAATTATCTACACGCCAGCTTTGTTGTTTTTCACAACTGGCACGCATTTTAAGACTTGGGCGTACTGATTATATGACACCCGAAGAGCCTTCGGGGTGGACAAGAGGCAGTCAGCCGGGAGTCATTACCCAGGCCAAATAGACTTCTCATTTGTTTTTCCGTCGGGCTAAAGCATCAACAGTGATAAACAATGGATGCTGGATACTTAATCACCAAAGACGTGCATGGGTGTCGTTTTCCTTTTCAAGATGTGATTACAAAGTCCGAGCATCAAATCGAGAGAAATAGCGCCTCATATGTGAGAATCAAAAAAAATAATTGCCAGGGCACCTCTGTTCAGATAAGATCTGGTGTCTGGGAGGGAAATCACATCACCTGACAGATGGCATCATGTGGGCACAAGGGTTATTTTCTCACAGTGTGAAAATCATTGTGCTGGCACCTTTAAATATCGCCAGCTGGTCTTTTTCATAGCGTTCCATCTAATTTAGGAACCCCCCCCAAAAAAAAGAAAGCTATTTTCTTCTTCGTTTTTGTCATGTCTCCCATTAGTGTCATCTTGTCCTGATTATAAAGCTTTGTGAAAATATTCTGAAGGCCGCTACTGATAATAATATCTACTCTGAAAATACCTGTTGACAACCTGTAATCTCAGCACCAGGCCGACCACTGTGTCCACCACACTGCCCGCAGACTGCTGGTCCAACGCCAAGGTCTCTCTCACACTCACACACACACACACAGTGTTTCTACTCTACATGACTACACAGGCCAAAAGGGCAGACAGGTACATTCATACAAACAACTACAGCTTTATAAACCTAAAGCGATGAACAAAATCATTTCTACAAACGTGGTCTGCTTAAGAATTCAACCTGCTTCAAAAGAATTCTGTGTATTCTGAGCACGTCTCCAGGTAAAAAAGGTGTCTGCACAGCCACACTAAAACGCCTGCTGTCATAAAGAGAAGCAACACATGATGAATCCTACACCTGATAAAGGTGCAGACATTCAGACAGTCCCTCTTCAGAGCAGCCATGATGTTACACTGGCTTCATGCAAGTCAAACTAATCGGAGTATAAGCAGCTTTGAGCTAAATGCTAACACCAGCACACTAACATGCTCACAATGACCAGGATATCATGTAGAGGTTAAGAAAGTATGATGTTAGCATGTCAACTGTCTCGGTTTGGCATGTTAGCATATTTGCTAAACTAGCGTAGAACACACGGCCCCACCAAGCCCAAACAATCCTACATGTCTGTCTAGGTCTTGAAAAAAATAAAAGGAAACCGTACACACAACTGTTTAAACATGAATTGTTGGATATGTTTACACTAAGATATAAGATAAAAAGCTAAGCCTTGGAAGGACAAAATGTAATGGGTTCTTACCTGGTCCGAGTCAAATCCCTCAACCAACTTTCACAGGTGAGAATAGCAGAGGTAAATAATGGCAGAAGATCATCAGAGGGGTTCAGTCGATCCAGCAAAGTACATGAATGTCCGTACCTGACTAAATGCTCATCCATGTTCTAGTTTTTTCCCAAATATGAAGCCAAAGTCTCCTGGTTGAGGGCGCCGCCATATTTATTTGGAAAGCTTCAGTCTGCACTGTGGTGATCGAGGGGTGGAGCCGCGTAATCAAGGCCCCTCCCACAAATGCAGCTCCACCAATTATTAATCAGTCTCTGCTTACAATCATGGCGTCCGTATCATCAATTAACTCGTTACAATCACACTTAGTGAAAATGGCACTGTAGAGTTCATACCTCCACCAAAGTCCACCAGTCCCCATTTCAATTTACTGGATCCATATTTTTGTATGTATCTGCAGCAACTTTTACAGACTCATAAATATCAGTCCACTAAACATGTCAGATTTTCATCATCAAGATCTGTGAATTTTTCACTGAGAATCAACAAAAATCGTGAAACACACCCTATCTCCCAATGTTAAAGTCAAAAACATTCACGGATATTGGTTGAGTAGTTTTTGCGTAACTCTGCTGACAAAGATAGATAAAAACATAACCTCTTTGGCGGAGGTAATGAATACATCAGTGTGATAAGGACTACCTAAAATGACAGAAAACATCTTTGGAAATAATGTATTTCACATGTACTTTTTAGTTTCTTTCACGTCACATCTAACATGGACGGGCCATGGTTTATGACCGAAACCACAACCAGCCACCAGAGGGTGATTCAGAACTATAGATTCATCAATCTTTACATAAAGTCTGTGGTTTTAGCACATTTCACCATGGATGTCAAAACCCATGGTGTAGCTAGAGAGAAAGAATTACGAGACCTGGTCTGGAGGATGATTTTAGTGGGAAAGTTATTGGATATACAAACCCCACCAAGATGATACACAACTTTGTCCGGGCTGTGACCCTGAAGCATCTCCTGAGAAGAAAAAAATCCTTCCGAGACCGTCTCCACGACTGGTTGCCTTACAATTTCTCCCACAACTAAAGTGATAAGAACGAGATACTTATCATCTGTGCAGACAGAACAATTACTGTGTTCTGAAATTCTTCAGTCACTGTCTCTCATCCTCTGACCTCCCCAAAAATTATGAGTCACCCTATGCCATCCTTTGATCACAGCCGGAGCTTCAGCAGATATGGTTCAATCCTGTTTTCTGCATTCAAGGAACATGTCCAATTTAGAGCCTTTCACCTCAAAAGAGTTTCTGATGTCTTTATCAGCTGCTGTTGGTATATATTTTTTTCATTCAAATGCAAGCTGCCAGGGTTTTAAAAGGAACACAGAGACAAGACCATATTTAAAATGTATTATAATTATTACTTAAGCCAGGTCTCCAGTCCAACGACAAACTAAAAGACAAACGATACCAATCCATTTCCCAGCCAATGGATCTCTCTGTGTAATCAGTATGTCTCTGGTTGTGGTACAAATTTTAAGCTGGACACATCTGCCCCATGTTCACACATTCGCCGCTATGCTTCTGCTGAAATATTAAGTTGAGCAATTATGGAGTAAAATTGCAGGCTCTAAAAGCAGCCTTTATTTTAATCAAGACGTGCCTTTCCTCCACTGTGGTTTAGTGACAATGTAGTGTGTTGGATGTTTAATGGACGCAGCCTTTATCCACTATTCTGAAGATGTAAGACAGTCCATCCATCTGTGAAAAATAAATCCTTTTAACCCCTTAATCTCTGGAGGATGGTACGTGGGTTTTTTTTAAGTTCCTTTCAATTGTTTATGCTTTTATCCACATCTGCTGCTGTTTAGCGTATAGTATGTCTATAGGCACATGTACAGTCACTCTACCAGTATCTGCTTTTATTGATGCTGTAATTCCCATCACTTCATTTACCAGCATCACTGAAGAAACCCGCTCATTTCCATTTATCGAAATCCTATTTCTATTCCATCTGCTAACTAGTCACCTGTGAAACTAGTTTTTAACCATTGTTTGAAGGTGCGCTGGCTGCGGATGTCTACCCCATCCCCTTTATTAGTGTTTATTCCCAACCATAAAGCCCAGTGGAGGGGCGCAGACTGCCAGCGTGGGTCGTTACATTGTAAAACACCGTGGCAGGGTGGCACGCAACAGTGTGCATTGAGGGAGCTAAGTGTGTCGGGAGGAATTAAAGAATAAATTTCTCCTTCCAATTAAAAGACGAATTTGTGCGATGCGAGCAGAGGAAGGGAACATTATCAATGAGGGGAAGAAAACACACTGTTACAACTCAGGAGGCACAATTACTGAGGCTGGGGCTATGCAATTAAATAGTGCTATTTAGACAGTGCTCCTCTCAGCTAATAAACGCAGAACATATAGGAGACAAAACAGGCTTTGCATCTACCTCCAAATCCCAACAGCTGGCGGAACAGCTGACTGAAATGTAAACACCAACAGAGGCAAAGCGACTACATCAAAAGCAGGATGAGGCGTTGAGTACGTGCATTTACATAAAGCGTAAATTCAGAGAAATACAGTGATTCACCATCTTGTGACCTCAAGGTAAAGTCAGCGCTCATAATAACATAACAAAAACAAGGCTCTTGGAAAAAGAACATCACAGGTTTATTGAGAAAGATGTAGTTTCCCAGGGTATGATCCAAATTAAATGTATGTAGGGCAAGCACCACACTACACCCACACTGAATTAAAGCATGTTTGAGTCATCGGCCACCTCTCTGCAGACCCTCAAATCATACTAGGCGTGGAATGAGCTCACTGAAAGAATTAAAAATGTACAAAATAAAGCTTTGAGCTAGCAACAAGTCAAAATAGGTCGCAGAAGTGATACAAGTTGAAATCAATCCGAAGATGAGACCGTTTTATTCATGTGTTAACCCTACTGACATTTCAGAACATCTTTAACAGTAGACACTAGAATTATCTAACCCTCCCTATTCCTGATTATTTCTGGTCTTTGTACTGCTGGTGCAGCATGAGCACGTCTTCTTGGGAGACCCTGGTCCAGCCCTCGCTGTGAACGTGGTACAGGTTGACCTGCCCTCCGCTGTAGGCATCGCGATACGTGGCCTGGTAAATGGCGCGGCGACCTAGCTCGCAGGCCTCTTCCACGGTCAGGTCTTGCCGGAGGCCGCTGTCGATCACGCCATAGGCGTACATGGAGCCCGAGCCCACGGCGAACAGGTCGCCACACACCCGGTTTCCCTCTGAGTCGACGTAGTACAGCCCTGAGGAGAAAGGACGAAAGCTGTTTCAGAGAGTGGAAAGGTAAGGGGGAGGAAGGAAGGAAGAAATGTGTAAAGAGAATTGTCGCTGCAGAAAGCATCCTTCGATCTCCTGACTTAGGTGTTGAGCTTTGTCAGGATAACTGAGATGAGTGGGTGGATCTAACATCGCCACTCTCGCACAAACAAACTTCTAAGCAAGTACACGTGCACACCGCATCCTCAAGAGAGAGAATATGAACAGCTGCAACCTCTCCAAGTGAAGTAAGGCTGGCAGATCGGAACAGCTGCATCCTCTTCAAGTAAAACAGCCGGCCACGGAACCTGCTGACGAGGCACGGGCCACATCAGTGTCTGCCCAGGGGCCTAACTCCAGACCTTATTGATCCCTGTAAATACGCCAAAAATGAACTATCGACCTGCAATCCCAGCTACGCAGGTAACCGCACCTCCAGAGTAAGGGTGAAAAAACTACAGCGTGCTCACATCATGTGGACATCAGACAAGTACAGCACTTTCTCTCACACACACACACAAAGTAATCCCATGTGCACTGCCGACCCACGATGCTCTGACGGACCTGTGAGGGACAGTTTGCTCCACACCACGCTTCATGGACACATGCGAGACATTTTGTTCCGCGCCATGACACACTTGCTAGGCCTGATCCCAGAGTGACGTGGAACGGGTGACAAGCACCAGCCTGTGTGTGAGCTCGCCCACAGCCAGCCTGCAGATGGTAAAAAAAAAAGAACGCCTGCGAAAAGGCCTGTTTTTCACAGTGCCTCACAAAGCGAAAACCTGTGAAAATGATACTCGCGCTGAGAAACACAGGAACACATGCATACAAAATTGTCTAATATCCACTGCCATCGCTCATCTCGCACATTAAAAAACACTTCAAAATGCCCTCAGATTGCACATCCCCGCGTGCACAGATCCTCTGCTAAACTAGTGACGGTCTATTAGGGATGGAGAGCCACTTGCTTTTCTGGAAGCTCACCATCACTTTCAACTGGCAAATTGCAGCTTCCTCAGCCTGTCGTTAGCTTGCCATGATAATCATCCAGTCCTTGCCTATGCACGGGGGTAATTTGCCATTCTGAGACCTGCCTGTTCCTCTTGAAAACTGGGGGACTCGTTAAAAATATAATAGGCAGGGAGAGAGAGTTGTAAAGGCAGCCTCTTGTGTCGAGTAGCTCAGTTGACGGAGGTGGATGAGGACTCTTTAGGAGGTCCAAGTATAGAAGCGGAGCTGCAACCAAAGAACACATCCATTCCTTTCCAAACACACCTGGGCTTTTTGTAGAGCCCAATGTGATATCGCTTAACAGTCTCGGCGCCAAATGCAGATGCAAAAAATATGCAGGCTTCAATTCAAAAAAAGAGGGGGGGCGGGAAATTCATAAGGCTGATGCACTACTGATGCATAAGTGGGGGCACGCTCAATGACTGGAGGCGCGTTGGAACAGTGGCAGCCAAGACAGACTCCTTCCACTCCATCAATCAAATGACAGGTGCTTAAAGAGGCTTTTATTTTTTATAACAGCAGCCTGTGCAGCTGGCTCCACTGACAGCGTTCAGGGTTCAGTGAGGAGCAAAGCGACGGATGGGTGGTTAGCATCAAACAGGTCAGTGTCTGTCCGTCATCTGTCCCTCCCAGTAGAAATCACCACTGGATCAAGAGGGAATAAAAAAAACAGAGGCTAAACAGAAGGGGGGGGGGGGACACGCATCACACCATCTTCTTGGGAGTGGCTGTAAATCCACATGGTGTCATATCATACATTAATTTACTGTTTTATCATGAGGCCACATCCCATTTAATCCCATTTCTTTATTATGGAGACTTCATGTCCTTACAGGGAGCGGCAGAGGGGGCTTCCCAGAATACAGCCACTTCTCTCAGTCAATGTAAAGCTAATTCAAAGCTATCTAGCATCAACTGCACCCTAATGACAAGTGTCACAACATTTTAAGTTATAACATGATATTGTCAAGCTCCTCAACATGGCTTTTATTTGATTTATTGTGCACGCAGCTTAAGACGCTCCATCAGGGGAATAAGCGTTCCTGACATGATTGTAGCCGACTAATGAGCTTCCCGCCTAATCACGATTGATTTAATTTACATGACATTTACCTCTCCATTCAATCACTGGCATTGTGGGGGCCACGGCTAAGCTCCCACACCTCTTGAGCTTATAAAAGGATCATTATTTCCCCAAATTGATTTCCCAGGATTTAACACATGTCATTTACGTTTGTTGGCATACAGAGAGGGCCATCATTGTTCACACAGGCCTCTCTGTTTTCCAGACAAAGCAGGCATCGATCTCAGTAGATGTACAGGCATTATGCATGCGACCCAATTGTCCAGGGCTGAGACCCAACGTCCATCATCCCACCGTGCTGTTGCTGGCCCGCAGTCCCAGCCTCATCGATTTCCCATTACTGTGTCACTGTGGCAGCCTCTTTAAGCACACCTTCTGTGATGTACGGCCTCACACTGCACGGCATCAAAAGCCACAGCTTTAAATAAGAGAGGCTGCACTACCATCTAGTGGATAAATCTGGGAGCTACTAGTGTGGGTCCACTTCTATACCGCACATGTAACTGGAAATCCACAGGATTATTTAGGTCTATGCATAAAATATAATTACATTTTATTTAAATGCTGTAAAATGTATTTAAATTATTCATCAAATAAGGAAAGAATGACTGTTGCTACATTGCAACAAAAACAGAGCTTGACCGATACAATAAATAAATACATAAATATTTAACATAAAAGACAATCCAAAAAGTTTGATTGCAGAACAGGGCTGCAGCCAATGACTTCCACCGTTGATTAAGCAGCAGTGATTTTAGGTGATAAACTTGTTCATTGCTTGTGAATGACCAGAACCGCAAAATCAAAGTTATATGTCACTCAAATAAAATTAAAAAGCAGAAAATCTTCATGTTGAGAAGCTTGACCTAGAAAATTCCATCATAAGTTGAAAAAATGCTATAATGTTTAATCAATTATCAAAACAGATTGATTAATCATTGCAGCCCTGTTGTCTTATGTTCCAAATCCAATCCAGTATGCTACAACAAACCCTGAATAGATATATTGTTAAGAAAAGAAAAAACAAAAAGGATCCTATTGAGTTTGAAAATAAGAATAACATTTATAAAGAAAGAAAAAACAGCTGAATAGTCATCATCCTGTATAAGTTATCCGAGGTAATGCCTTATAGAAATCTCAATTTGGAACAATATACAAATACCTAGTACATACTGAGAACTGTTGGTTGGATATGCATGTCAGCTGTTGCATTTACCTGGGCCTCTCTTGTCCCAACCACACACCATGGTTCCCATGCTGAGTCCCATGCCCTTGTACTGGTACACCATGTTAGCGAGCAGCTTGGAGGCTGCTGCCACCGAGATGCGCTCCTTGTTGCGAAGCTCGTAAATGCGGCACTGGCGGGCAAGCAGACGTTCCCAGAAGCTACAGTCTGCGGCTCCTCCGGCCATGGTGCCCAGCAGGTAAGGGTTGATCTCGATCACCTTCTTCACTGTTTGTGATGCGATGTAAGCGCCCGCAGTGGCCCGAGAATCCACCGCAACAATAACACCATGCTGGAACTGAGAGAGGAGAAAGCAGGAGAGGAAGACGTTAGTGGAGCTCATTACAGTAAGAGGGGAACACAATACAACTGAGAAGTTATTACCTGATCATGTCTTCCAAATATGGAAGCACAGTTTTTTATTTTAACACCCTAGGGTCACTGAAAAATCAATGCAAGTCTGCATGATGCAATTACTGCCTCTGTTCGCTTCCCTTAAAGAAAACAGATGTGCGGCTGCTGTACAACTGTCAGAAAGCAATATTAGGTTATCTCTGTCAGAGCGATACTGGTTAGGAGGTGATACTTCTATTAGACTTCTGTTAGACAGTACACTTGTATTATTCCCTCCAAAACCCTCTGTCAGTGGATTTTCAGTGGATTCACCTCAGCAGTACGTTACTAAAGTGAAGACAACAGATTTAGTGAGTCCGAGGGAGATGTCTGCAGGGGGAAATTGAACCAGCCTCCACCCCACGCAGGGATTAAGGGATAAGGTTGCCGTTATTTATCTTTTCCTTTCTTTAAATCAACAAATCCCCTGAAGAGAACAAAATGATAACAAAAAGCAGGAGCAGTGTTCAGTGTTTACACAGCTCAGTGTGACAAACTGAGAGGAGACAGCTAGAATGGCTGTTTACATTATAAAAGACTAGATGTGTCACCCAAAATTAATATTATGACTCTTGTGCATTTTCAAAACAATGCAGTCCTATAGCACAGAGGCACAAGTTAAATCACGCCATTACACAATCTTGTCTGTGGCATGAATTCTACTGTTGGTTTTGGTGTTTTCCTGGGACTTCTTGAAAGTTGTAAAATAACAGTATGCAGTTTAACAGAATGTAAACACACATGGACTCCCTTAAATCAACCCTTCTCCAAAGATATGTGGCACAAGTAAGAGGTTTACCTTGAAATTTTCAGAAATCCAATTCTCTGCTTTTAATTTTTAATCAGAGCTTCAGTGTCTTCTACTTTATTCAAGGAGCATGTCCACATTGTGTGTGCGTGTAATTAACTGCTGTATGTTACAGTTAAGATGACTGATTGGTTTCTGGGGTTTGAAAGCGTTAAGATCTTGAAATGTAACCGTTTTTAAAGAAACTACACATTCAGTCTTTCTCCATCAAAATGTCATGTCTGGTTCATTAAATACACTGAGAACATCATATGTGAGCACTCACACTTTACATCTACGTTATCTGAAATAATAAGGTGAATACATTAACAAATAGCACATAACATAATACATTATAACTAGAAATTGTATTGGCTATTCTCCTTCTAACATATATGCTTAAAAAGCCTGCCAGGAAATATCATCCTTAAATATATGAACTTACATCTGACCTAATAGTTCCTCATGTGAAAAACATTACACAGCCTTATGAGGGTTTGATCCAAATGACAAATTTGATCAATAAACATGTGTACATTTCTCAGTCTCCTGTCTCTACAGATATATGATAAGCTTGACACCTTTGTACCATATTTAATTGTAATCCCGCAAAACATGAAGCACCTGTAGCAGTAAATGTTCAAACTGATAAAGCATTAAGTAGTAAAAAACAAATTGAGGGCCTATTGTCCATCAGTGTGTTAAGTTTGAGAAGCATGGGTCAACCTTTGTGTTGACGTGTGTGCACCTGGGGGTTGACTTAACTAACAGCTTGTTGGTTCCCACTCATGCACTGAACAGGAACTAAAGAAAGTGACAGAATAGCGACAGCAGCGGACTTGTTGCTCGTACAGATTAAGTGCTGCCATTGCTGTGAGCCCCGAACAGTGATGACCTGCTGCACCCACCGAGAACCAGAAACGTCAAACACAGACGTCACCAAGTGAACATGTGAACATGAGAAAGCGGTTTGTAGCCATGCTAGCATGCTAACCTTTCAGACGGGTCCCGTGTTAGCTCGAAATAAGCGTGGTGTTTAAAGTCGGAATTATTTCCGATGTTTACGTTGACGACTCCTCGGTTCGTCAGAGTCGTGTAGGCCCAGCTACAGCTGTGTTCTCATTCACTTACTTTAAATGCTAAGGTGGTGGTTCCATGCAGAAACTCTATTTTCCTCTCGACGTCATCGTCCTCCACGGAGCACAGCGGGTTTCTGACGGAAAAACTCAGGCTGTCTCCCGCAGGGGCCTCACAACCCGGGCCGCTGAATCCGGGTCCACATCCAAACGCGAAAGGCTGACCATTGTCAAAAGAAAAATCCGCACAATCACTGTTCAACACACTAGCAAGAGCCATCTTTGAAAGTGTCTGGTGAGCAAGCAGCTTCCGCCGTGTCAGGAAAGGAAGACTTATCGAGTCATGGTGTCAAAGGAAAACAGCGCCCCCTGTAGCCGTGGAGGACTGTAGCTTTATCATAGACAGATAGATAGATAGATAGATAGATAGATAGATAGATAGATAGATAGATAGATAGATAGAAGTTTAAGACAGTAATGTTATCTCTAAATACATCACTATTATTTACAAATTTTACCCTGACCCCCACCTCTGCACCCGCACAACACTGTGTTTCATGTAGGAACTTTGAATCCTGTCACTCTCTTTCTTTCCTCCACCGTCAATGCCTTCCTTTTCATGTCTCTATAATATTCGTCTTTCAGTTCCTCCCTCTCTCTCTGCTTCCATCCCTGCTCTGTGATGTGGAAGAGATCCACGTTGTTTCCTGAGTAGGCGTCCCTGTGTGTGGCTCTGAACACAGCCTCTCTTGCCAGGGAGATGGCCTCGTCTTTGCTCAGGCTCCCCCTGAGTCCGCTGTCCAGGATTCCATAAGCATACGGAGAACCTGAGCCCACAGAGATGACATCCGCCTGCAGTCGGGCTCCATCGCTGCACACATATATCACCTTTGGGCCACTGTTAGTATCACCTTGGCTACTAACGGCAACCGAGGAGCTGTCATCCATCAGACAGGATGAGTCTTGTGACCTCCTGGCACAGTCAGTGCTGCCTGCTCCCGTGTCCCAGCCACACAGTGTCAGGGCCACACACACTTCAGTCCCTTTAAAGGGATGCAGCATGAATGATAAGAGTTTAGCAGTGCCACGTATCGACAGGCGCCGTCTGTTCCGCAGCTGGTACAGTCTGAGCTCTCTGGTCAAAAGTCGCTCCCACAACATGCAGTCTGCGCCACTACCAGAGGAGGTGGCCACCAAGTGGGAGTGAATGGGGGTAATCTTATTAACAGTCGGGCTTGCAACAAGCCCCCCGGCACTGGCACGTGTGTCTGCAGCAGCTATGACGCCATCTTGGAAAATGAAACCAAGGGTTGTTGTTCCATGAGCCAGAGGGAAAGGCCTGCGGATGGTCGCTGACTGGTTGGATGGGAACAAAGATCTGGGATTGAAAGGGGCAGAGTTTGGTATAAAAAAATTTAGTGGGGCCTCAGATGTTTCAGATGTTGTCTCACAATTCCCAAGTCTCCTCAATCCGAAGCTGTTATAGTCAGTCATATGAAAAGAATGGACCGCACCTTCCACAGAAGAAGCCGAAAACCACTTGCGATTGTCCTGGATACTGCAAATATCTTCTAAAGCCATGATGGCATACAGAGAGATTCCTTGTTAAGAAAAGTAGAGTGATCGCCAGGCAAAAAGTATTCTTTAAACACAGATTAAACCAGAGTCCGGCCTGGAAAAACTTCTCCCCCTCTCATCTACTGTCAACTTTAAAGACATTGATGTTCTGACCCTTTTATATCCCTCCCAAATATCACAGCTTGCACAAATATACACATGCGCAGGCCTGTGTCCATAAGTATTTGGGTGGACATAAGTGATATTTTATCCTCCTTCCTGCTGTGAAAGTGATATCCACAGACGCCATTTTATGCTTACTGCCAAATTTGTGAATTTTGTGAGCAAGCACATGTTTCACATCATTTTCAGTTTGTTGTTTAACAACCACCAGCAGCGCTCTCATTTTCTGATGAAGCTGCTTTCCACATTCCAGTGTATTAGAAATGTCTAAACTTTATTTAGTTGTTTCGTTCTCTCTTATTCTTTATTTTAAACGGTAAATGGTCTTTTCATCTGACACACTATTCTTTACCATCTATGCATGACAAACAGGACAGGATAAGATGACCTGAAGTTGCTCGCCACCACCAAAATATTGTTTTTGTACTCAAAGTGTTGACAGTGCAGTGCGAGATCATGTGACTCATCTATATAATATATGTTTTTTTTTTTAAAAACCTTTCTGCACAAATACACGTTCCCATCATTTTCAATCAGTTATCAAAGAAAGGTACCAGCCTCCAACAGCAGGATTTTCATTTTCTAATGAAGCTGCTTTCCACACTGCAGACATGTCTAAAGTTTCACAGAGAGACCGAGGAAATGATTCATGCGAGGGAACAGCACAAAAAATTTTCAAATTGTTTCGAAAAGGTTTTATTTCTCACTTTCTTTAATGTGACCATGAAAGTTTTTATCTTTAGTGAGTCTTTTGGACATTAGACATTAATCACTTTTATCCTTTGTAAACTTTTTTGAATGCACCTTGTCGTTGGTCGCCAGCCGCCAATAAACCGAACAGAAGAAGAAGAAGAATGCTTAATTATTATTATTATTATTATTATTATTAGTAGTAGTAGTAGTAGTAGTAGTATTAGTGGTAGCAGTAGTAGTAGTACATGAAGTCATCCACTGCTGAGTTCAATATTTACAAGCCGAAGATATTGTTGACCAGTCATTTATTGTTTCATTATTTAAATGCTCCATAACAAGTTTGTTCAGGAATATTTTGGACAATAATTGAAAAACATTGATATAGAAAATAATCAATTGTCGCGATAATTCAAGGGTACTGTAACTGTCGTTCTCGTGAAGCCATTTTGGCTCTAAATCATTCTGCTACCCAATGGTATACGTTAGTCTGCGCAGATCCAAGATGGCGTAGGTTTCCTCGAAAGGCGGCGCAACTAGTTGGTCCCGGTCATTCAGCTACAATCATGGCGTCCGGGAGCACGGGAGGCAGGCTGTCCTGCGGGAGAGATCTGAACTGTGTGCCGGAGGTAGCTGACACTTTAGCCGTGGTCGCCAAACTTGGGTGAGGATTGTGATGCAGCCTGTGTGTTGCCGTGCGGTGAAAGTGAGGTTAGGAGACGAGGCGCAGCTTTGTTAGCACCATGTCTGCGTGTGGTGATGCTAAGCTAGCCGGTGAATTACCAACACGTGCCCAAGCACAACGATGCTGGACCCCGATGTGCCGTGTCTCTACTCTGCTAAAGCTAACTAGCTAGCTGAGGGGACAGCTAATGCTAACATGTGAATGTCTCCTTCCCGGCTAACGCTACAAATCATATTTATATTAGAACCCGTGCTTTCTTTTCTATCTTGAGCAGGTTTGACTTCCTGTGCATGCCCCTGTTCCACCCGAGGTTCAGGAGAGAGTATGAGCTCGAACCCGCGAAATCCCGAGCCGGTGCTCCGACCCGCTCAGATCTGTTGCTGTGTGGAAGAGGTGAGTCCGTCCTCACTCAATCCTCTAATGGGACCTGAGCTTGTTTTACCCGCTGCCTAGACTCTACACACCTCCATGCTGCAAAAGGCCCCATGTAGCACCATGGATTGATGTTTGATCACGTTGCCTCAATGATAATCATATTCAAAATGTTATTAAGTCAGGTGATAAGTATTTACTCCTGGATTCCAGATCTTGTTGAATGACCCAGATTAACTCCCCTCTCATATAAGCACGTGCACCAGTTTTACATACACCTGTTTTCTATGCCTGATCATTTTTTCCATCATGTACGGTATATGTGGACATATAATCCTCAGTGCCTTGCTGTCCCGAGGTACAGATCACCTAGATGCGTCTTCCCAGTCAGGGAATGAACCAGTTGACTAGATGCTTTCCGACCTGCACTGAACTCTGAGAGGCCCTGGACTTCATCCAGAGTTTCTCAGCCCTCGAGTAAAATCTCCGGAGAATGAGCCAATGTGAGAACTCAGCAGCAGATCTGTTGGAGGATTCACGGAGAGGGAGTGGGTGTGTTGATGGTTCTAACATGCAACAGATGCCAAACTGGGGGGAAAAAAGAGAATACAAATATCTCAGGTGGAAAAATCACAGCCACACATGTAGAAGACACAGCCGAAGATGTGAAGATAGTATTTGTTGATAAGGGCCAACACTGGTGGTAAAACGCTGTAAAGAGAAACATGTGATTTCTGCAGCAGAATTAATATTGCTACTTTCAGACATGCGCTGAACTCTGGAGATTCTCCGCACTCTGGAGGAGGTGCATGTGTGAACGCAAATGTCACAGTTGGAGCCCCTGGATTATCTGCAGACTTTCTCCACCTGGCCCCCTAGTATAAAGTCTGCAGAAAGTCAGGAGAATCGCATGTGAGAACACAGCCGGAGATCCCCGGTTGGCCACACCGAGAGCGAGCGAGTGGGGGGGGGGGGTTGATGACGCTTCTAGCACACAACTGACGCAAAAAGGAGAACGGTGTCAGTCATGTAGAAGACACCAACGAAGCTGTCTAGAGAGTTTGCGGTGATCAGAGCCGACACCAGTGTCTGTTTGTTGTCAAGAAAATCACGTGATCTCCACAGCAGAATTAAAACGTCATTTCCTGCCTCTGCCTGCTGCACCCAGCTGCTCCACCTCTTGCCTTAATAATGTAGAGGATTTGTTGCTGTTGTGAACATGTCGGTGCAGAAAACCTCCCACTGTGTTGTGCATGTGTGGAAAGCAAACTGAGGGTAAAGTCCGGGCCCAATTCTCCACACTGAAAAGCTGACTGAAAGCAGGTCATGTCTGAAAACAGCTTCTGTCACATTCTCCTTCTGCCGGCTTCACCATCGCTCACCTCAACGCTTTGTAGATTGTGTTGTTGTGAACGCGTCTGAGCGAGTCAACATTGTTGTTTTGGTTTAGTTCATTCAAAACATTCTAATATATTTATTCAAGACTATATTCTATTTCCTCCTGCTGGATAAAATCTGGAGCCAATCCCATCGAACCTGCTGGTGTCCTGCACACACTTCAACATTTATCAAGACTTACAGACATTTAATGTGTGATGTCTAGAATCCTACAAAATGAGAAATCAAAAGCTAAAAACTTTGCTCATATAATCACATCATTTTCTGGTACATTCTTGTAAATGGCCTATGCTACATAGAAAAGATCATGGGTGCAAGTAATCAATCAATTTGAAGGTATCATAGCCAACCCCCAAAATGGAATCGCATGATAACAGCCAATCGCATGAATGACAGGTTTAGTTAATTTCTTATGATTGATGTGACTTGGCTGCTGTAACACTGCATTTTCCCCATTTGGGATTCATAAAAAACATCACTATTAAAGGATTCCCCAATCAAATTCAGCTTACAGTCAAAATGTCAAAATTTCACACACGCTTTGTCAAAGATGAGACCAGTAAAATAGGTAGAGGTGAGATCTTTGACTCAAGGGATTGACAATAAATGCTCTTATGACAGTTAATGTGCTTTTTAAAAATACCCTCCCTGCTTTGTCTAGATTGGAACACTCTTATTGTTGGGAAGCTTTCTCAATGGATCGACGTAGATGCAGAAATCGAGACAGAACGCAGAAACTCGGAGGCAGTAAGTCTTTCACTTTGCACAATTTTTTTTCTTCCTTTTTATTGATTTGAAGATTGTGGTACTAGTGAACTGGAGGTAGTCAGTCTCTTGTCCTTCTTAAATAATACTCTTCATGCTCTCATAAGTCTTTTTCCTACGTTTTCTCTCCAGGCTCTGACACAGGAGCTCAACTTCTCAGCCTATCTGGGTCTGCCTGTCTTCATGATTCCTCTGAAGGGCCCTCGTAATGCCAACCTAGCCCGTCTGCTGCTAAACCACATCCAAACTGGACACCACACCTCAAATGTAAGACACACCGTTTAAACAAAACTCCATATGCGCATGTAGAATGCTCTTAAGGTGACAGAGAGGCAAGACAGGAAGCTGAAGCCATCAGTTAACCACTGCTTTCCTCTGTGTCTGAGTAGTTCTGGATACGTGTGCCGCTAATGGCATCTGAGGACATGCGGGAAGACCTGATTGAGAATGAACCGACCACTTGCACTGATGAGTCAAGTGTTGATGAGAAGACCTGGAGCTGGTGAGTTTCCCGAAAGTCGATTTCCAGAGCAGCCGCGTGTCCTCTGCATGCTCAAACAGCCGTCATTGATTTCCTGATTCCTGTCCTGATTCTTTTTGTTTACTCGTCTCTGCTCTTTTTAGGTGGCACTCGATCAGAACCCTTTGTGATTACAACAAGAGGATCTGTCTCGGTAAGAGAGTGCACTGGGAAGTAGCTGCCCAGGGCAAAGTCGGTGCATTAAAAAAAACACAAAAATAACCGTGGTAATGTCTGCTGCTGAAATTTGACTTTATTCTATTCTTGAAGCTATTGAAGTTGGAGCAGACATGCCGTCAGAGGCTGTGGTCGATAAGTGGCTCGGGGAACCCATCAAAGCTGCCATACTTCCCACCAGCATCTTCCTGACTAACAAGAAGGGCTTCCCTGTTCTGTCCAAAGCCCATCAGAGAATAATCTTCCGTCTTTTCAAGGCAAATAATGATTACAAGTTGTCTTTTAGAAAATAAACGAATCACCAGCCCAATGTGGAAGTGTTTTTCATAAAAACAATCTCTTTGCACAGTTGGAGGCCCAGTTCATCTTCACCGGCACCAGTCGGCACACTGACAAGGATTTCAGATCTTACCTGCAGTACCTGGAATTCCTCAACCAGAACCGACCCGCACCAAATGCGTATGAGCTCTTCGCCAAGGGCTACGAAGATTACCTGCAGTCTCCTCTCCAGGTAAGCAAGTGTGTTCATATAACTGAAATATTTTAATTTTTTGACACAGATGATGATAAAGAGTTTTTTTTCCTCTTCCCTGTAGCCCCTCATGGACAACCTGGAGTCTCAGACATATGAAGTGTTTGAGAAGGATCCTATTAAATACTCCCAATACCAACAGGTAAGACTATTAGACAAAGGGGTAACGGCACCTACTGAAAATGTTATCAGTTTGGGAAATCTGTAGAGGATAAAGTGACAATCCACAAAGAGTTTGTGTCATGCAAGCGTCATATATCCAGAGTACTGTTTCATCTATACACTTAAAGTAGCACATCCTCGGTGTTCAGTCAGAAGTAACCTAAACTTGTCATTGAGGTAGAATACTCTCTGAATTAGACCCACACTTAGAGCAGTGTTGGTCATTGAGCTACATAGGATCTCCATGAATTTTCTGTGTATGTTATGACCAGTTCACACGAACATTTGCTGTTTACAAGGTCTCATCTCACATTGTTTGATGAAATGCTTCCAGTTCATCCAATTAATGCTGTACTCTACATACTTGGAGATGAAGCAGAGTTTATTTCCTCCTTGGGTTAAGTAAACTATGAACCACAAAAGCATCCATTTATATTCCACATACCTACAATCCTCCATATATGGTGAACTTATACAGCATCTACAGGAGTCATTTAATACCACTGCTTGTTCATTCACCGAGAGAAAATCTTTCGAACTTGCTGTGTAGCTTTGGGAAAATCTTAACATCGTAAGGCAGATTGGTTTTCTGTCCTGACCGTCGGTTTATTGAAGATTGTTTGACAGGCTTCGGACACTTCTCAGCTACTGCTGATGGAGAATCACCAAATAATTAAACTACAAAAAAAATATGCAACCGAACAAAATCCCAGAAGCATTACTTTATTTAACCATTCTTGATTTATGGCAGTTGCAGCCAGTCATTGTTTAAGTTTTTCACTGAACAGGGAGTCAGCATAAATGCTTTAGAATATTGCTTTTAGAATTTGCATTTACATGTTTTTGTGTTAAATCAGGTTAGATATGGGGGAAATAAAATGGTATAGGACAATATAATGCAAAGTATACACACCACTTAGTTTAAAGGATAAAATGAGTATATAATTAATTTTGTCTTTATAGACATGCAACATATTGATCTATCTGCTTTGTCTTTGCAGGCTGTGTATAAATGTCTTCTTGACAGAGTTCCAGAGGAGCAGAAAGACACAAATATCCAGTGAGTGGAAAGAAACAACTCTTTCTATGATTTTGTGAAGTGCCACAACTTTTTGCTTCAATAGTGAGAGATGTCATGCCGCAGTGTTCTCTAATGTTGTCTTTTTCACACAGGGTTTTGATGGTATTAGGAGCAGGTCGGGGTCCGCTGGTCAATGCGTCCCTGCGAGCTGCCAGACAGGCAGACAGGAAGCTGAAGGTGTATGCTGTGGAGAAAAATCCCAACGCTGTAGTCACGTGAGTAACATATTACTGCTCTTAATGTCCATATACACGTCTTTGAATACGGAAGTATACCACCTACATAGGAAAAATATAACACACAAACACTTTTACCAGCTGTGCATGGCAATGGATTATGTTGTGATCAGATAATAATATGATGGTGTAAAAACATCCATTTGTGATTGATGGATGGGCTGCCATGGAAGGAAAAAAAGAAATATGATTATATACCATTTTGTGGATTGTCATTTTAAATCCTCATGGAATTTCCTGCAGTTTTAACGTAAAGTTTTCACTGTTACTTGTTCAGGCTAGAGAACTGGCGCTTTGAGGAGTGGGGTGAACAGGTGACTGTGGTGTCATGTGACATGCGAGACTGGGCAGCACCTGAGAAAGCGGACATCATTGTCAGCGAGCTGCTTGGATCGTTTGGCGACAATGAACTCTCCCCTGAGTGCTTAGATGGAGCGCAGCACTTTCTCAAAGGTAATTCACTGTTGTGGTTTAATATGACTCTTGACGTGTGTTTTTTTTAATAGAAAATCAACCATGTATATGTTGTAGCTGCAGAGTCATCGAATGCAGAGCACATTTGGATATTTGCCACATCAAACAATGTTGATAGCATTTGTCATCCTCCATTACCTTCCATGCTTGCTTCCATCTCAAATCTCTATCTCTTTCCCCCTTACGCTCACCTCCTCATGTCACCTTCAGACGGCGGTGTCAGCATCCCCTGCTCCTACACGTCCTTCCTGGCTCCCCTGTCCTCCTCCAAGCTTTACAATGAAGTACGCAGCTGCCGGGAACGTGACAAGGACCCCGAGTGCCACTTTGAGACGCCCTACGTAGTGCGCCTCCATAACTTCCACCAGTTGGCTGAACCCAAACCGTGCTTCACCTTCAGACACCCCACATCAGGTAGATAGAAACACACCACACTTATATTTTTCACTTTAGCTGCTTTCAGACATGCACTGAAGACTTTTCCAGACGTGCTGTATGTGAGAAGGTAAAGTCAGTTGTTGAGGACATTTTCCGGAACTTTTCATGCCAACCCCCTAATCACATGTGAGTCCATGTGAAAATACTGCAGGAAAATGTCCGGAAAATTCACAGGGAGTGAGTGGGCGATGTTTCTAACACGCGACGGATGCAAAACTGAAATTGGACAGACTTGTCCAAGCAGATTTGAGAGCTTTTGGAGATGAGGGCCAACACTGAAGTTGATGAGCTGTAAACAAAACCTGTTGATTTCCACAACAGAATTTATGCATCATGTTCTGCCTCCTGCACGCTCTTCCCAGGCGCCACCCCCGGTCTGAATGTTCCAGAAATGTTCTTGCTGTTTTGAAAGTGTCTGAAACAGCCATCTCCCGTTGTTTTTCATCTGTGAAAGGCAAATTCAAGACCCAATTTTCGAGACATTTTCCAGAGTTGTCTGTCCATGTCTGAAAACAGCTTTAGAAACGTATAGACTTCACACATGACCATAATACGATATGAATATGTTGACCCCTGTCTTTCTTTCAGATATGAACAATAACCGGTATCAGTGCCTCAGATTCTCTGTGGGGTGTAACTCAGTGCTTCACGGCTTCGCTGGCTACTTTGAAACCACACTGTACAAAGATGTCACACTCAGTAAGTCGTCTTAAAAAAGAGGAAGGGCTTCTGTGTTTACAATTGGTTTTTATTATAATATTGTTCATTTTTGTTTGTTTCAGGTATAAAACCAGAAACTCATTCACCTGGAATGTTCTCCTGGTTCCCCATCCTCTTCCCCCTCAAAGTGAGTTACAGCCACTTAATTCATTTACATTTATTTCATTTTAGAATATAGGACAATATGCTAAATATCCCTTGTATGTTTGAAGGTCTTCTGCACAATCTGATAAACATGTTTAAAAGTTAATGAAATATTTTTCCTGTACTCCTCTCCTTTCAATAGCAACCCATCGCCGTAGCCCGGGATGATGATGTTACAGTGAGATTCTGGCGCTGCAACAACGGGAAGAAGGTTTGGTACGAATGGGCCGTGACTGAACCCTCCTGCTCTGCCATCCACAACCCATCAGGACGCTCCTACACCATCGGCCTGTAAAGATGACAAACGAGCATCCTCACCAAGCGTATACTCATTTGTGTTTCTGTACAACTCTGTGGCAGTTTAAGTTGGTCGGCCTGGTTCTTTTTATACACACGGTTAAAACCTGGACCTGTGAGAGCCCTCAGTCAGTTTGGTCTGGGTCATAAAACAACCATTGGTAGCACCTTTGAGCTAGAAATGAAAATAAATGATTGGGTAAACCATACATTTTTATTTCTGTGTTCTCTGAGTATTGCTATCTTCAGCTGACATGTCTTATCACCTGTACACAAAGTTGTTGCTGTGGCTCGTTGAAATTAGGTTAAACACCCCGCCAGAGGTTTGTCATGCTGTGTTTTTTTCCCCCCCCCTCTCCTGTTCTGTGTATGCACTCATACACTCTCAGTCCATCCAAACCTATCTATGCCTTATCCAACTCACATTCCATACTGCATCAGAAACACCCTTTTTGTCATCACTTGGGTCAGAAGAAGGTTGCCATTCAGGTCACACATCACATTGTTCTGGGACTGTCTCTTCATACCTTTTTATTTTGTTATTTCTTGATGTTTGAACCATGTCAATAAAGAAAGCACTGTAATGTTCTTCAAACTCTCTGAAAGTTCTTGGGATGGGAACGGGAATAGTAGAAAATTGTGAATAATTTTCCAATGACAACACAGCAAGATTATATTGTTAAAATGGAAGTACAACCTAAATAGTTGGGGTTGTATTTTGTCCAGTAGATGTCGCCCTTTGACACTTCACCTGTGCTTCTCAGCTACTCTGTACCGCTGTTTACCATCAAACACACCCTGTCTGGTCTTATGTTAAACATGATAAGACCAGGCATCGTGCTAAGCATGATAAGACCAGTTGTTAGCATGTGTCAAACTGCAGTTGATAGACACAACCAGTGCTTGTGCAATACAACATGACATTTCAGTAACACTTTTAAGGATGAATTATTGTTTTCTTGATATTTTAATGTCTAAGTGTCCAAAAGTAATCTGATCACACAGGGAGTAGGGGAGTTCCCGTATTAAAGCTTATACTGCTGTTTTAAGTTTAGTTTTAATTTTAGTTGTAGTTTAGTTGACATTGTGAGGAGAATATTTGCTAGAACTAAAAATGGGATGCTAGCCATGGACGTTATGTTGAAGTCCAATACACACTGAACGCAGGAGTGCAGGGGATTAGGTGATGTCACACTGCCTACATTCAACCTAATATATGTTATTCTCATTAAAATCACATTAAACCTAATCAAATAGGAATAGGTCATTTTATTTTGTGTGGATTAGTGTGTCAGTGTATATATAAAAATAATTTTAAATACAGTATTCAAGTTTGATATCGTCATAATAAGACGTGTATAGTTTTTTATATATATTTTAAAATGTGTTACCATTGAGGCCAGTGTGAACTTGCTCTTACACACAATGTGTACCTTTAATTTATCAATGAAAGAGACGTCTGCTCCTCGCTGCAGGGGGCGGGGCCCTCGGGCGTGCAGCGCTGATTGGTGGAAAACAACCATCTTTTCTATATCTCGCCGGTCAGCTGGTGGCTCTCTTGTCGTCTCGCTCGCCGGGGCCACGGGAGAGGAGCGTCAGGGCACAACATGAAACCCACCGTCACATAACAGCGAGCTTCTCTTCCCACCGAGTCACAGCTGCTGCTCACGAGGTGCGTCGGTCCGCTCCAGAGCACTTTATCAATAAAGTTTCATTCAGGGAAACTAAGCGCATGCACGAGGCTCCCGCCGGTGATGAGTTAATTAGAAGTTCGTGTCGGTAAGTTTACACAACAACTGGCTTTAATTCCCAGTTAAATCAGTGAGTCTAAACTTTAACATTTAGTGTTTTTGATATGATTGTGTCATGTTGTGGTAACAGTGGTTTTAAAGTGTGTGTGGTCACTATATAAAACTGCAGGTGCACTCTGAGTTGATGCTCGGTTTAGCTTCACTGTAGCCGAGTGGAAAGATGCAAACCGCCTCCAGCTGTTTAATCTTGTATTTTTCTGTAAACAATGGCACGTGTATCGGTAGGTAACAGGAGAGGAGGCGCGGCCCCGGTTCCCTGCAGCACAGAGGGGGGGACACACCGGGCAGGATGAGCGAGGATCCGAGGAAAAGGAGCAGCAGCAGCGGAGGAGGTGGAGGAGGTGGAGGAGCAGCAGCTGACCCGGAGCCGTCCGGGTCTCAGTGTGCTGAGGGCAACGACACAGGTGAAAGCTCGGGGGTGGCTCTGAAGAAACAGATCGGCCTGGTCAGCGCCTGTGGCATCATAGTGGGTAAGTCCATCGATATATGAACGGAACTGTTCGCCCCATGGCAGTGAAGCAACCACTACTTCAAGTTCAACTCAAGTTTATCTAAGGAAAAAAAAATAGTATTAAGAACCCATTTAATTTTTGATCTATGTACTGGTAGCACTTGATTAATTCAATTAATCTCATAATTATTAATGGGTTTATTTATTGTGGTGAAATCATCTTCTCTCCTCCACCACATCTCTTAAACCTAAGAAGCTCCTGTCAACAACGAACACCTTGTTGTCCTACATGTCATGGGCTATTGTTTGAGTCGTTGCATCAAAATAACCCAGAAAAATCAAATGTTTGATGTGGAAGTCATCACAGTTTTTTGAAAGCTGTTTTTTTTCAGAAGTGTTTAATTTAGAGTGATAAGTTTCTCTCCGAGCAGACACTTTGACAAGTCCTTGTACGAAAAGCTCAGGTGTCACCGATGAACATTAATGATGGCTCTATTCAGTTCAAAGCTGTGTCCCATTTCAGGGGCCACATCCTTCAGAGGCTGCATTTGAAGACCAATTGCGTGACTTGCGTCACAGCAGCATGATTAGACTGTCCCATTTCGAAAGCTCCCTCAAATCCGTCAGACAAGTTCGTCCTTCCATCCCTGAGAAACAAAGACTCCAACAGTTGGATCCTTCTCAGACCAACCTATTCCAGGATTCATTGTGTTCCAGTGACGAACCGTTTTTCAAAGAGTTAATGGCTCCAGCAACGAGTTGAGCGACAAGATGCCCATCACGGTACACATGTTGGGAAAATAACGTAATTCTCGTGTCCAACTTCAGCTCTGTTGCTTGGAAAGCTGGTGACGAAGATCACGGAAATCCTCTAGAGACCAGACTGTCTCAATTCGATTCAGCCTTTGTGGTCCTCGGAAGGATGCAGCCCCTGAACTGAGACACAGCTCAAGTGTCCTAGCATGTTAAACACCGGGACCCTAAAATGAAGGAATGGAATTCAGCCATCATTGTTTGTTTATTGGTCGGTTCGAATGTTTGTTTGTTTGTAAGCATGATTACACAAAACTTTGTGGAAGGATGCAGTATGGGCCAGAGAAGAACCCATTCAATTATAGCGTAATCCAGATCAGGGGCCAGATCCCCAAATTTTTTTTCACTTTCTTCAACATTTTGTTTTTCCAAGAGAATAATTCATGAATCTTGATTCAAATAAACAGGCATTTTTAGGGTACTGTTATCTATGTGGGGGAAATTTGGTGCAGCTTGTTTGAATTTAAGAGGAGTTCTGGGCCATAGTTTCCACCTGTGCTTTTCCTTGTGACATGTCAAAAACGAGGTCTAATTTAAGATGCCATCCACTTTCTAGTAATGTTTGCCATTGTGACACACACAGAAGAATTTTCATGTGTTCAAAGAAAATGCAGCTGAATGGAGCTGTAAATCAGTTGTTTGTACTGCAGTCCAAGTGGTACGGACTGAAATCTCTCCCCTATCGACTTTCCATTCATCCTCATTCTCTCCGTGAATTGCTGAGCCTGCGTCTTGCATGTGCTCTTTCATAGACGCCGCCACCATGTTTCCAGGCAAATGTTGGCAGTCATGAATCCTCCTCAGTCCCTACCGCCTCCTACACATGCAGGAAAAAAAAAACTCAATAAAAAGCAATCCCACTAATGGGTGTCCAACATTGTTGAGACTGCAATTTCCATCACCATCAGAAACAATGGTTAAGTGTGGTGCTGCATCACTGGGAAGAAACGGCTGTACACTAATTTTTGTGTTGGCTCCCATTGCGATGTATTGAATAATGGATTATCTTTTTAAAGGCCAAATTCATCAGCATTAGCACCATTGCACCTGGAAACATGCAGAAGAAACTGGACGAGTTACGAGAACAAATGATCTTGGATTAAGTGGACAATCCTCTGTCGAGTTTATGTGCATAATAAACAGCTTTCAAAAGACCATATTCTGACAGAGGCAATGTTTTCAGGCAAGTTTTATGGCCACTGAGTTACAGGCTAAGAAGTTGAAACATCATTCAGATAAGAATTTGAAGGAGATGCCTTGTTGCTGTTGTGGAGCATTTTTCATCTGAATGTGATGAGTTTGTGAAACTCCTTTAGCCATTTCAGGTCATGACAGTTAAATAAAAGGAAGAGAACATATTTAGGACGTTTTAATCTAGAAGCAGCTGATGTGTCTGACAACTTTTAACACAAAATCCCGAAGCTGCAAAGCAACTTCAAGCTCAAAGCTACGTACAACGACCCCCACTCTGCTTGAGGTCTTTGAACTGTGTGTACGTTCTGGGGATTTTCCAAACCTACTGCTGTGAGCACTTTTTAAACGGACTCTTTGCAAGGAGATAAACCTTGGTAACCTTGATGAATAAACCTTGATGTTTATTCAATCATTTAGTGTGGCCCTCCAAGGATGTTTGAAAAATTGAAATGGCCCTCAGTTGAAAAATGTCCCCCACCTCTGATGGATTAGTTTTTTTATATTGGTCAATATATTTATCAGAAATTCACTCCCTTAAATCAATTTTTGCGTTGTCTCAAAATCTAATGTTGGTCTCCTTATTATGGGGCTTCAGCAAACAAGACATCGGGACCTCAACACAGCCCATGTCTGCCATGACATGGTGGGCACATACTGGGAATAAACTGGGGTTATCATCTCATTCTTTAAAGTGAACTTGTAAGGGAGATTTGTTTGGCCAGTTAAAGTGCAGGCTCTGACTGCTCAAACACCCATATTATGGTGTGGGTGCTTCACAAAACCTCTGTGTTTTCCGATTTCAAACATGAATCACAGGATATGTTTCATCATGTGACTGAGAATTGCAGCTTTTATTTTATGGTCTACATTCAGCCTCAGTGGTCTAAGGATTCTTTTCATTTTTTTTCTCCCACTGTTGGTGAGCGTATCATGAACACAATACACATCTGCTGTATATCTTTATAGATACTGATGGCTTGTTCTCACATTATTGTTTGTTAGTTGAAATGCTGATTTTGACCAATCTCCAGAGCTTCTGTATCTTACTGAGTTGTTCTGTATCTGTCTGTTTGACTCACCCAGGAAACATCATTGGATCTGGGATCTTTGTGAGTCCTAAGGGCGTCCTGGAGAATGCCAGCTCAGTGGGTGTTGCCCTGATCGTGTGGGTCTCCACTGGAGTCATCACAGCTATTGGTGCTCTCTGCTATGCAGAATTAGGCGTGACCATCCCCAAGTCTGGGGGAGACTACTCCTATGTTAAAGACATATTTGGAGGACTGGCTGGGTGAGAAGAAACTGTCTAATTATCAGGATAAGATCAAAGCTCTTATATGCAGGATTTACAAAATTCGGCTTTGGTGACTCTAAGCATAACTGCAGCAAAGATATGACGTTGAAGCATCATATAACTCATACTTTAACCTGGGATTCATATTTATCTGCTTCAGAAGCTATTCAAAATTTGTTTACAACAGTTCAAAACAGTAACAAAGTACTTAACAATAAAACCTCCACTAAAGCCCAGCAATCCCCTTGTATCAAATCTAGCTGCACCAGATTGTAGTGAAAATGTCACAATGTTTAAGAAAGTGGTGAACAAAGACATTCTTGGATCCGCCTCCTGATCCAGATCCACACCAAAATTGATTGAGTTCTTCCCTGACGCATGCTGCATCTGTCCACCAGGTTTCATGGAAATCAGTCAAATAGTTTTTTAATGTTTTCTTGCTAAAAACAAACATGTAAACCAACCAACAAAAAAGGACAGGGGTGAAATCATCACCTCCTTTGCCAAGGGAATAACACCAAAAAACGGTAAAGAGCACATACTCTATACTCTCCAGAGCCCGACAGTTCCCTTAAATTCAATCAAGCCACACTAAAGTTGAAAATGCCCTCTCTTCTGGCAATGATAAAGAGAAATAAATCCCTTAAACACATCAGATTTGAATCTGCTCCAAAAGTTGATGGTTTAAATAATTAAATTGGAATCAGAAGATCACAACACCAGTTAATGCTCGCACAAACGTATTTATTTAACCTCCCAGGTATAGGTGACATTTCGGGCACAGGCCCTTCTTCAGACTTCAGGTCATTTTTGTCTTCTGATTATTTTTTTTTGTCACTTCAGTCCAGCACCGTGTTTATGAAGTTTTGATGTGCATGCTTTTGTATACTTTCCCAAAATAGGGAAGTATGTAAAATGCTGAGTGATCTATAAGATTACAAGGTTTTAGCAAGCCTATTGTAATTCATGAGAGTTTTACTGTAAACTCCTGTCACATTCCCACCCCTCACCATCATGCCCACCATATCATTAAAGCGTCCAGCTTCATCGTTGACCCAGATCCACTCATTTCTCTTGTCTGTCACAACAATGCTCCAGTGCACTTCTGTCATGTACTAAGCTGATATGCTGAATACCCTTTTGTTTTCCATTTCATGTTCAATAACGAGGGCAGTTCTTGTCTTACACAATGCTTTGCTTGTGGGGTGTGTGTGCAGTTGTATTTGCTTACTGGTGTGTGACAGAAATGTGTTTCCATGTCCCATTAACCCCGACTCCCTTTGTTGTCGCTCAGGTTTCTGCGTCTGTGGATTGCGGTGTTGGTTATTTACCCCAGTAACCAGGCCGTGATCGCTCTCACCTTCTCCAACTACATCCTGCAGCCTCTCTTCTCCTCCTGCCTCCCTCCAGAGAGCGGCCTCCGTCTGCTGGCTGCAGTCTGCCTCTGTGAGTGATAAATAAAACTCAAGATTGAACTGCTGTTGGTTGAGGCAGTGCACTGACAGAGACAGATCGTGAAGTAACATTGAGGCGCTTCCTTTGAAAGATCATGTCAGGCATTGTATTTAAGAGATTTAAGGCTTATTTTCCAGAGTTTTTTTTAATTCTTTTTTTATATAACCCCTGTCTGTTGGTTGGTTGGCTTGTTAGCAGGATTACGCAAACTCTACTGAATGGGTTTTCATGAAACTTGGCTGTTTGACATTGGCCCGATCTGGACAAATTATCAGATCTACCATGAACTATTTTTCATTTACTTTAATATTGTGAGAGAAGTTTGACCTTTTCACCAATTTCCCATGAAATATCCTTGATTTTGATGAAAAAATCCTGGCATATTTAGGGGACTGATATTTAGGCCTGGGCCTTGGCAGAAGTATTTGCTCTTAGTGTCATTCTAGTTTGTAGCCATTTTCACAGTTATTTAATAGAAACCGCTCAAGTCTGTTGGAGAAACACTTACAGGTTTAAGATTTAATTGTTAGGTGGTAAAAACAACGTTGCTTGGTGAGTTTACATCAAACGCAGCACTCACCACAAACCTAAGCTGTTTTATAAGATGTCTTTGAGTTTTGTCAAGGCTAAAAAATAACAGATAATTTGTCTTGAAATTTTGCACTTTGAAACAAAAATAATTTCAGCTAAATATACAAGCCAGTGAATTTCACACAAAGAGTTGCATTATGGGTAGTGAAGGAGCTGCTGTGTGAGTGGTGCTGGTGTATGTACAAGTTACAATCTAACAGCCGAAGCAATATTTGTGGTAGGTTTCAGAGGAATTCCAGAGAAAGGGTCACAATACAAATACTGGCCTTGTTGCCACCTTGCTATGAAAAGTTCAACACACTTTAAGTGAGAAGATTCTAAATCCTTCACGTCGGGGCTTTTATTGATCTTTGGATAATGTGTAATCTGGACACTTTTTTTTTTTCTTATATCAACCAAAATATGAGCTTTTCTGATCAGTTTGACATTTCTGTAACTGATCTTCAACATAAGTTGATCTCAAAGGCTTAAAATAATCTGCCAGTGAGCCCAGATGGCTTAAGGTATTTTAAATATCTAGGGCAAAACTAATCTTGAGTGTGACAGAACTAAGCACGTAGTCACGTTCATTTTAAACTGAAATCACATCCCCTCTTGTCACAAATCAGTTTTATCTTAAGATTTGTCATTAAGGGAAAACTATTTTGATGTTTTGAGACAAAAACTAAATTTCTTTCTTAAAAATGAGCCCGTTTATATTATTAATTTGCCAGTATTTTCCTTTACGTGCTACATTATCTTAAAGCCTACACTCTTTAATGTTTTCTGGAAATCTCTACATACTCAAACTTTTAACCTTTTTTTTTTGTTGCACTTTATCTAAGGGTCACGTCTTTGTTATGTGGGGATGATAAAGACTAAAAAATCTGATGCACACTAAACATAAGTAAATGGAAGAACTAGAAAACAAATATCATCCTCAAAACCTGATGTCATATTGTATCTTGCTGCCGTCAGTGTTTTTGACCTGGGTGAACTGCTACAGTGTGCGCTGGGCCACATGTGTACAAGATGTCTTCACCACTGGCAAGCTCCTGGCCCTGGGCCTCATCATCATAATGGGCATCGTCCAAATTTGCAAAGGTAGGATTCCTCCCTCTTTGGTGGCTCTTTGAACATCTGTCTATTGTCCATCTTGCTCTCTTATCTATATTCACACTAATACGTTTTCATTTTAAAACGGTGTTTTAGAACTAAAATGATCTCTGTCCCCACGAATGTTTAAGCTCTGTGTCAGTATCAATCTCTGTCCATAATAACACCTGAAAACGCACCTCATGTGACCATTCATCTAAACCAAAGGCAGCCAGTTGCTTACTTACACATAATACTATGAACAAGAGACAACAGGCATGAGAAGTAAGAGCAGTGACTCTTTTTTTTTTTATTTGATTGACGATACGGTGTCTTTTACTAAATGTTCACAACTTTACCGCTGATAGTAGAGTCGACTGCTGTAGGTGACTGCATCATCAAAGTATTTACATTGAATAAAAGGTGAAGTCATTTTGCATTTAATAATAAATATGTAATTTTTTCATCTTATTTCTTGTTAATCATCTTCTCATCATCCCTCTTTTTTTTGTCTTGACTCCATATTGGAAAAAACTCTCTTGAGACATGATGAGAGAGAAAAGAGGGAAAAACAGTTTTTGAAGCAGCCACGCTCCAGCTACCATCACAGTTTAGTCCCCTTGTGGCTTTCACAGGATTAATGATCCCAACATGAAAGCGATTACAGTCCCACGTACTGCTTCACTCCACTCATAATCCACACACACACACACACACACACACACACACACACACACACACACACACACACACACACACACACACACACACACACACACACACATGCCAGGCCCAGCCGCACACTCACTTAGCCCCATCAATCCCACCGGGACCGAGGCTGGAAATGTAGTTTAATTAATATGTCTTCTACAGAGATTTGACTTTTTCCAAATCTGGTATTACTATGTTAATATTATTATTATGTGACAATGTTAGAATATTTGCTGGTCTGAACGGTTTTCAAATGATGTTGAATGAAAATATGGTTTAAAATGTTTAAATTGCACTCTGCAGCGGGATGATGTTTGCATAAGAGTTGACAGGAATGAGATATCTTTAAAAATGCATTATCTAATTTACTGCAACCTAATTCTATTAGGATAAAAAAAAAATAAAAATAAAGCCTTTCATAACTAGTAAGTACTTTATGCAAATTTATTGTACAACAAACATTGGATATTGTTTGGTGCCCTCTGCTGCTCAGATTGTGGTGGTGCAGAGCAGTTCACATCGAGTCGGATTTAATTCAGTGAATCTGTTGTCTTGTTTTTTGATTGACAGGTCACTATCACTGGTTGGAGCCAGTTCACGCCTTTGAGACCTTCCGTGACTACGATGTCGGTCTGATAGCTCTGTCCTTCCTGCAAGGCTCGTTTGCATATGGAGGCTGGAACTTCCTCAACTACGTCACAGAGGAGCTGATCGACCCATACAAGTAACACAAACACTTCTTACACGCTGCCTTGCTTCCCGTATCATTAAGTTTTATTTATTTGCACAAAATATGATGGGGGGTTGTAAGTTGCATTAACACAACATGCAGAACAAGGAAAGCAATGATGGAGTAAACATTTGATGTCTAATCTGCTCACAGGTGCTAAATACAGGGAGAGGGTCACAATATTCACAATCAAAGCTCATCAAATACACGTTAAAGCTCATTAACTTTTGAGGGGAAGATTGTGTTTCAATGATTGTGCTTATTCCCTAACTAAGATTCCCTGTGTCTGAGTTGTTCTAAACTGTGCGTGTAGATCACTGAATGTGTGAAAAGGTCCACTGTTACATCAGATACATAAAGGTAAAAAAAAAGCAGTGGGACTGAGTTCATGGATCTGACTACTAAATGTACTTTGAATATCTTTATAAAGAAAGGATCCTAATTAGGTTGGAAATGTGTGGAAGTTTATACAGGATTTTATTATTTAAAACATTGTGAGAATTAGATTTAGACCAATTTGATTCATCAACATTTAGATGAAAGTTGTGTTAAAGATAAAACATTTTAATACTTTGTCCACTTTTAGCTAGTATAACAGAGGTCACTACAAGTTATTACATTAAAAAAAAAAAAAATTCATCTATTTTAACAAATTATTTCCAATTGTGTTCCCCATGTTTGACATGTTGAATCAAAGGTTTGTTACGTTTTTCTATAGAAACCTCAAACTTCTGTCGCAGAAATAAAGGTTCATGGTACATTAACCATTATCCTGTGTGTTCTCCTCAGGAATCTGCCTCGTGCCATCTTCATCTCTATCCCTGTGGTCACTTTTGTTTATGTCTTTGCCAACATAGCGTACATCACAGCCATGAGCCCCCAGGAGCTGCTGGCCTCCAATGCTGTAGCAGTGGTGAGAAAACTGTCACTCTACTCTGAGTGAACGTGCTGTTACACATGTAGATCATGTTTGCATGTATTAGCATAATGCCTCTAACTCTCATTCTTTTCCACTTGGTCTGGAAATCAATAGGTCGCTGTTACTAAGTGTGTTTTAACTGTGAACCTGTTTTATGCTCCTCCCCTTCTCTCTCTCTACTCCTTATATTTCTCCCAGACATTTGGAGACAAATTGCTAGGAGTGATGTCATGGATCATGCCCATCTCCGTGGCACTCTCCACCTTCGGGGGAGTCAATGGCTCGCTCTTCACCTCGTCGCGGTCAGTTACTTCTTGTTTCAGCTTCTGTGACCACTGAGCCTCTTTGTGGGTTCATTCCAATGCTGATATAGTTCAGATGCACACAGAGAAACCTGTTAAGCAGGTTGGGAACAATGAGCTGAACGGGAGTACAATGCTTCAGCCATGTAATCTCTTGGGTCACAAGCTGGATTTCAGATTATAGGGAAAGTGGCTGAGTGGGAAATTGTTTGTCTCTAGAAGGTAGAGCCTGACCGATATAGTAAACCACTAAAAACCATAGATATGAGCCTTTAGACCATAATGCACTGTGATGGGATTTTTGTGGTATGCAGTCCTGCTTAGGGGTGTATCCACACAGTATGTTTTATTACATTTCTAGACCTCCTTTTGTTCAGTATGAGCAGCTGAAACTCCTATTGACCCCTTTCCCACTGCCAGTGGAGGAGTTTGCCCCTCAGCTTGGGAGAGCGCACGCTACACGAGCACCATCTGGCTCTGCTCTCAGGATCTAATTGTCTTCGGTTCTGTCTCCCAGGCTGTTTTTTGCAGGAGCGAGGGAAGGCCATCTCCCACGTCTGTTGGCCATGATTCATGTCACACGCTGCACTCCTATTCCAGCCTTGGTGTTCACTGTGAGTCTTGCCGCACTGGCTTTAGACAAAACTACATTATGTGACCTTTGCCCTTGCACCACATAATAATATGCACCTCCTCTCACCACATTCAGGTGGCCTCATCTCTGCTGATGTTGTGCACCAGTGACATTTACACACTCATTAACTACGTGGGCTTCATCAACTACCTCTTCTATGGCGTCACTGTTGCTGGGCAGATTGTGCTGCGCGTCAAACAGCCTGACATGTATCGACCCATCAAGGTAAAGTCTTTTGACAACTCAGGTTAAATCTGACATATTGGCAGCACACCATTTTCACGAGGACTACAACCACTCTGTGAGGAACGCCTGCTTATTCATCTAATTATACAATCAACCAATCATGTGGCTGCAGTGTATAAAACCATGCAGACACAGGTCAGGGGCTTCAGTTAATGTTCACACATGAAATGAGAAAAAATGAGCAATGACCAACTTGAGTATTTCTGAAAGTGCAACTGACAAATCTGCAGAAGTGATGTGATGTGATCTTGTCAGCAAAGAAAGGCTCTAAGGCTGTGTACCAACCAAGTATTAACTTCCATCAAGTCAGAAGGGGCTGAGTGAGTCAATGACCTGTAGATCTGCTATGAAGAAAGATTTTAACAATTCGAAAAGGGGAACAAAAAATGCGTTGATATTGAGGCAACAAACATGTGGGTGCTGAGAGGGTTAAAAATACTTTGATTCATTGTGAAACTGTAGCGGGTCAAATGTCGTCAGCTGAGTAATTGGTCATTCATATGAGGCCCAAGATGCATTTCCGTTCACACAGCAAAGATAAATTTGGCCAAATGTGTCCCAGACTCCGGATGTGATTTGAGTGACGTGCTCTTGGTGCCGACCTCTTGTGATTGGATCATTCGGGACGTCTGGTAATACCAGGTCTGAACGGGGTGTAAGATTATTCATTTTGGCCAAACCTGATCTGGTTAAACTTTGATTTTATGAGCAATTTATTTTCACAAATCCTTTAATTGGATAATTGCTCTTTACTTATGGGTCAATGTTGACAACCAGGCTGCACAGACAGAGGGTGCAAAATATGCCACATTATTCATTAGAGTTCAATGTTAAGCCTGGTGTCTCTACAGGAATCAATTTAACTTGACATCTGATTTGACTGAACTGCATTTTAACTGATGAATGAATGTTTGATCCCTCTTCCTCCTCTTCTAGGTGAGCCTGGTCTGGCCGGTGATCTACCTGCTGTTCTGGGCCTTCCTGCTGGTCTTCTCCCTCTACTCTGAGCCTCTGGTCTGTGGTATTGGACTGGCCATCATGATGACCGGCATCCCAGTGTATTTCTTTGGAGTCTACTGGGAAAACAAGCCTCAGTGTTTTGATACTATTATTGGTAAGGCAGCATCATGATGGTATTTTTGTGACTTGGTTATGAAACTGCAGTTCTGTCAGTGTATTCACACAAATGTTGTAGTAATAGGTGTTATGTATATTGACACACTAGGCCAAGTTGCCTTGTAATGTGCCAGAGTATTGTCCTCCCTCCACACTCCCCTATTGGCCTACGCTCACACTTCACTTTAACATTTCAGAAATGAACTAGGCTGAGATAGTTTCGGAAGCAATTGCAATAAACGCCAACCAGAAATTGTTATGTTCCTACAGTTTAACTGTTGTGTCCTAGACGGAACTGAACTACGGAGAACCTCCTGACATTCTCCTGGGGGGGCTGTATATGAGAACAAAAATGTCCGTGTGACAAGCTCCTTTCTCTGGAGTTTCTCTGTCAAGGGCCCAATTCCGGAGAATGTCCCAAGGAGCCGTTGTGAAAACACAACAGTAGATCATTCGCAGAATTTACTGTGAGCGAGTGGGCATGTAAATGTTTCTAAAACGCGACAGACACAAAAATGAAAAACAAAACGAATACTATATTTATACAACTGGGCATTAAATAACGTTTCTCTCTATTAATAAAATGTCCCTGTTTGATACAGAACCATTATCTTATCTAAAAATGATTTTCCTGTTCTCATTTGTTTTCAGGTAAAATGACTCTTCTGTGCCAAAAGCTCTGCTCAGTGGTCTATCCAGACATGGGGGGGAACCCGGAACCCCATGTAGCGCCAAATAAAGCCGGGGTTGGGGAAGATTGATAAGACCCTCAAATGTCTTAATTGAACATGTGCACAGACACTTCCTCTCTGTACTCATATGTGGATTAAAGTTGGGGGGGAAAAAGACGCCTGGAAGAAGAATCCTAGGAGGACGAGTGTACTTTGTCACTTAATGGAAATGTTAACACTGAATATGTTCTACAGCACTGGACTTTATTACCCCGTCATTGACCGGCCTGGGTGTTTGAGATGAAATATCACATAGAACAGAAATAACTTTTGTTTTCATAGTCTTATTTAAATAATTTCCCCTCTGTTTGTGTTGAATGATGTACTGTTTGTGATTTGTGAGTCTGGGATCCAGAGAAAGCAAATATTTCAATGTGTCTTCATAAACCCATCATGATCAAAGTTGTACAAATGTCATTCTTCCTCTTATCTGTTGTTTATGCTGTCAAGTCATTACAGAAACACGAATGAAAATTTCCAGATGGTATAATAGTTTTTATTACCGCCAGTACGGTTATTTTGACCCTCATTCAGTTGTTTGTTGGTTGGATTGTATATCTGTAAGATTACACGGAAATGAAACTTGGTGGAAGGATGTGGTGTCAGTCAAGGAGGAACCCAGTCAAATTTGGTGTGAAACCCAGGATTCTTTTCAAAATGTTCACTGTTTTTATCAGCAACAATTCATTTAATCCATTTGGGTAACGATGAATATAAAACATCTGGACTCAGAAAACAGGTTTTGCTTTAGGGAGAGAAGGTTTATTACTGACTGATCACTGGCTGTTTATTTTACATTTACTCGTTTGAAATAAATTTTGTTCTGTGAAAATACGTTCTTGGTGTTTCCAAAGTCCTGCAGCTCTTAAGTATTAAGAAAACAAGCCACATGTGTTAAGACGAATCACAAGACGGTTGATTATTTTCAAGCTCTTTCTATCAAAACTTCTCCGCAGTGCATCGCTGATGTATATTTAGCATATAGTGACAACATATCTATTCTCTTCAATCGTATGATTATCTCATATTTTTGATATACAGTAAGTAACTCTAAATATTGTTGTGCACTGTTGTCTTCGTGTGCCACAGTGTTGTGTTGCAGGGTTTACACAATGCAGTGGTATCTGCTGCACCTCATCAATGTTTCATCCACCTGTTGGATCACCCGACGTAGAAAGGGTGGGTGCACAGGAACAAGTGAGCGATCAAATTGCGGAAGTCAGAGGAAGGAATGACAGGTCTAGGTGGGTTAACACGTCACAGTACCGCTGATGTGACGGGAAACAAGGGGATCATGCTTTCAAAATAAAGGCTAATAATACTCTAGTCCATTCAAATGTTTTGAGTTTTGCCTCTTAATTGCATAATTATGTGTAAATACCTAAACCAGTCAATTCCTTGTAGAAGCATATGCATGAGACATTACTTACGTTTTGACTAGATGGACCATTAACGACCCATAATGCGTTTGAAAAATTATTTCAAGCCTCTTCTAGTCCGCACAGTGTGGAAAATTTAAAACAGCATTCAAATATTTGTGTAGGACAATTTATATCAGAGAAAATGTAGTTGAACAATTACATTTATTTTTTAATGTGGATGGGTAGGTGGGTAGGTAGGTGTGTAGGTGGGTAGTTGGATGGATGGAGTTTATTGATCCCACACTGGGACATTTCTGTGTTACAGCAGCAAGGTATCAGGCATATAACACATAAATAGAATGTTGAAAAATAAGAAATGTACATTACATATATATAGAGTAAAGTGTAAATAATGTATGAAAACATTTCTTAGGTGCTTTGTTGTAGGAATTTAGTCTGATAACCTTTGTAGTTTTCCCAAAAAATTAAGGAAATGTAACAATTAACAATAATGCCAAATCCCTCAAAGATTGTAATTGTAATCCAAATAATACACAAAATGTTTCAAATGCAGTATTTCTTGAACCAGGTTGTATTTTGAAAATCCAACCAGGAAGTGGTGTGATTATTTACGGAAGCTTGGTCCCTACATGGACGGTGAGCACAGGATCGTGGTTTCCAGCGGACTGACTGCTGTCGTGAGGAGGAGGAGGGTCGGTAGAACCGGTCGGATTCTGTAAACACTGTACGAACTCTGTTCAGCGACATAGGTACGTTTTATTTCTCACATTGAACCGCTCACCGTGAACCCAGTGCGGTGCTAACTCAGCTAGCTCATTAGCTCCGGTGTGTCAGCAGCGGCAGGGTTAGCCGGGCTCCAGCAGTTAGCCTCTGGCTCCACTCACTGACCCGCAGTGTGGGAGTGTCCTGCTAACCTGTTAGCCAGCTCCTCACTGTGAGTGTGTCAGTAGTGTCAGTGGGTGATGTATACAGGGATATATATGTTGTAAACTCTCTATAAAGGCAGCTGGATCCTTGTAAATCACCACTAGCAGCCATTGTTAACACGACTGCAAATGTAGTTTTAGTGGCTGTAAAGATATAAACTGTCATGTAGTGTGTTTTAGTGACAGTTTTTATTACAGTGTAGTAACAACATTGTATTAACCGTTAGAGCCTGAAACAACAACACTGTATGACTCAATACAGTATGTTCCTCTCTGTTAATATGTTGTTATATTTTAACATTTCCTCACACAACACCACATACACACATACCAAACACACTCCTCCTCCCATACGCACACACACACACACACACACACACACACACACACACACACACACACACACATATATGCAGCCATGTCTCCATCCATACCCCTCCAAGAGATGATCCGGGCCATCAGGTCGGCCAGGACCCAGTGCGAGGAGCGGGGAGTGATCCAGAGGGAGTGTGCCGCTATCCGGGCCCAGTTCAGGCAGACAGACAGCGGGGCGCGATCGCACAACCTGGCCAAGCTGCTCTACGTGCACATGCTGGGCTACCCAGCTCACTTTGGTCAGGTGAGGGGATTTTCTCTAATGCCCGTCATGGGTTTAATGGGGTTTAGCAGGGCGAGAAACCATCATGGCAGCTGGAGGGACTGGGTTCAACAACCGACTATGTCCTGAGTGTTGATCCCTTACAGACATCATCTGTGTGCTCAGCAAAAATGTATACAATGGATGTCACGTGCAAAATCATACTACACTAGTAATGTTGCCGCTGTGCATTCAAACACGTACTTTCGGCCTCAGTCTTTCCTCTGTCATCAGAACACTCTGAACTGTGGTTAAGTTTCAGCTCTAGGAGTTGATGTCAAAGTCTGTGAGTCCACAGGGATGGACACTGGAACTGGGTCACTGACTCGCTCCCATCTCCGAGGCTGCGGCTTTGGAGCTGAGGCTAACCTCAGACTGAGAATTCCCCTCAGGGACATCGGTACTATTGTTTTTTCTAGTAGCTTCACATGTAAAGGCGTTGTTGCTCTCCTTGTTAGATGGAGTGCGTTCGGATGATCGCCAGCCCCCGCTACAGTGAGAAGCGGGTGGGGTACCTGGGAGCCATGATGCTGCTGGACGAAAAGCAGGACGCCAGCCTGCTCATCACCAACTCCATCAAGAAGTAAGGACGGCTCTAACTGGACAAGTCTAAACAAATGATTATTACTCATTTAAAATTCAGGGAACACTTAATTTTTACATCTGCATTTGAGAGTTTATGTACAGATCCTGGGGAATACTGCTGCACATGTGGTGACATAACTGTATCAACCTTTTGTAGCTCTAGAGGGAGCTTTTTAAAGTCTGACAAATAGTCTCATGTGACATCACCTGAGGCAGTGTCTGTTTGACTGACGATTTGAGTTTTAAAAAATGAAGAAAAGTGAGTTTTACTTCAGACCTCTATAACCTGCTCCTCATCCTGGTTTGAGGCTATATCAGCCAATACAAGCACAACACACTCCGATCATTGTGGGCAATGTAGGCACCAGGTTCTGATAAGGAAGAACAATGTGAGGAATAAAACTAAAATAACTCTGATACTTGGTGCAATAGCACATGAATACCATATTATTGAAAACACCAGTTCATAAACCAATGGGTGATGTCTCGGTGGGTGGGCACTTGGTTTAAATTTTAGACCGATAGTGGATTTTAGGGATTTTAAATTCATGATATTGATTTATCAACTGATAGTATAAGATATATATTATCATGTATAACTATATGCAGTAATTGCATATACATGCAGTAATCTAACAAAGGGGAAGGTCCAATGGGGGCACAGTATATCAGAAAAAAGATCGAATGGACGTCACATGCTACATCAAATGGAGGCTATTCTCATGTGATTTCCATAAAATGCTGAACCCATTTTTGTGTGTGTGTGTTCCAGTGACCTGTCTCACAGTAACCAGTACGTACAGTCTCTGGCTCTGTGCACTCTGGCCTGTATGGGTTCTGCTGAGATGTGCAGAGATCTGGCACCAGAGATCGAAAGGCTGCTCCGAGCCTCCAACTCCTATATCAAGAAGAAGGTGGAGACCTGGACAGGGATAATTGCTGTTTATTTATTCATTATTCATTATTACCTCTAGCATTATTGTGAATGACTAAGCAAACCAATGATGTGATATTCTCATTAGTACATGTTTCCTAGCATGAATGATACTTTCTTTGAAAAATGAATACCATGAAATGAAAAACTGAAATTATTTTTAAAGCTATAGTGCCACGTTTCCAGTTCGTTTTAATAGTATTAAAAAAAATGCTGTCTTACATGGATTTTAGTCTGTATTCAGCAGTAAAACTAATTGGACCCCATTGTCATCTGCTCTGTGTTGTAGAAATGATGTATTTGTGTTGATAACTTGCTCCACTCCTCTTCTTCCAGGCTGCTCTGTGTGCGGTTCACATCGTGAGAAAAGTCCACGAACTCGGGGAGCTTTTTGCTCCAGCCGCTCGCTCCCTCTTAGTCGAGAAGAACCACGGTCAGTTGATCTTAATGAAATATGACGTATCAGTAACCCCGTCACACACGTATAGCTCTAAGTATTCTCTTACTTTTTCCCTCCTGTATCTCTAGGTGTGTTACATGGTGCTGTGGTGCTCATCACTGAGCTGTGTGAGCGCAATCAAGAGACACTCGAGCGCTTCAGGAAGGTACGCGGGACACACACGTGCGCACATTCACACACAGATCTGTTGAGTTCAGTGTGCACTGTGTTGCAATGAGTTTTTTGCTGTGTGTTTCTCAGATAGTACCAGATCTAGTTCAGATCATGAAAGGTCTGGTCATTTCCGGTTACTCTCCGGAGCATGATGTGGCAGGAATCAGTGATCCCTTCCTACAGGTCAGTTACTTTCACTCACTTCTTAGACAGTATCATATCTGTCCGGAGTTGGATTTACTGACATAAATTATTATGATAATTTTGTATTATCTATTTTCTTTTCTTGTTTAATTTGTCTAATATGTGTGTATTCCCACATGGGCTCACTCTGACATTATCTAGACTTTTTACCAGGGGGCTGTCTTGAGAAATTTTCAAAGCCTCTGATTTGGATAAAGAGATTATCCAGAGTTCAGTGCCGGTCTGAAAGCAGCTATAAACATACACACTTATTGCCTCCTTTTCTTGCTGATTTGAAGTTGATTAGAAAAAAATTTAGTCCAGCTGTTGACTCTCACCGGCTTCCATCCTCAGGTACGAATCTTGAGGTTGCTGAGAATCCTCGGACGCAACAATGAAGTAGCCAGTGACGCCATGAACGACCTACTCGCTCAGGTCCATAATCCACTCAGAGTCTGTAATTAAACTGTGTGCCCTGCAACACCTTTACATTCTGATAAAAAAAATCTCCAAAACACTAACAAAGAACTATAATATATTTTTTGAACTTTCTATTTATGTAGTTGCTTTTGTGTGGTGTCAGCCATGGTAATGATTCTCATGCTGACTATCCAGCACTAAGTTAAAGGTTCAGTGTGTATAATTTAGTGACATCTCGTGGTGAAGTTGCATGTTGCAGCTGAAGACTCCCTTACTTCACCCTCCCCTTCCAAACATGACAGAGAACCTGTGGTAACCTTCAGTTGTCATAAAAACTCAAAATGCATTTTGGGTTACTGTAAAAAAACATGGTGGCCACCGTAGAGAGGACCGGCTCCCAAAGTAAATATAAAGTATTTTATAAAGGGTTCATTCTAGGGTAAAGAAAACAACTATTCGTACAATTTAGATTAAACACACTCGTGAAAACATCTAAATGGTACACACTGGACCTTTTTTTAAAAAAATTGAATCACTTCCTCAGTTACATGGTATTTTTTTTAGTGAAAAGGTTTATCATGAATTGTGTGGAATTTATACAAAGTAAAAAAAAAAAAAGTAAATTAAAAAATCTCCTCTGTCAGTTGATGGTTGCAAGAAGCAAAAATGTGTTGTTATGAATGTATCACTGGTCTTTAATGGTCTGTTACAGACACTGGGCGACTGTTGTATTGACGTGTGTGTGACTTGTCGTACAGGTGGCAACCAACACTGACAGCACTAAGACAGTGGGCAACGCTGTGCTGTATGAGACTGTTCTCACTGTGCTGGACATCAAGTCAGAGAGCGGCCTCAGGGTGAGACACCAGCTAATCTTTTCACCGTGTTTAACCACATTAATACACAGAGAACAGTGTTATCTAATGAACCTGTGCTTCAATTCTGTTTTGTCACAGGTTCTGGCTGTGAACATCCTGGGAAGATTCCTCCTGAACAACGACAGGAACATTCGGTCAGCGCCGCTTCCTTTCCTTCCTCCTTTCCTTCCTCCTTTCCTTCCTCCTTTCCATCTCTTCCTCCTTCCCTCCCTCCTTCCTCTCTTATTGCTTGTGGTCATTTTACCTTTTCTCTTGCTCAAGGCCAATCATCTAACTCCCCAAACTCTCTGCAGCCACAGAGAGAAACCTCCTGCCATCAATCCAAGCTCATTCCTCTAGAGCTGAGCAGGCGGCTGCTGTCTGTCCCTTTTATGCTGATCTCTCAACTTGGAGACATTTCAGTTTTCATCAGGCAGTGAGGAGGACTGTTACGGCTCCTTTGGGTTTTATTATGTTCCTATTTTCTTTAGGTTTGTCTCCATGTGTCGGGCCTATCTGGTCTTTACCTGCTGTCAGCTTGAATCTCCCTGTTTCTGTGTGGCAGTAATAGGACTGGGTTATTCCTGCAAACCGCTCCACTAGATCCTATCTCTCCTGTGCTCACATAAATACTTGATCAGCTCATGAGACCTTTCAAGTGGTCGGATAAATAATTCATGTGGTAATGCTGAGGAAGATAAGTCTGCACAGCACTGCGAATTAATCTCGATTGTTAGCCGATGAAGAGCATGAAGATTCAAAATATAATATCGTAATTTTCATTGTTGTGTGTCCAGGTACATCGCCATGACCTCCCTTCAAAAGATCGTTTGCACAGATCACAATGCTGTGCAGCGCCACAGAGGAACCATAGTGGACTGTCTGAAGGACCAGGACGCTTCTGTAAAACGGTAACTTTCACCTCGTTCAGTAAACATGACTCTCTGAGGTCCTGCTTTTCAAATGTCATAACCTAATGTGGGTCTTCTAACACGATTTAGATTTGTATAGATGCAGTGCCAGCTCTAATCATGTCTGTTTGGAATGGGCTGTTTGCTTGGCCTGTAGTAATGCTGGTTGCAGCTTTATCTTTGAAACTGGAAAGGTGACCTGCAGTAATTGAGAAGTAGCAAGTAAAGACTGACTGCCTGACTCAGTCGACAGAACCAGGAAGCTGCACCACCTCAGCTGCGCAAAGAGCTGTTCACCTGTTTATTCCGAGTTTAGTGAAGCTTGACTCAGTACACAGAACCAAGAACTGGAGAATCAGTCATCGTCGTCATGAAGGGGCTGTTGTCGTGATCAACGGCGTCACTTTCGTTGTAAGTTTTAACAGCTGGTCAGGGATCAGTTCTTTTCTTTAAGTGGACATCAATTACATTTTTTAAACGTAGGGAACCTCTGGAAAAGTATGTAATTTTCAGTTTGGGACATTGTCTGATGCTCTGACCAAAAGAGACAATTTGATGCTTTATGACCAAAATATCCCGGATATGGGCGCTGCCATCTTGCGCTGGTGTTGTAATTGGGAGCCAGAGTCTGTGCAGTAGTGCCACGGTATCAAGGTCCCGCCAAAACACGCAGTTGACCAATCAGGAGTCAATCTCAGCTGTCAATCGTGACATTTCACCCCATTTTTATAGCATCAAATAACTAATTAAAAGCAAATTTAATGGGAAAATAAATACTTGAATAAACATCAGTGTGATAAGAAGAAACAATCTTTTTTTTAGTTTTGTCCATGTCCCCTCTGCTAACATGTTGGGGGAAGGGTTTCTGACCTATACTGCAGTCAGCCACCAGGCGGAGATCCAGGTGTTTTGGCTTCACTTTCTGAGAGCTGTCATGTCGTCCATCTTTATGCTCACTCTTATGTTCTGTACCCACTGAGCTCCTCAGTTATGCCCACACCTGGTCAGTAGAGAACACACTGACCTCTGCTGTATCTACACAGAATAAACAGCAGTCTCAATTGTCAACACTCACAGTTACAGGTCTCATTTTAAAAGGGGCAAGTTTTTATTCATTGTATTTCCATGATTGTTTCTCTCGTCTCATCCCTCCAGCCGCGCATTGGAGCTCTCCTTAGCTCTTGTGTCAGCCACCAACATCCGCACCATGATGAAGGAGCTGCTCCTCTTCCTCTCCTCCTGTCCCCCAGAGCTAAAATCTCATGCTGCCAGCGGCATATTCAACGCCGCTGAAAGGTGACACACTGCCCGACACAAAAATGTGCACATACATGGTTGTAGTACGTACACATACTGTATCTGTGCATGCGTGCACACAGACATTCATGTGCATGTGGATGCATTTAATAATAAATGTGAAGTGTAAAAGCTGCAACAAAAAGTCTCTGTGCTTGAAATGTACAGTGTGTGTGTGGCTGGAAATCTGACTGTGTCTGTCTCCACTCTCAATGAGGTCCCTGTCCATTTAGCTGCCACTGTGATGATCAATAGCCTCCAGTGTTTCTGCTGTATATCACTCCACCACTTAATGCACCTCCCTGTTTGTGTGTATGCGCGTGCAAGCGGTGGTATGGTCTAGATGCAATTGTGTGTGTTTGTTTCTGAGTCACCCTCAAGCACCACTGAGTTAGCTGTGTGTGTGTGTCTCTGTCAGGTATGCACCCTCCCAGCGCTGGCACATTGACACCATCCTGCATGTCCTCACCACGGTAAATACAGACTGAGACTCACCCTGCTGCCTCTGACATGGGCCTAACACTCACAACTATTTTATCGTTGTCCGCTGCTGTCAAGTCACGCCTCAGTCACAAGTCACAAGTCACGCCTCAGTGCAGATACCAGGGGCCTCCACCTTCTGTACAAACATTCACATATACCGCCCACTGTTCTGAACAGGCTTTTTATCCTCTTCTAATGCTTCTCATTTTACACGATGTTAAAATCCTTACTTTTCATTTTCATTTCCCTCCGTCTAGTAGAGAGAATAAATGAAACGCTAATGACTGCTGTACAAGCTAATGCTCACACTAATCCTTTTCAGTGGTCTCTCTAAATGATGGAGAGTAAATTGTGCACAAAGATATATATTGGGGATGTGGTATTATGGAAATATCCCTCTAAGTGAGGTCATAGGGTCTGGGTGGAAATATAGGGCGACCCTGATACTTGTTCCAGCTGTCTAGCTAATGGACTTATTGTGCGTGTTTGTGTGCATGTGTTTAACTCTGATTCCTCACTCTGTCAGGCAGGGGGCGACGTGAGAGATGAAACTGTGCCCAACCTGATCCAGCTCATCACCAACACCTCTGAGCTGCACTGTTACACTGTCCACAAGCTCTACCGCGCCCTGCTCACTGACATCTCTCAGGTGTGTGTATGTGTGTGTGTGCATGTGTGGCCATTAGTAATTTACAGATCTGTGCATCGGTCAGCTTATTCATCCAGTGTAACTGAAGAATAAAGTCTGTGGGTTACTCCATACTGATCCTATCCATACAAATAATACACTATATTTGAGATATTCATTTGAGAATGATTATGAATATGAATATGAGAATGATTCATTATATAATATTTTAACTGTACTGTTAACTGCAAAACATTAACAGAAGATTACAAGGCTTAAAAGAAACTTTAAATCAACCATTAAAATATGTTTTTATTTTATCTCATACTTAATACATCTGTATATTTAACAAAGTGGAATAAACTACTGAAAAAATGACATTCCTTTTCATGTGAATTGTAATGTGGTCTCATGCCTTTGGACCCAACTGTAAAATGACAAAATTGACAAAACTCATACTATGAAATGATTTGAAAGCAAAATAAACAAAGCAAACCACAGGAAATACAACTGCATAATAGAAAAAAATTAAGAAAGAAAATACAGGAACCTTGTGGTATTTGCCAGACCAAATTTTTAGAGACTACAACTGACACAAGAGGAAGCATCAGAACAGATTTTGGACAATTAGTCCAGGATTTGCATCCATTGTTTACACACACACACACACACACACACACACACACACACACACACACACACACACACACACACACACACACACACACACAATTATTTTAATAGAATTACCATTGTCAATATCAGAGAGAAACTCAAGCGATGCATGAAGATTTTCATCATAGAGAAAAGTGTGTCAGTCCTGGAGCAGACAGAGCTGCTGTGGTTCTGTGGCAGTGAGAATAGCTTGGCTTTCAGCTTTTCAACAAAAAAAAAGCCTGATGCAGTGAGGTTTATTTTTGGACTCGAGTCAGACGAGGAGCCGTGTACTGACTGTGCAGTGTGGTGCAGTTTTAACACCATTTCCAACATTAACCTCCTGTGAGTTCAGGCAAAAGTGACAATTCAGCACACTGCTCTGCTGACCAGTGAGCCAGTTTACCAGGAACCTGACCAATTATTTTATGTTTACATTTTACTGTGACTGTAATACAAAAACTATAGACTGTAGTGAGTCATGTTTGCTCTGTGGGTCTGTGCAGCCATCCCTGGTGCAGGTGGCCTGCTGGTGTATAGGAGAGTATGGAGACCTGCTGATGAAAGGAGAGTGTCAGGAGACTGAGGCTGTACAGGTACGCCCATATAAATGATTTCTCTTCATCCACAAATGATCCACTGTATTGCTAAATCATGATAGCATTATATTTGTATCTTGTATCTGGTGTTGTTATCACTGTAGGTTTTCTCCATGCAAAACAAAGCACAATGCAGCACAAAGAAAGTGCTGTGTTTGCAATTATTGCAGGATCTCACATTTCAGTGGCAGTGTCTGATTTATAGGTGAATTCTGGGAAGTGTAGTGCAGATAAATGATCACAATGATATTGGTTCTTTTTCCACACTGCCATTACGGTGCAGAAAGTTTGTTTCTTTTTTCCTATCTTTATTCAATAGCATGGTGTCTCACTTTGATAGCAGAACTTTGATTGATTTTGCACCCAGATTCACCCAAAACCCAGCGCCCGCACTCAAACATAACAGCTTGTGCTTAGATATCCTGCGCTTCAGCTCTTCTCCTAACGCTCACACCGCTAATGTGCAGACGTGAATGGTCTGCTCACGGATTCTTTCGGTTTTAGAATTTTGACTCGTGCACAAAAGCAGCGTGAGCACGGGCAGAAGAGCTGAAGCTGGAGAGCAGGAAATCTAAGCACAAGCAGGTTATATTTGATTGAGAGCGCAGGGTTCTGAGTGAGAGCATTACAAAATCTGAAAGTAGAAATCATAAGTCTCTCCAACTGAAAGACCAGGCTCTTGAATAAAGATAAGAATTATTAATCCGTTACTATTTATTAGAAAAGGATTATTAACCCAGTAATGTTAAACAGCCTTTCTTTCACTTTTAAAATTTTACACATAACAGAAGTATAGTCAAGCCCAAGCTCCCTGCTGGTCTTCTTTAATTTAGCATCTGACATTTTCTTAATAGCAAATAAAAATCAGTCAGGGAAATACCCAAGAATCTTTATTAATTCTTAATCCCTTTTAAATTTTTAACCCTAAAAACAAGTGTTGGGTATCATACAGGAAGTGTAGTGAATTGTGTTACTGTAGTACTTTGTAGCTACCGCATGAATACTGGCAAATAATCTGTGTAATCATTTTCCGTTTTATAAAATTGTGACAGCCGCTTCAAAACCCAGTCATGACGCGTCTCTTCATCAGGTCACTGAAGACGATGCCCTGGATGCCTTGGAAACAGTTCTACAGTCCCACATGTCCTCCCCAGCAACCAGAGGCTTTGCTCTCACCGCCACCATGAAACTGAGCACACGCATCACTGACAACGTGGAGTAAGAAACACTGGTGTCCCTCAACACACACAGTGAACGCATGCGACTGAAAGCATGGCCACTTAGGTCGCTATTTACAAGAAATAGAAACAGAAAGTTCTGTTGGTCAAAAGCAAAGACTCAAAAAATCACTGGTCAATTATTGAGGAGGAAAAAAAAAACCTAAGTACTGATATTTTCCAATTTTGTCAACCTGCATTTCAACATCCCACAACATTTCAGTGAAGGCTAAATGCTGCACTAGTACAATATTAATAGTACAAGACTTTGTGTTTTGATATCTTAAGTTTTAGCTTATTGTTTCTATGAAGTCTCATTCTCAGGCTCTTGTGCATCTGTGTCTCTAATGTGCCATGTATAATGTTGATCGACATCTGGTCGCCAACAGATATTGATAGTGAAGAGTTCTGAGGAGCCTTAGGTTTAAAACTTGAGCAGTGAGTTGTGACGTGACTTCTAAATAGCTGCAGCAATTTCAAAATCATCTCCTAACTCCCTCTCTCTCTTTTTATCGCTCCACCCTCTCCAGTCGGATCAGAAGCATTGTCAGCATCTACGGCAGCTGTTTAGACGTGGAGCTCCAGCAGAGGGCAGTTGAATACAACGCTCTGTTCAAAAAATATGACCACATGAGGTATGCAACGGTTCCATGAAGACGTTCACTTTTTCAACTCTTTAAAAGCAAATCTTGAAGTAGAGTTGTTTTGACTTCCTGCATGTTGGGGTTACAGGTGTTGTTCTTTTCTGACCAGTAAAAAGCTGAGATGCTTTGTCTCTCCACAGGGCAGCGGTGCTGGAGAGGATGCCCGTGATCGAAAAGAACTCCTTGGGTGATACCAATGGAGAGTCAGCGGGGGAAACCATGAAGGAGATCCAGACAGCTACAGTCAAGAAGGCAGAGCCACTGCTGCAACAACAACCTGCTAACCAGGTACATCACCATAAGTAAAGATGCATATTTGGTCCAATTTTTACTGATGAGCTTGCGAAAAGTCTTTCCAGTCCTGTTTCTCTGTATTTGACTTTGGTTGGTTGTTGGTTGGCTTGGTTGAGTTGTCTGTGACCGTTGGGCCTTGGTGGAGGTATGTGCTCCACTGAGTGCCATTCTAGTTTTTAGAGTTGTATGTATCACAGGCTGTATATAAAAATGGCCATTCTGTTGATGGTCTGTTCAGTGTAAAGCTTTATTTTCACTGGTTTTATGAGAATAATTGTTGAAATATAAATGACGTATTTAAGTTTTACTTAACATTTATACTTCAATATTATTCTCTACAAACTTGTTTTGGTTGAGACTCCGATGAAGAAACTCATTTCTCTTTCTGTCTGTGTCTCCCTTCAGGTGTGTGATCTCTTGGACCTGCTGGGTGGCTCCGAGGAGCCTCTGCAGCCCAGTCCAGCACAGGGCAGCACAGCACCAGGTCTGTCCATCAACACCGCCAGCACTGCAGGAGGAGACCTGCTGGATCTACTGGGAGGGTTAGAGCCAACGCCCCTGGCACCAGGTCCGATAGACACACAAACACCACACACGTTGCTAGAGAATGAAAAGCTGTTCTCAGACATGAACTCAACATTTTACGTAGTTTGCCCATCACATGTGAAGAACACAGCAGGAGATTGTTCGAGTCAGACGCGTTCACAGCAACAGGAAGATTTCCGGAAAATTCAGGCCAGGGGTGGCGTCTGGGTAGAGCATGTAGGAGTAAGGTCATGACAGCACATTGACATGGGCGTTCGAGTTGTCTTTCCAAGTTGACATCGTCATCTGTTATGGTTCCTCTTTCATTCTTGGATATTTGCATTCTTCCAGTTTTTGCATCTGTCACATTTTACAAACGTCATGGACACACCCGCTCACTCACTGTGAATGTTCTGGATATTTTCCTGCTGTATTCTCACATGATCTCCCTCTAACATTTTCCGGACATTTTACGTGGGCGCTGGCAGGAAAAGTTTTGGCCCCTCTCAAATGTCAGGAAACTATCTGGACTGAAAGTAGCTCAAGAGAGAAAGAGGAAGTTATTTTGGAAACTAAACTAGAGAAACTGAAATTGTATTGCTTCAAATCATATCCCTCTATTTCTCTATTGGTGTTTTCTTTGTTCAAATTCAAGTAAAGTAAATGCAGTCTTTTATTCCCACAGCTCCCACAGTGACGGTGTATGACAAAGAAGGCGTCGCTTTGACACTCAATTGTGAGAAACAGTCCGAGTCAGGTCTGACAGTCACACTCATAGCCTCCAACTCCACTGACTCGGACATCAGCAGCTTCACCCTGCAAGCTGCTGTACCCAAGGTTGGTTTCAGCACCAGTGACACTCAGCTCAGTAAACACCCCCTGTCAGACCATGTATTCATCATGAAGAAGCCACACGTCATTCTGAAAAAAGGCAAGATTTCTATTAACGTCTGCAGAGGCAAAGTCTCAAAATAATCAGACTGAAAAATGTATTGGGCAATTGTGAGTGGGAGCGCTGACAGATTTGTGTTGGCTGGTCAGGTTTTTATGGTTTGGTCTGGTGGATGGGAAAAAAAAACAGCTCTAACCTTCAACACGCTTTTACTCCAACTCCATCCTCTCCCGTCGCCCCCAGTTTAAGCTCTGTGGCAGGGATGTAGCTACCAGTGAGAACATAGAGTATCTGGGACTAACATTTACCAAATCACTCTATATAAATGTCAAATAACAAAAATATAAATGAATATTTTGTCTATTCTTTTTTTATGGTTTTTATAGCGTTCTTTTCTAGTCTTGATGGCCACTCACTGCTCTTCACAGTACAGTTTTGTCATTCAGCCATTCACACACTCATTCATACAGTGCATCTATGTGCAGCACTTTCTCTATCACACGTAAAACACACACTAGGGGCACAGCCTTCAGGAGTAATTTGAGCTTCAGTATCTTTCCCAAGGACACTTTGGCACGTGGAATAGGCAGGACTGGGATTGAACCACCAACCCTCTGGTTAGTGGAGGACCCGCCCCACCTCCTGAGCCCCCATAATATGTGTAATATGGAAACCTACTGTTTCTTTACATCAAAAAACCTTTTCAAACTAAAAAGAATATGAAATACACATTTGAAATTATATTATTATATGCTCAAATTATTTTGTACTTTAACACCATATATTTCTGGCAGCTGGGAGAATCTACATTTAGATCACTGTGTAGGTTTATGACATTAAGGTAAATAATAACTGAACAACTAAATGGGCAGTGTTTTGGTGTGAAGCCGAACATTTCTTCATGGGGTGGGACTGTTCAGGGGAATTTGAGCTCATGAGCTCAGCATGTGTCACATCTTGGCCTCGGCCCTGTTGTGTGTCATGTTCTCAGTGGTCGAGGGGACAACAACAACATGTCCACTGCTTTAGACTTCAAAGTTGTATTTGATCTCCCTGCAGAGTGTCCAGTTACACATGAAGGCCCCCAGTGGGGACTCTCTCCCTGCACGAGGCGCAGCTAAGGTGACCCAGCTGGTGATCCTCAACAACCCAAACAAGGTGGGTCTGTGGTGGTTGATGACGCAAGTGGAGAACTCGCATTAAGGGCACTGTCACACATACACAAATGAAGTAGTGGTGAACCTTCGCCTCCCATTCACATAATGGAATCCAAATCCTTCTTTCCTCCTCCAGGTGAGCCTGAAGATGAGGATCCGCGTATCTTACACCAGACACGGATCAGCCTTCCAGGACACCGTCCAGGTCGACACCTTCCCAGGCCTCTGACAGCTGTTAGTCAGTCCTACTGGCCTATGACAGCAGACTGTGGATGAGTCAGCAGGCGTCAGCCTCACTGACAGTCTGCTGTAAAAACCCTCCACTCCACAGTCCAACCTGCTGTTCCTCAAATACCCACCTTTTTTATTTCTGGTGTTTTTAGCGCTGAAAAACACTTTTTCTCTCACAGGAAATCAGCCTCGTGTTAACACATAGTTCTCCTCTCGCCTGGAGCTGAAGTGTAAATGTGATTATTAACACGAGCTGTGGAATATGCAGGTAAAACATGGAAATGACAAAATTATAGTATTTTCTAAGAAGTTTTATGTGACTGTCCAAACAAATATCCACTTAAGTTTCAACCAGGGTTTTATTTTAATGTGGCTTCTGTCAGTTTAAGCCACTAGATCAACTCTACTCATACATCACTGCATTAATACTCCACTACAAAGCGATCTCACTTTTTCTTCATTTGCCTCGACCTTCTTTACGCAACTGAAAAGCAGCTGAGCACTAACTAATGAGCCACTACGACTTATATGAAATTATTTTATCCAGAACGCTTGATTTTATTTGGAAAATGCAGGGACATGAATTTGAATCTGAAGGGTTGAAGACTTTAAACAGCCATGTGTCTTGGAATTCACTTGTCTTGTGTTATTCAGCTGAACTGCTCAGTGTCAGAGTGTCCTCTTCCTTTCTCCTCTGTGCCTTGAGCCCTCTCAAGAAAGGAAGTTTTCTAAAAATAAAATGTCATATTTAATTTTGAAGGCTAAGACATGGTTTTAAAAGAAGTATTGTCAAATAAACATTTTTATCATTCCCACAAGCAACACTTGTTTTTACTGACCATTGTTTCCTTGTCAATTGTTTACAGAGGCTCCTTATTGAATTGTTTGATTTTCTGGAGACTATGTAAAGTGATACAAGAAGAAAAACAGTCATGATGTGGTTTATAAGATGTATATTTGAGATGATAAGCGTGTAAGTACAATTAGAAATGTACATTGGAAATCTCTAACATGATACTTTGATGTGGAAGTAAAAAAAAAATTGAGCTGTCAAACATAAAATGGATAAAGTGTATTATCTGAGTTATTTGAAATAAATCATCTCAATCACAGAACTTCTGAAAACACTCTGGAGACTGGATACAAGCAGTGGTGCTGTAATGTGATTTAAGCACAATCTACCTTCACTAAAATGTACGGGAGTATACTATCAACTGTTTATATTTGTCTTTGAATTTTCAGTCTCATGTCATTTTCTATAAAAGAAAACAAGTTTTCAGAATCCTCAGTGACCCGTCTCTGTGTCTTTGTCAATGTGTGTGTGTGTGTATTCGATGACAAAGCTTAAATTAACTTCAACATTTATTCACAAGCAAAAAGACCACAGGGTTCTCACACTGTCTCTTGTACTGCATGGGTGCCTGCATCAATGGGTCAAACTCAGAAAGCCAATGTGGGTTGACAAAAAACATTTTCAGTGAGATTAGAACGTCTTTTGTTGTTGTTTTTTCTTCTTCTTCTTTTGATTATTTGTTTGCGTCGGCCAGGGAACGTGGGATTTCAAATCTCTGTGCCGTAGCACAGTTTAAGACGGACACCTCGACTGTTGGCCCTCGGCTGGCCCCGTGACAACAGCGGCTCATGACGAGGAGGATGGGTGTATGCAGCCGGGACTGTGGACCGCCGACCCTCCTCTTAGCGCCAGCACGAGATGGAGCACTGAGCCGCCCTGGATCTTGTAGTCTGCCGCCGTCTTCTCATCGTTCCTGAGGGCAAAATGACACAAGGGAGAGGAGGAGATTGTTTAGAGGAGAAGATTTGAGGATGAAAAAGAAGATGATATCCATTACGACGGAAGATCCATGTATTAAACAGTGGAGGAGCTCACATCTGTTTTCCACTGTAGATAAGTCTCTGTTGCTGCGGGGGGATCCCTTCCTTCTCCTCTACCCTTTCTTTAATTCTCTCCACCTTGACGTAAACAAACACAGGATATTTACACATGATGCAAACCTGTGCGGGTTAAGATTATTCCGATTTCTGTTTTATCTTATGGAGACAATGCATTCCATGATGTCACCTTGTCTGTGGGCTCAATGTCGATCTCTATTTCTTTTCCAGTGAGAGTCTGAAAAACAACAACACGATCACATCAACACAAGAGTCCAAAAGACAACAATCCACTCGTTCAAGTGAGCCAAATGGGGATTAGAGCGGTGTCCATTGTCCCAAACGACTCGAAGGTTTCTATTCCAGTCGATCAAACACTTCATGGATGTATTTCCTACAGTGCTAACATCAGTCGGCAGGAGAACTGTCCGTTAGGCTTTGTCTTGTAGCTTTCCACAATGTTAAGGGATTTGATTGTAACACCGGCCCATGAATAAACTGACCTGCTGAGGTTTACTTTTAAATTAGCAAGATATCAAACGACACACACGACGGCAAGTAAGAGCTAAAAACCATTGGAAAATAAAACTCGCTGACATTTTACAAGATGCAGCTGGAATACGAGGAGAACTGGCCTGAGGTAAATTAGCGAACCGGTGAGTGATGTTAGCGAGCGACTCAACAAAAGCAGTGCGAAAAGTACAACATTAAATAAACCCGTTATCTCACCTTTACTTTGATCAGCATGTTGATTAAGTTATATACTTCAATTCCAAATTATATGAACAGTTTCGCGATCACAATACTTCGTGAACTAGCGAATTACAACCCGCTTGTCTGGCTGGCTCGAGTTTACTTCCTGTGTATCACGCTGAACGCTCCGGACGTCACGGCGGAACAAGGAAAAAACGTTCCGCTCAGATTCTAAAAAAACAACAAAAACAAAATACCAATTAATAAAATAAATTATTAAATTATATATTAAAAAAAAAAAAGTATAATACATGCAGTGGAAAAATAAGCTGTGAGTAGATTCAGTTTAATACTAAACTTAAAAAAAACACGATCGGTATCAATTTCAAATCTCTGTCTTACCAAGTCACTGGATGAATACAAGAAAACAGCTACAATCAGACCAGCCCCTTTCAGAGAGTTCAGATAATGACTGACTTTAGCGGATTTTTGCAGCGATGTTTTCATTATAAGTTATCAAGCAGCATGTTAAGGTTGCAGTCAGACTGGTGCATCATGTTTTGTTAAATAGTTAAATATCAAACTTTGTTTTGAATGTGGAGTGAAAAGTACAACAATTTCTTCTAGAACATATAAAATTATAAAATAGCATTTACGTACAAATAGATCCAAACTACACTTGATGCACTTAATGGAAATGTACTTAATAAAAATGTTGTTTACAAGTGCATTTGAGACTTGTCAAAATAAATGTCAGAGTATATAATACATTTCCGCAATGCACAGACAGTCCAGCATGAGTGGAGGCGTTGTCCTGATACTACACAGATGTTGCGCATTCAGCTGATGAGACAGGAAGTCAATATAACAGTGTTGGTTCCACTTTGCGTCTGATCATTCAGTCATGGTGACTCATCTGTACCTAGGTGTGATAATCGTGGCTGCTTTTGCAGCCACTGTCGCTAATGCAGGTATTTTTCAGACGTAAATTTACCAACCGTATGTACAAGTGTTTAATTGATGGGAACTGACAGTTTAAGGATTTGTTTGCAGATGTCAAAGTAGTCTGTGAAAAGGACTCTGTAAAAATCACATGGAGGATCGGTGCAGAGCTGGTGCCGAACGCCATTCGTTTCTTCCTGGGGAGCTGCATGCCTTCTAAGCTCAATGTTCTGCCCACTGGGGAGGGGGACGTTCACTTCAACTATAAGTTGGCTGACTGCAAGTTTAAGAAACTGGTAAAGTAAATGTGATCTTTTAACAAAACAAAACTTATAGCCACTTCTTTGTAATTTATATAACCAGTTTTCTTTCTCTGCAGATGAAAGGAAAACGCCTCATTTATAAAAATGAACTGACTTACAGGCCACAGGCGAAGAAATATCCTCCATCTTTGATATATCCCATCGAATGTGTTTATAAAAGGTAGTTTTCTTTAAAAGGGGTGGTGGTTAAAATCCATTTTAATGCTGAACTGTCTGAGGAATTTTACTCTTATGTTTCAGACCTAAGTCGTGGGTTCCCGCATTCCTGCAGCCTGGATCAGGTTTTTCTGAAGGTCAAGGCGAGCTCGTCGTCCACATGTCGCTCCTCAATGGTGACTTCTCACACTGCCAAACACAACACGAGCACATTCAAAGCTGCATTTTGAGCATTTTTTGTTTTTTTTACCTTACCCAACAGAGCAATTAACAGGTGTAGCCAAGACAAACGTCATCCCTCTGGGCTCTTTCATGCCAATATGGGCAGCAGTGGAGCAGAAGTCCCATCAACCTCTGCTGCTGCTAATGGAGGAGTGTGTGGCAGCCACTACACCAGAGTTGCACCCTGGCAGCCAGGTTTACCCAATCATTGCCAACAAGGGGTAGGACGCAGATACGAGTTAGAGTTCACAGTGACCACATGAGTTATGTTTTTAATCTGAGATTTAAAATGTCCTCAGGTGTCTCTTGGGGAGCGTGAGGGGAAACTCTGTGTTCCTCCCTCGATACCACTCGTCTGCTCTCCTCCTCTACCTGCAGTCCTTCAAGTTTGGTCTTGGAGAGGAGGTGAGAGGGTAAATTGGGAGCTTATGTCGGGAATATTTGTTTGATAAACGAGAACTTATCGACTCCTTGTGTGTTCCCCAGGTGTACATCCACTGTAAACTGGTTGTATGGGACCCTGCAGATCTGGATGAGACCAAGAAGACGTGTCATTATGTAAAAGACAGTGAAAGGTAATGATCAATTATCACTTATGTTTGTGGTTATTATGGAGCTTCCCTGTCCAATCTTTAAAATAACTAATGGTGCCTCTAAAGCTGAACAAATGAGCTTATTTTGTCCACTGTCCTTTATTAAAGTGTACACCAAAAGAAATGTAAAAGCAATACGAGGAGTTGTGTGCTTTAACTACTAAGTCACGGCACCCTAACCCTTGGCTAGTGGTGGTTCTAGTCTCTGTCTTGTATCAACACCTATATTTTGAAAACCCCACTCTGATTACTCCTTCCTCAGCTGGGAGCTGCTCGATGACCCGCTTCAGAGCTCCCTCTGTAGCTGCTGCGATTCAACCTGCAAGTCCCGTTCCAAAAGAGGAGGTAAATGGGGTATAGTCTTATGTCAGCTCAGTTATTTTTAGACAGAACTTTCTTGCATGAAGTCATTAATTCCACCCGCCATCCTTTTTTTTTTTTTCTTTTTCTCTTTTTGCAGAATCACACAGCCCGAGTCACAATTCTGTGTTGGGACCCCTGATCATCGTGGAGCAAAACCCATCGTCGGAAGACTTTGGTGTAAAGGATTAAAACCAACTGTGTCCCACATGTCTTGATCCTGAAACTGATGAACACTGGACATGAGTATTAACTAAGACTCTGGTTATGCACAAAATGGAGGCCAAGACCAGATGACCTCCTTCCTGACATGCATGAGGTCATCAGCTTTACATGGGCCTGACTTATGTTTTCAGAATTGCTAATAATTACAGAAGTACTGTCCAAAATCTTATAGATCATCATCTGATGTCCAATAAAACTGGTTTAAGCTCCTGATTCTGCTGTTTATTCAATCTTTTCAGCCACATCATTATCCATTCAAAACCAGCAAATTCTACTTTTATTTCTTATATTGACAGGGCTCATTGATCAATGGACAGAATGCTGTAATTGTACTGAGTTATATAAGATAATTTTCATCTGTTGTCCTGGTCAGTTCCTTAAAAGCAACCTGACCTAAAATTACAAATATCTCTGGCTAATACATGGGGTCTGATGCCCAGACCAGTACAATGCACTGGAAACTGCTGCTTTTCATCACTTTACACTTTTAACTGATTTTTAATTTGAGTTTTAATGATCACTTTAGGATGTGGATTTACGTTCTGAGGGGTTATGCATAATGTCATCGCACAATTCCGGGGAAATTGGCTGAAATAAAATGCCAGCCATAAAGACTTATAGCTGCACATGTCTGCCTAAGATGTAACCTTGTATCATGCTGCACTATTACAAGTTGTTAATATGGTGCTGTTAGAAGTCACAGCTTGTAAACTTAAGATAAGCTGACAGTGTTCACACCATTTCAAGATGAATGATGCACAATATAGACTTAAGTTGAGCAATTGATCTGTTTTTTCACTAGCTCCGAGACAGGATATGAGTCCTTGTATGACTGATTATCATCTGCACTGTCACAGCTCACACATCAGGTTTCAGACCACATATGAGAAAGGGTGATACTCCTGTTAACTCAGGAAATAAAACAGCAGTCGAGTACCATGGGTAAATGGAGACAGAGCTAAAGGCAATAGGCAACTTCCGTAAAAGCACTTTAAATTTAAAATTCAACATGTCAGAATTATAATTTGTAGGGAGCCTGAAGGTGCAGAAGAATAGTAAATTTTGCTTAGGAAGTTTCCCGACTGGATGAAATGACCTGGAATTATTTCAGCAGCCGCCATAATAAGAGCTGTTTGAATTCTCTTAATTATAAGAAAAGAAGCTTTAATGTCTCCTATCTTATCTCCTTAAGCAGAGGAAACACCGACCTTTCCTTTTGGAAAGGAAAGGAGAAAGTACCAACCCACACCAAAGGGAACCAACCTTGTAGTCGCACCTGGGCAGAGCCACGTTAATATATTTTGGGAAAATAACAGCTGTTTTATTCTCACGACATGATCCAGAACTGATATGAATCCCCACATGAACATCTGACCTCTTGATTTCTTCTCTGTCACATGGGTCATGCTAAACAGCAAGCACGTTAAACTTATAGTTCACAGTATCATCATCGGAACAAGATTTTAGTACAAATATATATCAATATAAAGTATCATCAACCCCACATTGTGCAATGCAATGACATAATTCTCCACTTGTTTTCTCCATGTTTATTACTCATATTATATTATTTTAACATTTCAGTCCTGTTTGTTTTGTTTTTAATTCCAATAAAATCAATTATTTTCTCCTGTTACTGATGGTTAAATGTTTCCTCTGTATAAACTGACAATATCTGTTCTAAGGACGTGTCATTCAGTTTAACAAAAACTTCAACTGAAAGTCTGTCGGTGTCTTCGTCATTAATGAAGTGCTTTAAAAAATAACTTTCTTGAATGAATGAGGTTTTCCATCGGGGTCAAGGCATAGTGGTTAGGAAAGGTGATAAGTGTGAGTAGGTTAACACTTTTCTATAATGATCCTGGATCCTGATCATGGATGGTGGTGATGAATTGTGATGGTGGATCATGATCGTGGTGGCAGCTGATCATGGACTGATCACAGCAAGACTGCTTGATATACAATGTGCCTACTCCCATATTCTACCATTACTGACAATTACTCCAATTGTCACTGCTGCTCCCTTCATGTTTTTCAGACAATTTATCATGTATAAATACTTCAAACATTAATACACTTCCATTAGGCAAATGTTTTTTTTCTTTTTTCAAATCAATGTTGTAATTTTGTTGATATTCTCAGTTACATGCAGCCTCTACTGTTTGTCCGTCCTGGGAGAGGGATCCCTCACATGTGACTCTCTGAGGTTTCTATGTTTTTTCTCCTCTTAATAGGTGTTTTCTTGGTAGTTTTTCCTATCTCTTGTTGAGAATTAAAGACAGAGGATGTCACACCTTGTTAAGTCCTATGAGACAAACTGTGAATATGGGCTATACAAATAAAATTTGATTAATTAATTGATGATAATTCCAACAAATGACGGGCATTGTCATACAGTTTATATTCTTATATCTACTGTAGCTGTAGAATGTTCTGTCAGGCTCTCTGGTTCCTAATAGAAAGTAAATAGCTACAACACGATGAATGGGACTTGTTGTAATGAGAGTGAGGCGGTTGCACCTGAGGTAGTGAACACACACCAGCTGAGAGAAGTTAAACTAGATGAGCGTCTCCCAGTACAACCAATAAAAGCTTCCACAGTACCCATCCTCTGTGTTCAGTCATGATGGCTTCATTTTGGCAAGGGGTGCTGCTCGCCGTCCTGGTAGCTGCCATGCCGGTTACTGCAGGTAACATAGCATCAAAAATAATTGAAGCTTTCTTTGCTGTTTGTGTACAAACCTGATTGTATTTGTTCTCTTGTCTCCCCGACAGACATGAAGCTGGACTGCAGGCCTGATTATGTGACGCTGGTGTGGGGAGAGGGCAGAAACCCGGTCGACCCCTCGCTCTTGCGTCTCGGTAACTGTATTCCCACCAGCTTATCTGGCTGGGAGGCCGTTTTCAATGTGGGCTTCAACGACTGTAACTTCAGGAGACTGGTGGGTAGAAATTTTCAATCTGGGCTTTTTAAGTAAATGCTTTTGGCAGTTTAAGTAACATGTCTTCCTCATAGGTGTCTGGGGATCATCTAATCTACAGCAATGACCTGATGTACATCTCCTCTCCGGACTCCCACATACTCCCCTTCACTCACCCAGTTGTGTGCTCATATGAGAGGTGTGTATTCATGCAACTTCCACACAGGGTGTTAAATATCAAGACTCTATTTGATCACTTTTTTTACTTTCGTTCAACTGATTCATGCAATAAATGTGTATTTTGTGCAGGCCTCAAGACTGGTACCCCCCCATCTACGAACCGGTGTTTAATACATATGGTGAAGGAGAGATGGTTTTTCATATTGGTCTAATGAATGGTAGGTGTGAGTTCATCACCTCAACTTGAAACGGCAGCATTTTAACTCGATGTCTCACCTCTACCTTATGCTTTTAGACGATTTCTCAGGCCCTGCTGAATCCACCAGTTTTCCTCTGGGCTCCTTCATACCCATCATGGCGAGCGTGGAGCTACACTCCCATCAGCCCTTGCTGCTGCTTCTTGATGAATGTGTTGCAGCCGCCACACCAGAGCTGAATCCTGGAAGTGATTTATACCCAATAATCACAAATAAGGGGTAATACTTGTTGTATTGAATATGAACACAGACCTACTGACTTCTTCTGCCCACACACTGGAAGTAATGTATTTTTTATATATATTTTTTTAAACCATACAGATGTCTTGTGGACAGCAAGACTTCCCGTTCAAAATTCGAGCCAAGGCAAAGGTCATCTGAGATCCACCTTTCCCTTCAAGCCTTTAGGTTTGCCATTGGAAAAGAGGTAAACCTTCATTCTATATCTGTGCATGGTCTTTCACATATTGGCTTAATCTGTAAATACTGGAACATACACTTTATGCATTCCTCTGCACTCAACAGGTGTATCTGCACTGCCAACTTGTGGCTTGGGATCCTGTTGGGCTTGACAACACAAAGAAGGCCTGCAACTACATCAAAAATCATGGGTAAAACTTGTATAACTAGTCCTAAAACTAGATGGCTTTAAGTCAAATTGTAACTAATCCCAGACACTTTCCCCGTTCAGCTGGGAGCTTGTGGATGACCCTGCATATAGCAACCTATGTGACTGCTGCGACTCAACCTGCAAGTCCAGGAGGATGAGGAGTACAGCCTCTGGTATGTAAACCATCTGTGCAGTGTTTGGCTTAAACGGTCTCATTTTACTGATGGTCCAAAGGTGTTTGTGTTACAGGGAAGCGTGGGCTGGTAAAGAAAGCCGTCCTCGGGCCTTTCACCATCACTGAGAACCCCTGAGGCATCAATGTGAGACACTACTTTATTTTACTATACAAAATTCTGTATTTGTGCTCAACGACTGCATTCATAGACTTTTTGTTGTTGTTCCCTTCTCCAGAAATGAATCCATCTGAAGGACTGGCTCCGACAATCTGACTTGGTTTTTATTGTTTCAAGCTTTGAAAAGCTTGTTGCCTGGTTGCCTCTTTGCATTTCAGATTTGTTGCCATTAAAGATTTATCCACCTAACTTGAACAAGGCTCAAATCATTTATCACTCAAAGCAAGGGTATTGATGTCTGTTAAGTTTGTCACTGGGTAAAACTGAAGCTGTCATTACAGGGTGTAATGGTATAGATTTATTAAGAGTTTCTCAACAATTCTTGAAACTGTGTGGAAACATGAGTTGGAACACCATAATGGTGTCAGACAAATGGCAAAATACACTCTCCTTTGACTTCCTAAAAAGCACTGACTTACTACTTGTGTTGCACAGATTGTTCCAGGACCTCAGTTTTCTAAAACCCTTATTGACATTTCATTCAACAAATAATTAACCCTAATTCCAGGGCTGTGGTTTACATGGTGGACTGGTTCTTGTTAGTGAGCTATTTGGTATCCTTTACACAATTTGCAGTAAATCTTGACAAACATCGTCATCAAATATTACCTTTTTAATGTAATTTCTTCCAAGGCTAACAAATAGTACAGAGTCAAAGGTGGTTCTGTTTCCACAAAGTCAATACATTTATTGGCTGGACTAAATCTAGTGGACAATTGTATACTGCCTTCATTAGTTTCTACACATGCACTCTGTGAAATGTCACCGGCTCTTAGTGTAACTCACTCAATTGCCAGTTTGATTGATCCATCCACTAATGTAAAGTATATTTTGACAATGTGGATGAGGCAAAGAAATGGAGCTTTAACTCCTGAAGTGCAGGTCATGACTTGTTGTGCAACATGTGTCCTAAAACAGTTTTTAATTTATTTGTGAGCAGTAAACAAATGGCGAGCATGCAATCAAATGTTCAGGGATAAACTATCAAAGTATCTTCTTAAAGTGAAAACCAGGAACATTGATCTGGGTTGAAATTAGTTTCATGAGTTCCCAGTGCTGAAATTAATAAAATAAACTTATCAATTTACAAATAAAAAAATTGGCTTTCTGTAATGGTGAGCATAATTTTGAAAGCCTAATTTGTTTAACAGCAGCTTATATTTTGATGGCTTAACTGGTTATCTTTTAGTGGTAGGCTTTCAGTTCTTCAATTGTACATATATATTACAGTATTTAAATGGTAGGCTTGTCTTTTCAAAAGTGGGGTTATATTTTCAATAGTATAGGCTTATCTTGTATGGTTTATTTATATAGTACTAGTAGGTTTATTTTAAATGTAGGCTTTTAAATAAGTCTTATGAATAGTCTAATAGTAGACATGTCTATGGTATAGTAGGGTCTTTAAATATTCACGTTCTTTAAACGTGTGTATCTAGTGGAGTATTGTCGGTAACTTGTTCAAACCCCCACAGACGGCCCTCTGCCCGTCAGTCTGTGGTCAGAGCAGAAAGGGGAGCAGAGCTGAACCAGCTGAATATATTTTGTGAGCAGGTCGCAGGTAAAGTAACAAGAAGGAGGAACAGACATTTAGCAGCCACCATGTTGAAGTGTAGCGTCTCTCTCGTTACCGTCAGTGTGTCAGTATCCAGACACTGACCCCACTTTGACGCAGCTTTAGCTAATTAGCTAGCTAGCTAACAGTTAGCGGCTAATAGTTTCTGTAGCGTCATGGACTACGTCATCACGTCTCACTGCTGGGGGGGGTGTTCTCCAGTGATAAACTCATAGTATAACTTAACTAGACTCCACACACACTCTACCATTATGTCTATATATGATGAATATATCATTCATTGGTTTGACATAGCAGGAAACACTGAGTATCTGATGACAGCCTTACATGGAGCGGAGCTGCTTCCAGGGTCCGTGGTGATGTACATGAGGTTCACTCTCACTGCTAAAGCTCGATCTGACCTTTGAAGGAACTGAGACGTCGCTGTGGAAGTCTGAATCTGACCTGATCCTTCCACGACAAGGGAAAGTCTCGTGATAGAAGACTGATACAACAGCTTCAAGGTTTCTGATCAAGGCTTGCACAAGAGTTTAGAACCTGGCAGGAGATTTATCACTCATCACTCATCCGCCCGCAGCAGCGTTTGTGAAGTCGGGTCCGGATCCTGGCTGATGAGGCTCGATCAAGGCCGTATTCTGGGCCCTAGTTAATCTAAAATGTGTTGTACAGGGTCAGTGCTCTGTGCAGGACAGTCAAGCTGTTGCACACTAAACTGGGAAAAAACATTTTCTTATGAGCCTGGCTTTGGGTAGAGGGGAATTCATGGTATGAACGGGTCTTCAGCACAAACTCACTCGGGTTTAATTTCATTTAAACTAGCAACACATTTGTGCAATTTCAATAAGTCAATAACTCAATGAGTGCTATATTAATATCTTCTATGTGCCATCCTGTTTACATTGTATATATTCTCTATTCTCTATTCTCATCCACATTGCTGCTGAAATATGGAAAAATGTGGTTTTTCAATAGCATTATCACAAACCAGGAAGTTACCCTAGACCATAAGTACACAATAGTACAGTATGTAATCAGGTTTGTCCACACATGTATCATCATATAGTGAAATCTTTAATATAATAAAATGACATTTGCGTGTTGTGACCCTTGAACACACAGGGCTTAAAATGGACTGGTTCCACTGTAACCAGTGCTTCACAAGGAAAGGGTCGTCGTTTGCTGTGTCCAGCTGTGGCCACATCTCCTGTGAGGCATGCATCAAATCTAGTAAGTCAGTTATATTCCATCTGCTCTTCCACATTTTATGATATATAATTATCTAACATCATCTCTTGTTCCTCTTTTCTCTCAGAGCAGTGCAGTGTGTGCGGGGCCAGCTGCAGTTATCTGCCCATCACTGATGAGGTTGGTGAGATTGACACATTCACTGCAGGTCACTGTCTAATGCTGCCAGCAGAGGATTATCTTATTCCACACAGCCGACACATCGCTGTATCTCTGCACACCTTTCTATTTTAGATGAAGCCACAGGAAAAGGTGTTTTTCAAGGACCCAACGAAGCTGATCCAGTCACGACTGCAGCACATATCACAGGTGTGTCTCCTCTGTGCCACTTTTGAATTGCTACACTTTAAATGTCAATATCGCATCAAAATGTTGAAGATCATTTGGGAATCGTACAGTATAACCCACTAGCTATATTCAATTTACAGTAATTCCTTAGAAATGAAAGAAGAGTTGATAGTGGCTTCTTCTTCCTCAGATTGTTCATTTCCAGTGGACACAGATGGAAAGAGTCACGACGCACTTCAAGCTCAAGTCTGTTGAATTGGAGAGGCGCCTGAAGGAGGTCACTGAGCAGGGCTACAGGTGACTTCAAAATCTCTTACTGTTCCTCTGTTGCTGTGTAAATAAAACTCAGATTACAACGCTTTCCATCCCACGTCTGTTGTCTCAAGGCAACTGACCGAGCTGAAAAGAGAGAACGCTGCCTTGAAAAAGCAGCTTTCTGAGCTGAAAAGAGAAACTGCCGAATTAAAGAAGCCACTTTCTCAGAGGAGGGTAAGTGTTCCATAATCCTACTTATTAAAGTTCATGTTTCTTAGGCAGTTTTCAGAAATGAACTTGAACATGAAATCTCGCAACACAATTGGGTCCGGACATTCTCTGGGGTTTGCGGAGATCATGTGTTTACTTTACAGCCTTGGCCCTTATCACCAAAAGCTCTCTTGACATCTTCGTCAGTATCTTCTAAGTGCATGGCTCCTTTTTTTCATCCTGATGTATTTGTATTCTTTATTTTTTATTGTTTTGTTTTGCATCTTTCCCATGTTAGAAACATTATCAACACCCCCACTCGCTCACTGCGAATCCTGCGGAGGATACCCTGCTGTGTTCTCACATGGGCTAATTTGGAGATTCTGCTGAGTTTTGTACTAGAGGGCTGGTCGGAGGAGCTGTAGAGAAAGTCCCGAGCTTCTTACTCCGACATTTGTTATCTAACATACCTCCAGAGAATGTCCAGAGATTATCCGGAGTTCAGTGCATGTCTGAAAGCAGCTTTACAATGTCAATGTTAAGGTGTTACCTCAGATTTATTTATACTGTATACTTTCTGCTTGCCACAGGTTTCTCCAGGACAATTTCATACAGATGGGTAAAGGCCAATTTACCTTTCAGGATGGTCATATTTGATAATAAGCATTATAGCGTTGAAGTATTTTAAATTACAGTTCACTCATTCTCTTCTTATACAGCACTCAAAGGATGACACTCCCTGTGGCTGTCACCTCCCCAGGTAATCCAAGATTTAATTTAAATTGTTTCAGCAGTTTTTACTACTGGTCAATTTCATATGTAGTTTTCTTTTACTAGTTACACCTCGGTCAAGAGCCAACAGGTATGCATTTCTTTCTTTCTTGGCTCATCACATTTCTGCATTATAGAGGAGAATTGAACGGGACTTATTAAACTCAAACATGTTTTCTGGTTCTTAGTCACTTTGGCTCAGCAGAGTCTCAGGGGTGGACCAGAGGCCGAGGTCCCAGTCTCTCCTCTCTCACTGTGAGCCTCCCACTTACATCGGCTCTTGTGTGATTTCTTATTGGTGTAAATAAATGTCATGCTTTCAAACAGTGACAACAGAACAAATTTGTAAATGTATATGTTTAATTCCCACGCAACATTTGAAGTCCCTTGTGGACATAATAGTTACAGTTTGACAAAAGCTCACTCATGGTTCTCTTAGTAGCTTTCATCAAAGCTTTCAACCTCATCTCACGGTCTTCCTCAGTGGATAACGTTTGCTTGGTTGTTATGAAGATGTCTGACATCAAAGGAAACTAAAGAGACAGTGAACTCCATCCTCTGATGAAGTCAGTGAAATGAACTCGTTATTATTCACTTATTATATTATACATTCATAGATGAGATCATTGTGAGCATTTATTTAATACATTATAGAATATAAAGCTATTATACAGACTTTTAGAGCAGAACTTTTTTTATATAAAATCAAGTTAAAAACTGTCCCTCTCTCTGTTTTTGTAAGACTCCTGGATCAGCTACTTCTATTTCCAGCAACAGTTCTCTTCATGAACATGTACACAGTAAGTGTGGTCATACCCTCACTTATGTGTCTTTAGCTCTTTGTTTGAACTAAATACACTTTGCATAATAGAATGCACAACTAAATGCCTTCTGTCCTGAATCAAAATCCCCCCCCTTATCCATTTTAAATAGGAACACCTACATCCTTCAGCACTTCCACACGGTAAGAAATACTTTCCAAAGAACTTGTGGCACACTTTTCTCATGAATTTTCTGAGTCACGAGTCACTTTCTGTCCTCCTCAGAACTCTGCACCAGACTCCTGTTTTCCAGTTCCAGTTTATGAATGGATTTTCATTACAGTCTCCCAGGCGTTAATGAAACGTCACTATGACAAACATTTGTCCGTTTAGGAGTCATTAGCTGTTGTGTTCATCAGGACTCTCACGTCTTGTTCGGAGATTTGTGTTCGACCAGAACTTGTCTGCACAAGTGATTCAATGTCTTGGACACTGTTGAATGTATTTAATAATTATGTTTACATGGGTGGCTCTTCTGTTGAGGAATTAAACAACCATGTTTATTTTGTCCGTTGATTCATTCTCATCTGTTTTTTCTGTCAGTGAATTTAAGCAGCAATTTTTCTCAGTGGCATCTCTGCAGATCATTTCAGCGCTTTTTTTTGCTCACATCTCATAATATACACCCATACATTTTTGCTCCGTCATAATCAATTGGATTCTCTACAGCACACAAATACACACACAAAAACATTGCTGACACACGATTATAAAGGCAAATCCTTTACTGGTTTCCAGTGACACAATTGTGCAAATGAGATTTTTTAAACAGTACAAAATACATGGTAAACACTAAGTGTTATGGACATTTCCCCACAACACTTGTGTTAACGTTTCACGACCAATACAATGATGCACAGCTTTGTCAACATTCTGGTCATCTAACATCTGTCGAGACATTTTATATGGAACTAAACTCTGACTCGTACTTGTGAGCCGAAGTACTAAAGAGTGGGGAGTTTTTTCTTCTTGCAACACACAGCAATGTATGAAATAACTAATAAATACATGAACTGATACCCCAAATATATTTTGCTTGTACTGTTATTCATAATCAGAGTTGACAGAAATAGATATGCATTTAAAGCCTTTTTGCTACTTACAAAGTATGTGGACCCTCATGAGTTATCTACTTTGTCTATTTTAAAAGTCATGCCCTAGACCTATTAAGACAAGATATATAAAAATACTGACTGACTCAGTGAATGCACATCATAATTAAGTTGGCAACTCTATCTGTATGATATTAATGCAATTGCCTCTTTCTCAGTACTGCTAAATGTAAATGACAAGCAAAGTATTCTACTAGTAAATCAAATATTACAGCAGACTAGGGGAGAATCAGGAATGTTCTTCAAAAATATGCTGTTGACCTAAGTAGAATTAGATGAAATGTTATTTTTAAGACATGATCAGAGTTCTCCCTGTTTAGGGATCAGAAATGACACTTTCAAGTTAGGAATTATTCTTTTGTGAAATAATTGAGTTTAATGGAAATAATGGCAGCAGGCTCTGAAACCAAAGTGCAAGATATCGATTTAAAGTGTACATGTCCAGTGTGCTTTCAAAGAAAAGGAATTATCTGCTGTGAAGGAATTATGACACACAATGATCAGTCAACAAATTCATGAACAGACAATTTCTGGAGCAGTTACTTATCTGCTATAGTCAGGTACCGAGAGTACAACCAGTTTAAATTATACTGCTACAATATCATACTAAGAAAAATCTTAAGTAGTGAGATCTAAACAAAAATGATAAGCTAAAAAAATATTGCAAACCAGTGTACAATTTACTGTCTTATTTACAGTAACACAGGCAGCGCAATTATAATTCCAGTCCAAATATATTAGGATAAGCAGGAAATGCAGGATATATAAAAAACACAAACCTCATCAAGGGCTTGTACTGGGAAGACTGGATGTTACAAAACTGCCCCAATTAAAGCAATTTAAACCAAAGTAATAACTATGCTTGTTGGTGCAAAGGACATGAGGAGCACTCCACCTACTTTTAGAAATGTTTTGAAGTAGGGCTGTGTGATATGATGATTTATAACCTGTCACAATAGAAAAGTCTCTTTGCATTATCCAGTATTGTTTATTTCGTTCCACCGTAATTCACTCTTTACAGCAGTATTTTTTTTGTTATTTGGATGTTGTTTTTTTTCACATGGCACGGATGCAGGCAGGACATGTGAACGTGGCACAGAATACAGCAATTCTGAAAAGACCCACAAAACCAGGAGCTCATACCTAAAAGAGGTGCTACTTCTGTTGCATGAAAGTTGTACAAGGATAAAAAGTCTGACACAGACCAGAAAAGAGAACTTTACAAACAGACTCCAACAACCTCTTTTACCACCTGCGCAAAAATAATGTCCAACAGCACTAGGAAATTACGGATGAGAAAAAGTACAGTTGGGTGCTTAAAACAAACCCCAGACTCAAGAGGCTTTTACCCATGATGCACCACATGGCAAAGATGGAAGCTTAGGACTGCTGTTAAAACTTATATCTGTAAAGACATGGCCTACACTTATATGCTTAAGCAGCAGGTTTTGAAAGTTGGTGCGAAAACTTGACCCAAGGTACACAATGCCAAAATCGAAAACACCCGGGTCGAGTGTTGGGCCAAAGTACAAAGAGGAGAAAATCTATTTATTTTACATTTATCTAAAATTTGCATTACTGGGTTATATTATCTGAATATGAAAAGATGCGTATGGGGACATGAGATTTTGGTCATATCGCACAGCCCGATTCTTATGTCTGGTTCCAGTGTCTCAATCAGTAATACTTTGTTCCTGGTCAGTCTCCCCCGCATCCTGAGATGCAAACCAATCTCGCACTTGCTGGTAGCTCATTCTTGATTTCTTGCATAGTGTGTCAAGGTCTTTTTCATGTAGGGGGCCTGTTGAAAGGTAATATGCTAGCAATGGCTGGATATCAGGAGTACCTGTACTTGGTACATTTGCCTGAGATTTTCGTTTGCGGCTACCGCCAACCCGATTAGATGTCCCAGAGCTGCTTCCATTAGTCAAACCACTGCCACTCTGCTGGACAGCAAGTTCAGCCAAGAACTGGTCACGGACCCCCTTTACCCAGCGCAGCTGGCCATTTTTAACAGCATACCGTGTGTCACCAAACCACTGAATTACATCTGCTCGGGGTAAACCTGTAAGCTTAACAAGTTCAGTGTAATCATCACTCTTGGGCCACTGGCAGCGCAAGAAGTGCTGCTTTAAAACATCCAATTGCTCCTTGGTCTTTCTTGGTCGTCCACCAGGAGTGAGAGCAGGAGACGAAGATGTAGTTGAAGAAGCCCCTGAGATGTGCATGGGTGTTTGTGAGGGACTGGCTTTGGCTGGGTGGGATGACTTCTTTGATGTGCTGCTACTGTTTGAAAGTTGTTTATTAGTTGGTGGTGGGCTGCTAGAAGGGGAAGAGTGGGGAGATGATTTTAATACATCAGATGGTTCCTGTGGAATATCTGTCTCAATCTTGCAGGTCTTGGTCAATTGTAAGGGCTGTTCTTCACTTTGCCCCTCGTCTTTGACACTGTCCCCGTCACCAGACAGCTCCTCCATAACATCACACTCTTCTGTCTCAGGTCCTCTATCCCCAAATGCTTCCAGGCTGTTTGTCAAAAAGGTCTGGAAGAAATGTGCATTTCTTGTTCCACTGTTACGGGTTGCCTCGTTGACCTTCACGCTGTTAGGCTGAGGAGTCTTTTGAGTAATAAGTGGAAGAGGTTGAGTTTGTTGATCATGTTTACCTCCCACAGCAGTGTGTTGAGAATAGCTCTGGGCTGCTGCCAGGCTTCCACGGCCAACTCTAAGCTGATAACGGCTGTCACTGAACCATTTACGAATGTCATTACGGGTCAGCCCAGTTTCTTCCTGCAAACGTCTTAGCTCTGCCTCTGCAGGCCAGTTCTCTCTCAGAAAGCTCTTTCGAAGAGCAGCGAGCTGAGCTTTGGACTTTTTGTAGCGGCCGTGACGGTGCTGTCTTGATGATGACTCTGAAAGGTCAAGGGAGACGTCAGTTGCTGTGCTTGCTGGCGGGTCTGCTGGTGAGCGATAGAAGTATGAATCCTGAGGAGGGGGGAGGGTGGAACTGAAACATGGGGTGGTGGGTTTAGCTGGTTTATATGAATCTGGTGACTCACACTTTGGTTTTGTCTTCTTGGGGGTAGCGCTGGAGAGAGCAACCTCCACTTCTTCGCTATCCTTATCCTCAATTACCAATTCCTCACTTATCTTGTTCTTGCTCTTTATTTTGGCTTCCTCGTTTGTTTCAGTAGAATCATCATGAAGCTCAGGCACTGCTAGCTTCCGCCGCGTCTCTTCTATCTCCTCTGATGACCAGCTGATACCATATTTAATTCTCTGCACCATAAACCACACCTTGACTTTGTCCAGTGGCAGGGCACATACCCGGGCCAGTGTGTTAACCTCATGGGAGGATGGATATGGAAATAAGTTAAAGGCTTGGACCAACTCTGGGATTGTGTCAAGTTCACGGGTCTGATCAGACTGTGTCCATACCAATTTTAGTCCCTCCGACACCAGAGGCAGGCACACAACAGAGTTGTGGTTAGTGGTGAAACTTGCCACACCACTTGTGTTGCTTTCCGCTGAGCTGGCAGAGTGGCACAAATCCTTGGAAGCCCGTTTAGCTTCAAACTTTCCTTCACATTCTTTCTTTGTTACTTTTCCTTCAAAAGACTCCTTCATGCTCACAATTAGTCCATTTCTGCCATTATGTTCACTGTAGGTTGCCATCTGGGATATCAAAACGGGCTCTCACCTACGAAAACAACACACACAAACACACTGATTTAGCTGTTGATGTTTTCTTGCTTGTCTGAACTGTATTAACCTCACAGATAACTGAAAGGAGAAAAAAAGTCTTCTGAAGATTAGAACCAAGAGTACAGACTATGATGTTTTTAGAACTTTCTGTTCTAATTCATTCTCAAAGTCAATTATCTGACAGCTGTTTCCCCTCCCCCATCCTACTTTGCACTCCTATTCTGAACTCCCAATGAAACTAGTCGTATACCCTGTCCAGACTGGGTTCCCCTCCCCCAAAGTGTGGTGACTGACTTTTGTTTTGTGGGAGTGGGGAATTGGTCACAAAGGGTGGGAGCGTGTGGAATGGGCATCTACGAGAAATCCATCACAGTCTACTTTCTCACCCTTTCCCAGTTGGGCTTTGTTCCACTTCCAAGTACTCGGCCCCAAAAGATAAGTGTAGCCTCTTCACAAAGGCAGATACGGCAACAAAAACCTGTGGAAGGGGGAAATGATTTGCATTAGTCATACTAGAATCTAGGTCGAGACAATCTACAAACTTAATCAGTATTTAGCATTAGATATTTCTTAAGACGCGTTGTTTGGAAACTAAATGAAAACATTTTTTCTCAGGCAACAGGTGTTTATCCAACACTTCATCATATGACAACAGATCGTCAGTTTAGCAGTTAGAAGGCAAAACACAAGGAATGATGATTCAGACTAACTTTGTTGACCAATTTTTGTTGACATGTTTGTCCAATTACAATCGTGAGGTAATATATGAGTCAGTTAATTGTAAATACTGACTGAATTCAGTTTTACAAACCACTATGTACCACATATTGGAGTTTGTTTTTCTTAACTTGTGGTAGCAGAGGAAATATTGCGTATTTAGTCAGGAGGTTTGTACCATGGCCGACGATTAAGGTCGCATGAGCCACGCAAGAAATGTTCAAGTGCATCACAAACACAGCTAACAGTTCTGAGATCACTGTGAGTCAGTCGTGACTCACTAAAACCAGGGGGTGAGATCATGTGGTAGCTCCCCCAGGTAAATGTTTCACTTTAATACTCTGTGTGGGGGTTCACACTTTATATCCGAGTGTGACCAAAGCTGTAAAAGTTGCTCTCTGTGCCAGTGGCCACAACAGTCCAGTGTCTCCCCCTTTATGGCGTACTAACTAAAACGCTTCCCACTGCACAGGCGCACTTCGCCATCAGACACGCTTCAGTGGAACATGGAAATAAACTTACCGAAAATGACAAAACAACCCTTTATCCACGAGGTCCGTCGAGACGAGAAGAAAACAAAGGAAACCTCGAGTTTCCTCTCGGGCCACTCCGCTTTTTTATGGCCGAAGTTAGAGAGGGAAACCGGGGAAACAATACCGTCTGTCGGTTTGACCCTTGTCTTATTTGTCAAGCACCTCGACGGATTACGGGCGGGTTAGAAAGATGCGAGGCGACCAAGTTTGTCGCCTTTCGTGCGAGTTCAGTCCTCGGCTGGTCCTTGTCGCCGGATTCGTATATTTCTCAATCCGCTGAGGTTCAGATCCGATCCCCGGAGTCGCCGTTACTCGGTCCTCCGCGGCTCTGCCCGTTGTTGCTTTTGTTCTTGAACTGAGAAGTGTTTCCCCTGTCCGGCCAGATCGAGGCGAGGCGGAGCTGAGGACCAGGAAGCCCACAAGGCCCAACCGACTCTCCCACAGTGACGGCGGGCTGGTGGGTGTGCCAGTCTGGGAGAGCAGACCGTGGATTGGAGGGAGGAGGCGCTTGTATAATAAATCCGTAAAGTGGGCTAAACACGTTCACGCCAGCCACCCACCAGCGACCCCCGCCTCTCATATCAGGGCCACAAGCGTCTGATGTGGTTTTCAATTACAATCATCGACTCGTTATTATCAGAACTCTGCAATCAGAGAATAACAGGAGTTTCTTCTCTGTCTGCAGGCTTCATCCAGACCCCCAGAGCTCCGTGGATCAAACCTTTACAGCTTCTTCTCACAGCCACAGCTACCATGAAGCATAAAGTATACAATATCATATTCTATATCAGTATATTTACATATTTGACGACTTGAAGGCCTTCTAAGCAAAAACAATTTGGCTATTTCCACATCATAATTATATTGATAGCATGAAGCAGAGGGCATTTAAACTACTTTTAGTCATGATGGGAGATGACGCTGACATTAATAAAACACTTGACTGAACATTTAGGCAAAACCATTTACATATGAAGAATCCAAATTCTCTAATTTAAATAATTTTACATTCTGCTGGGGGGGGGGCTCAATATTTCTTAAACCATGGCAAGTACTTGCCTTAGTGTCATCAAAATTAGAGGTTTAGTTGAACTGCCTGATATACTAAAGTATTAATAAGAAATAGTTTACAGGTTTTTTCTTTGTACTGTAAATGAGACAGAGGTACACAATCAAGTGTTCTTGTGACAGTGTGTGTCCTTGCTGAATTCATATCAGCATCAGACATGTTCTGTTACTGAAAACAAGGCAGATATGTTTTAGTCTTTTGTACCTCAGTCAGAGGTGTTTACAACACACAGTTAATGGTAAATAATCAAATAATATAGACTAGATGTCAATATTTATCTTCCTGCTGAGGGATTTCACTCTCTTTATTTAGGAACATGTCATTTTTACACGTATTTCTTGGAATGACAACTGTAAACAGAAGTGAGTTAATATTGGTTTATTTAACCAGTTGTTATTTGAAGGTCAGACACTGTTATAGTAGTTGTAGCAGTGCTGAATTGACAAGATATGGCAATATAAGTAGTACATGTAAAAACAGGTGCAAAAATACACAGTTCTATGTTTTTTAAATGTGTTATATATGTATTTACACATTTGGCAAACATGTCACTTACATCAGAGGGACAGTATTAAACCGTATTTACTGTAAGATACCTTGAATTGAGCCCTAAGTGTAAAATCTGTTCAATGACGCAAAGTGCAAGGAGATCAGTTAAAAAAGGGCACAGTTTACGTGCCAGTAAGGGTGTTAGAGGTGTCAGGAAAGGAAGTGCTCTTGCCATCAGGGAACCATTAATGAAAACAGTCTGGATTGTGAGTGTCTTCTGAGCAGGGATGGCGATGCCAGACGACGTGTCTTGGAGGACCGCTGTGGCCCGAGAAGGAGCATAAGCCCATGTGATTGAGTTCAAGTGGATGGGTGCAGATCCAGAAGTCGGTCTGCTGGCAAGCAATAGTGACGTGAATTTAATTTGGACGGCCATGGGTAGCCAGTGGAGGTCAGTGAACAGTAGAGGGACGTGTGCCCTTTTAGGCTGATGGAAGACCAGATGCGCTGCTGCACTCTGGACCATCTGTAAGGGTTTTACTGTGGAGTGAAGCTTCAGATGTTATACGTTTTCCCAAGGGCCTACAAATACTTTACATTCAATATTATTAACAAATCACATGTTCACATTGTGTGGCTTCACCCACAGCTGACAAAAGTGCTGATGTTAGAATACAGAAAACATGCGAGTGAATTCTTCATCTTTCCTTCATAGACTCATAGTCATTTAGTAATCAAGTAGGAATGGATGTATAAAGTATCAGCTCTACACTTGCACTTCACTGGTAGAGGACTTATTTAGAACCGGCTATGTGCCAGGGTGAGCACAAAGCGTGGCAGGCGTAGAAATGAGGGGGTAACACTTGAGAGCCAGGAGAGATATGGGACCTGGGTCAGGAGGAATTTAAGGGAAGTGTAATCAACTACACTCCGACCTGGAAGAAAAAGAGGAACAATGTTAGAGTTAAGTGCTTACACATAGTCGTAATTCCTAAAAATAAATCTTCAAATCTTAAAACACCAAGAAAGCAACTACAAATTTACCATCAACATCTTTTATCCCATAGCGCCTTGCCAGGTCAGAAGTCATTAAAATCTTCCCAGTCAGGGACATCAGATTTTTATCTTTCAAGCAGAGAGAAACCATATCAAAGTAAACACACATAGTTTATGACAGCATATTACACTGATCCCAATGCAGATCAAATACATGCGCACAGTTTGTTAAATAGAGTGACTAACATTTGACTATCTGACAGTGAAGTAAATACCATCTCCAACAGTATAAACCTACCTTTGGCCAGGTTGACGATACACCTCCCACTCAGTTCTGTGGTCTCTCCATTGGCAAATGTATTTTTTAACTGAGGAAAAGAAAATCCAGATATGTAGCAAAAAATACATAAAACTGAGGAAGCAACCATAAATATGAATTGGTTGTTAGAGAAGAGTTTACCTGAGAATTTAAAGTCTGTGTAGCCTCTTTCTCCAGTATCAACTGATTCACCAGCTCTGTCTGTACTGCCCCCGGCCACAGGCTGACAGAGGCCACCCCCCTACTCCTCAGCTCAACAGCCATGTCTGCTGCCAGCCTGTCACACTGGAAACAGATCACAAAACAAAACTTGTATAAAACATGTCCAAATACAGTGTTTAGATATACTTATATCATGTAATATAGATTTTGATCTTGATAAGAAGAGATCTTACCGCGGCTTTACCAACGCCATAAGGCACATTGAAGAGATACCGAAGCCCTCCCATTGATGAAATAGTGATGATCAAACCTCGACCCTGAGCCACCATCAACCGAGATGCATGAACTGAGAAGAAATAGTGCCCCCTGTCAGATAAAGAAAAAAGAAATAAGTTTTTGTACCAAAAAACCTGGTTCGACAAAGGATGGACCCTGAGCCTGTCCAAGTGCCCGACACGGTTGTGAGCATTTACTCTTGTGTGATGTGTCTAAGTCACTCTGCAATGACAACTCCAAAACGCTAGCTGGGTTTCAATACAACTGAAGCTGGTTACAGACATGAACTCTGGAAAATGTCCGGAAAAATGGATCCAGACATTTTGTGTCTTTCACATATGAAGATCACAGCAAGAGATTGTCCAGGTCAGACATGTTCACAACAACAGGAGCATTTCTGGAACATTCAGGCGAGCGGTGGCACCTGAGTCGAGCGGCAGGAAGGAGGACATGATTTATTAATTCCACTCAATTTTTGTTTCAAGCTCATCGACACCAGTTCCAGTTTTCTGTCACGTTGGAGTCAATTAATATTGAGCAAGAGTAGTTTTACTGAAATGACTGCAGCACGGACAAGAGAGGGCCCTCTTACGAAATTAGGTGTGTGACCTTTGAACTGTTTGAGTCAGAAGGATGGTGTGTGCTTGTCCAGCCACTGGGAGACATGGACGCTGCATGCTATCAAGTGGACCAATCACACTCTTTGTGTGCTCTGCGTCACGGTGACCTGAGGTGACATTCTGAGGAGGGCGCACATCACAGTGTTGATTCAACATAGAAGAATGATTTGGCCTTTGGCTCTGTGATACAGTCACAACACACTTGCAGTTATTTGTTTTAATATGTATTCTGACAAAGCTACTACTGAGAGAAGGAGTTGCCACTGAACTAAGCATTCAAAACTAAAAACGAGAAAAACAAGTTTAGAATCAGTTGATGTCGGGAAACTATAACTAAACATGAGGAAATGACTCCGTAGTTTGTTGACAATGACACAGTCTACTTGTGGAACATGACAAAGTATGTGAGCATACCTGAGGCCTGTGTTGTTGATGGAATCCCAAATCAGCGGGTCAGTTTCCCAGAACTTCTGGCCTGTACTTTCGAAAATAGCCTGAAATAACACATCATGTTTAGAGTCAAGGTGAATCACACAGCGGGGAGTTTGTGCTGGGTCCTCTGACCAACGGTTTCCTTCCATTTACATAGCTGTAACTTGCATGTAACCTTACTATTTAAAGTACACAATACACCAAGTAGTGCTTCATGTCAGTGCAATTTACCTACCTGTACTCCAGCGTAGGCATTGTTAACCAGCATGTCCAGCCTGCCATTCTGTTCCCGTGTGATCTGGTTGAACAGTTCTTCAATGTCTTCATGGTTTGTAGAATCACAGATAACTGGCACGCAGTTCCCACCCCTCTCCTTAACCTGTGTTTCGCACAAAGACGAAGTAATTGTGACAGCAACACAGTACTACTACTGCTACACAACACAGCAAAGATAACACATTCCAGACACAATGGTTTTTAAGTCGTCATCCACCAGACAGGGAGGAGCTGACCCTCTGGATCACAAAATTGGCACCACTGTCAAGTCAACACAGGTTAACTGATGTTCCAGCTAAAACCTTCACCTCTGCAGCAGTTTGTTTCAGAGTCTTCTCCTGTCGGCCCGTGATGTACACGGTGGCTCCTGCCTCCGACAGCTGGAGAGCTATGCCCCTGCCAATGCCTCTGGAGGCACCTGTTACCACACACACCCAGCCGGACAGGGACATTCTCTCTGGAGGTTTTCGTCTGTGAAGGTTAAATATGGTCAGAGATCAACTGATAAATGAAATACATGAGAAAAGATTAACTTTGAATATAACTGTGTAACCCCACCCACTGTCCAGAGTTCACTGGAAATCAGTTGCAACCTTACATAACATAATTCTGTCGAGTCACTGCTATACAGCATTCATTGAGCACAAACAGCTGACAGTGATATTACAATGGGGATATCTGTGATCGATTATTTAATTAAGCAATAAATTAATGTAAACTAATGTAACAAACTTATATAAAACTGTATCCTCGCTCTAAAATGCTATAGCAAGGCTACTGTTAAATATAGTGGGGGATGATATACAACTTATGGCAATAGATAAATATAGATCAATTTAATTGATCCCGAGGGAAATGTAGGTATCCAACGGCTTATATGAAGAAAAGACAGCAGCACACATATGAACATAAAATATATACATTACGTTTAGAATATATACATAAACTTTAGAATATATAAATGAATATTAGCAACATAATAAAAGTTTACTATTGGGAATGAAGGGTCATTGGATTTCCGTTGACAACAACTTGACAAGAAAATCTTGTTGCAACAAGATACCGTGAGTCGATATTAATAATTAAAGGTTTACGAATCCTTTACACGAAGTGGTTGACTCGAACTCGATGTCCAGCAGCGCTGTTATAGGACACAGTTATCTCTGCGTATATATATAAAACAAGTTGCACAGAGAAGAGCCCTACCTGAATTCACTGAGAGCTCTGGGTCTGGTTAAAGTCTCAGATTCAGGAGGCGAGACGGAGCCGTGTCGTGTGTGTGATAAAGTCGCCGCTGGTTGAACTACTGAGCAGCGCCTGCAGCTACAGTCACATTTAGAGGCTTTAACGATCCAAGGATTCTTCACTGTTACGCAATCGCTCCAGGTCTGCTGTAATATCGCGAGAAGACGCGACGAGACTGTTCTGGGGAAGGGGTTTTATTGACGCGTACACATCCGCGTTGTTAAAGTAGGAAACTAGTGTAGCTTCAACACTGTCTGTAGAGAAATATATTCAAGTTCCACAGTGACTGAACCGTCAGATCGTGGTTATTGTGTCTCAATGAGCCACTGGCCGACACCAGGCTGCTGATATTCCACTGACATCAATATTCATCACTATAGGATATACATGTTAATATTCAGACTCTAACAGATACAGGCTGTTATGATCACAGTTTACATGACGAGAGTCAAAACAGCAGCGTCAGAGGTGGTCTTGGGTGTAACATTCAAGAATGCACACACGGTGGCGCTCTTGTTCTCCTAAAAAGGCATGCAGCCGATAAAGGTGGATGATAATGAATGAAAATATGTAGTATTACAAAGAAAGGAAAGAAGCACACATGTATTAACATAAAAATAAATAATTAATGTTAATTAATTATATTTATTATATGAATATAAACCACACAATAAATGTTTATTATTATAACCAGATTCTATTGTAAGTCATGTGTCATCATTATTGAATATTTTGAGTAAAGGCTGTTCAAACGATTTGGTTGAATTATACTTTAAATGAAAACTATCGTCTAGGATTTATTGTGAAAGCTTAGTCTCTTTGAGCCTTTTGTGAGACTCACTTCTAGCAAAAAATTGTGAATTAAGACAAAAGGTACAGTGCACATAAGGCTCAATAAAATAGAACAATTGCAGAAAATGCAAAATAAACTTATAACATACAAAGTTAAAAAAATAACTAACTCGCCCCCAATACAGAACAAAAGAATGGGAGTTGGCCTTCATGTTACTCAATTCACATTACAAAACGGATAAAGAACAAAATAAGAATAGCCTTTTGAATTTAGAATATTTCCAAGTAACCATTTGTTTAGTCCATGAATACATTTGCATTTGTCCATGTTTTTTATTGAAGCTCATGCATGTCAACATATATTTGCATTAGTGCAAGCTAAACATTGCACTGGAAAAGTGGCACATTTTCATTATACAATGTTAACAAGTGCAGAGGAAATAAACCTCAATGATGGTTTGTATATGAAGCGTATTTGGTGTCTTAAAATATGTAAACATGGAAATCTATAGTTTTCCATAATCAATGGTGGAGCATCACCTTTTTAAATTCCTTATATAAAGCAGCCTTTAAAATGTAAGATGTCAATTCTAATACAGTTGATTTCATTTCAAGCCAAGAGACAATGTATGAATGGATTTTGTCCTGTGTGCTATTGGAGGCTGCTTTACTCAAGATTAAATACTTTATTGTCATAATAACAATGTTTGTAGTTGTGCGACTAAATCATGTGGTATTTTCCCTATTTTCCTGGGGAGGGTGTAGGTTCAAGATCTGTACTGTTCCTGATGTAATTAATGCTTCACTGACCAATCATTGTGTGCTGTGCCTGCACTGCTGACTCCAAAGAGCTGAAATGATTCTGTTAAATAATCATTTTGAAACTCCTGGGTGATCTGCACAAACATGTTCCTGCTGCCGAAGATAATGTTGCTACAGTCACCACATGCATTTCTTTCTGTCCCTCAGTGTGCGTAGCTAATTGTTCCCAAGGTATCACCCCTGTACTGTTTCTGTAGGCAGATTAGTGTAGGGATGTTTTGGCATCAAGATTTAGTCCATTAAAAAAACACCAGGAACAGTTTTCTCTTTCATTAGAATCAATCACAAAATGTTTCAAGTGTAACAGGGCATATGAGTTGTGGATTATTTGTATATTGTGTCCAATATCACCAGTTACACATATATTGCAGAGCTTAGTGGGACACAAGTGGCTGAATAAGAGCGATCCTGAAAGAGACCTCAGCCATTGCTACCCTTCCAACGATTTCTGTTTGGATCCCAAACGTACGTTCTAAAGGCATTTCAAAATAAAAACTACTGTTGTACAGAACATCGTAGATTCAAAAATAAAAGAAATGTCTGTTTAGAAAAAGGCCTGTCAAGGATTAACATGAAAATCTTGCAACAAAATAAATCACAGATAAAGTTGAACAGTTCCACTTTGGACTTTAGCGGAGGAGGATGAGTCAGATTTAATCATTACACATGAACCCCATAATCCTGCCAGATAGATAAGGTAAATAAAGGTTAGGTGAAGTTTAAAGATGTTATGTTCATGATTACCACATAAATAAATAATACCTTTTAATTGTTATCACCTGCCTTCCATATTTGAGTGACTGCAAATGCAGTAATTGTTACTCTTTTGCAAATATCCATTTTTCTCCAGCTCTCTAAACTCTGGTTAGCGACACATGACTGATGAACAGAAAACATGGAGTTAATCTTTTTCAGCAGATGAACTTATTTGCCAAACACTTGTTTACAATTACTCAAAGGTTGTATTTCATCATTCTTACAGTAAAGTTGGCAGTGTAAGGACATTAATGTCACAATGTGTCAGTGACCAGTGGAATAACAAATACCTACTTTTTTGTTCATAGAAGCAGTGTGTCCCTATTGTGGATTAGACTATAATGTTTTTATAAAGATAAATTCTTTATTTAGACAAAGTTTTAAAACAGTACAAGTAAAATGCAAGGACATGTATATGTTGTCATAACTGAGATGTTTACAGACGTTCATGTATACTAAACATGAAACACTGTAACTCTACCTGCCTGCAAAGGCTTGAATATGTTTGAAACTTTTAGATAACTAAAACTTGCAAAGCCATGTTTCATTTATCACAAGAAATGTTATTTATTAGGTATTTTGTTAAAGCTCTCCATTTATTAAATGGTTGGCCATGGCCAGTAACAAGAAGCACATTTAGATCTTGTGTTTACATGTTACAGTACACACTGTACAGATTGCTAAGCCAACAGAAGAGCACATTATTAGTTTGTTATATAATTTGTATTCTGATCTACTATTAAAACTCTTAAAAGCTCTCACTTTCATCATACACTCACTGTAAATAAACGTGCTAGCCAACTTTCAACCTCCCACTTGCAGAATTTATCATCATAACTTCAGGAATTGTCACATGAAAAAAATCTAAGCTTGATGAACAGCTATGTTTAGAAAAGTTATTTTCTTCTGTTAATTGATGAGAATATGGTATTTTTAATTTGTCCCATTAAATACTTTTTGGTTTGTACTGGCACCACTGGCACGTTGCTGACCTTACCTTAATGTTTGCTGAAGATAAACTGGACAATTCCCACAAATGCAACTCCCATTTTTGGAAGCCGACATCCTTCCCAGATATTGATCACAGACATGCAGTGGTATAAAGGTTTAGAACTGCTGATGGAAGCAAACATTTCATTAAAGAAGACACCAAGTGCAATGGCAGGAGGCTCTCACCTAATTCGGCTTCTCCTGCTTCTCTCAGGTGTCTTTGAAGCTTCTGACAGCAGACATGGTAAGGGACATTATTCCATTTGTACTACAGTCCGTTAGTGAACAACAAATAGAACAAATACATTAAGTTGATTGTTTATGGTGATTTTTCTCAGTCCCTCCGGAGACGAACAAAACATTTATCAGCTTTGCAGGAAGTGCAAATGTGGATTCCTACCTTAGCAAGTTCCCAGTAAGTCCCCAAAACTGTGATTCATCAAATTTTATAATTACATTCATGTCACAGTTTACGTAAAGTTTAATAGTTATATTCAACGTTTTCTACCTTTTTAACATCAGATAACATTACCAGAAGGAATTGATCCCAAGAATATACATGTCACGGTAAGTCAGTAGCACTTTTCATGGTGTCTTTTGTGTTTTGTTGTTCTTGTAGTAACTCACAGAAAATCTTTTCTTTGCCTCCTCTTATATTTATTTAAGTAATCAATCATGTTTTCTTCTCTTTCAGTCAGTTAAAATAGCAAGCTGTACTGGTGAGTGGTTCTTTATACCCATGTAGTACCTAATAATATGTGCATGTCAAACAAATCATACAGCAAATTGTTATTGGCTTGGAATTAGTGCTCACCGTGGGTTCAGACAGTGCAGTGATCATAACCAATAGGTGATTTGTATGGGCATGAGGGGGGGTGTCATCCCCTTCAAACCAAAATGACCATAAACAGCTTCTCAGCATCACCCGGTCCCCAATTGTGATGCATATGCAAATAGAGAATTCTGTGCGGGTGAGAACCCTATAGTTAATGCTGTTATCTAAATGGCAGGAGCCGCAGTATTTTTATAAAGTTGAAACCGATTAGCATCTAATACAACAGGCCAGCGCTCTTTGCCTCGCTCTGTCTCTCCCTCCCATACTAGCACAACTGCTTGCTTTGCCAGCCGTTAAAACACCCATAAATATGTTGCTGTCCTCAGCAGGCAGGATTCATCATACACATGGTTCATACCACTTTGCGCTGTGCGCAATCATGATCAACGTGTCCTGCGCTGTCCTGCACCTTATACAGGTGTTCTTTGAGAGGCGTATACTGTATTTTGGATGTGTGTTGGTTGGTGAGGGGATGGGGGTGACATCTTCTGTGGAAAACAATTAAGAAATCCCCTGACTAAAACGTTGTGTAAACATAGTGTGATGTCTACTTTCTCTTTTGTGTTGCTGATTTAAATGTGACCATCATTCTCTTGGTTGTCAGATATGGAGGAAAAGATTAATTTGCTGAACAAGCAGCTGCAGGAGACAACCCTCCATAACAGCCAACGAGGTAAGTAGTCAGTCTTTTAGAACTCTGTGTTATGAATTAGGGCTAGAGTGATTTTACTGTTGCCCTGATACACTGTGCCCTCTTCATACTCTGTCAGATGAAGAAGCCTTTGAGTTGAGGAGGGACGTCAGGCTGCTAAAAATGCAGCTTGCCACATGCAGTTCAACAGCCTCAGCTGTTACTGTCTGTAAGTAAACTGCACTTCATATACAGTTTATGGTTTATGTGGAGATGATACAACTAAAATGCATCTCTAATTCCACTGACAGCTCATCAAACCCAGCTATACTATCAAATGAAACTGCTGCTGGAGACGTTTGACAGTGATACTTTTCTGAGTAAGTACCTGAATAAAACCACACATTTTTCACGCCCACCAATTGGAAGTTAGGTTTTGATTGTGGTTTGCTTGATTTTGCAAAAACTACTTGAAACTTGGTGGAAGGGTGAGGTATAGGCCAAGAAAGAAGCCATTAACTTTTGGAGCAGATTCAGATGGATCTAGGACTTTTTTTTACACCTACTTTGATTGATTGATGTTTGACATTTATGTAAACTTTTTCAAGAAATATTGCATTGATATTTTTTGGAAAAGAAATATGCAGAGGGATGATATCTAAGTATGTATAATTTGATGTAGGTCAATCTACTAGTATCCTTAGTACAAGTCACAGTTTCTTTTAGATTTTTTATCAAATTGTGGTTTTTTTCTAGATCTAAAAGTCATTGCACTAACCAGGGAGGTAACAACATTACAGAGGAGGATCGAACTGGCTGCCAATTCCACTGAAACTGAAATCAGAGGTGAGCTTTGTTTTATTGTGTTGCTATAATATTATTTCTCTGTCACTCCGGTATCGCTGCTTGATAGTTTTAAAGCTATTCCTGTCAGGAGCTTTTGGGTGACTGATTTTATTATGTCTCATTTGTAACTTGTGTCTTGTAGTGCTAAAAAATGAGCTGCAAGTGAAGATGAACGATCTGCAGGCTAAGAAGCAGCAAATGGAAAAACGATTCTCAAACTCAGCACTCAGTAGGAGCATTTGTTTTTATAAATTTGCATGACATGGAGCAGCTGAGTAGAAGTTACTGATCCATCTTTGTGTGTGTTAAGTTCTTCAGATCATCTCACTGCAAAATCAGATCTGGGATTTAGAGGTGGAAGAATCAAGAAGAGGAGAAACTGTTCTTCAGCAGGACAATAGAATTGCTGGTAAAGTCAAAGTGAATTATTTGCATGTTAAGCTATGTAAATAACCCACCATTGATTCACTACATTTCTTTTGTATATAAAATAGCAAGTGGAATTCTTTGGAAATAAAACACAGGGTTGTTCAGTTCAATACACTGGTTAGTGGTATGACCATTGACTAACAGTGGCTAATGTTAACAATCATGTTTTGAAACCATATTGTGTCACTAAACTATTTAGAAAAAAAAAGGCTGAATGGATTTGGCTAAATTCAGCTGAATTTTGCAGTTCAAGAGCATAGACTTTAAATAAAGAACCTGACTGCTCCCCAAGTGAAGCAAAAGCATCTCCATCACCACCTGGTGGCTGGCTGCAGTATAGTTCATAAACCCTGCTCCACCATGTAAGCAGATGGGTCATGGACCAAAGTAAGAGGTCAAATACCACCAAAGTTAACCATCAAAGTTGGTTTCTGTCATTTTTTAATTCTTATCATACTGATGTTTGTTTAAGTTCTTCCTTTTTTCAGGTAAGTTTGGTTTTAATTACTTATTTGATGCTATAAAACGGGATGAAACACCATGATTGACAGCTGAGCGTGTGTATCAGCGGGATCTTGCTAGAGGGGCTCCATCCCCTGATCAGTAATCGGCATAAATGCGCAAGATGGCAGCATTCCTATCTGGGATATTTAAACTTCATTTAGGGATGGAAGGAGGAAATGGAGACATGTCATCCATCCTTGTCTACAGTCTGTGTTTAAGAATAGTTTAGCATGTAACACAATCTCGTAGTTCTCATTTGTTGCCGCAGTGACTTAAGTCTCACAGTCTTATTTTAACTTAATGTCACTTTTTATCTTCGGCTCGAATGTATCTAGAGTTAAATTTACTTCTGTATGTAGGTTTTTTTTCACGTGTTTCACCACTTTCACTTCATCAGCTCTTCAGAAACAACTGGACATGAAGCTCAGGGAGCTGCGACAACAAGGAGATGCCAGTTCAGTCAGTTAGTATCTGTTATAATTTCCTATATCATTAACAATATTAACTAACCAGGATCCAACATTTCCTGACACACATTCTGTGCATTGCCCATAGTGCTGGAGATCATTTCTGTGTACAGTAAGATTGCAGTGACACAGAGACTCATCAGTGTCCACACTGAGAAATCCAAAGCTAATTATACTGGTGAGTCCCAAACCCTTGTGTCCTGAGATCTCATCGTTTTATAGATACATTGTAGATTCTGTTTAATCTCACATTTGAAATTTTTTTTAAAGCGTCATAATGGCTTCATTCTTGTTACCTTTTCAGATTACCAGATGCAAATGAAACAAAAGGCTGCGCTCCTGACAAAGAAGATTTTACGCTTGAATCGTGAGGAGGGTAACACAGAACTAAGTAAGTGAGAAGCTTACTTAGCTAACTAAATAGAACATCATTCTTGTTACTGTTGTGTTTAGTGCTTTATTAATTTGACTTCTCTTTATTTTTCTGTAGCAAAGGAAATTTTTATTCTGCAGGGTGAAATTGGGATTCTCAGACAGATGATGGTCAACGCCAAAACTGATCACAGACTTACAGGTGAGTAAGCTCTATAAAAATTAAGTCACACTTTTGCTCATATAATAATTATATAGGTAAATAATAATGATCATGATAAACTATAATAAAAAGTCAGAAAATATATAAATATTGATTTTTTTCATCCCAGAGCTGAGAGTTATTCTGGAACAGGGGAAGAGCCAACAAGAAAACTTACGGAAACAACTAGAGGAGACAGATTTTACACAGGCACAACTGAGTAAGTACAAGTTTGGAAAAGAGTCAAAATGATCTCTGCAATATTTATTATAACTTTGAAGCTTAAGACTTCAATATATTACATTTTTATATATTCACTGAAAATCCCCCAAAATACTGTGATTACCACCCTGTTCTTTTTTCAGAAATCTTGGTTATATTGTATCGCCACAAGGAAAAAGAACCTATAAACAGCATACGCCTTTAAAACGTTGAAATGTTTTTTTAACTTTGAACAGTCATGAAGATCATCGGCATGATGAGAGAGGTGAGAGAGCAGCAGAGGGATGAGCAGCAGCAGACGACATCAACAAGCCAAGCCAGTGAGTCCTCCTTTATTAGTCCTATATGAAATAGATATGAAATTATACAAACAATATAATATGAAATGATAATGGTTATCATGATAATATAAAGTATAATAACAGCTATTATTGCTTTTCAGTGTTTTCTGTAAAGACTATCCATTCATATTTACATGATATTAGTTACAAATAAGGAAACACACGTGTCAGTGGCATGCTGTTATTGTGGTGACTTTTTTACTTTCTCCCTCACATCAAAAGTGTGACTGCACATTATGTTTTTTAATCAGCTGTTCAGCCTCTGCTTCAAGCCAAAGAGAGGGAATATGCAAAAGCTCAGGCTGACATAAAGGGTGAGTTTTTTCTTTTATTCATCTATGTAAAACATTTTTAATCAGAGTTTTTCATGACGCGACTCTTTCTTTCCAAATGATAGAACTGCAGAGGCTGTTGCAAGAGAAGAGTGAAGAATGCTCTGGATATGAGGAGAGATACTCACGTGAGCTACAAGATATCAGTTAAAACCTCAGATGATTCACGATTTTAGATTTAGGTCTGATTTATTTGATGTGTCTGTTTCTGTCAGACTTAAAGACTGAATTTAAACAGAAGATTGCAGAACTCAATAGAACTGGAGACTCCAAAGCAGCGCTCAGTGAGTAAAATGTCTCCAGTTTCCATGAGACGTGTCCCCTGCTCGGTTTTCTAATCTGATTGTTTCAGAATCACAGAGCAGGAAGTGATTTTTACTGGGTTTTTCTGTGTCAGTTTTGAATGTGATAAACCTGCATGATGAGCTGAAAACTCTGAGGGATTTGATCTCGACGACAAAAGACCCAGACAGGCTCTCAGGTGGGTAACAATAGTCAACAGTCAAGATGCTACATAAAGAAAATGGTTTGATATTTCTGCCCCACGTTCATTTTTCTGCCTCCTTAAAGGATCTCTGCTTCTCTGTGTCCTCTCACAGATCTGCAGAGGCAGCTGGAGGAGAAGGGAGAGGAACTAAACTCCAAGACTGCAGACATGAAGAGATTGATTGCCAACCCCAACATAAGTAAGTACACTGTGATCATCTGGGTGCAGAGAGCAGCCTCACTGGACATCTAAGACATTTTGTGTGGTTTTTAAAAAATGCATGCCCCATCACAAGATCTAAAAAAAGAGAGCAAGTTAGCTTCCGGTTAATGTTTAGAATCGATTTTAAGATTTTGTTGCCAAATTTTAAGGCCTGTTCAGGGCTTGCACCATAGTACATTTCAGATCTTTTGACACCATTTGTGCAGGCCGTAACATGAGTGAAGGCCCTACTCGCAATTACACTTAGGAGGGGCTCCCACTCTTTGGAATAATCTCCCCAAGGTGATCCATCTGGAAAAATCCTTATCCTCTTTTAAATCTCTCTTAAAAGACACTTTATCAAGATTTTGTCTTGTTCTGATCGTATCTATTATTTTAATCACTTAACAATGTTTTATTTAAACTTATTTTACTCTTTTCTTATCTGTAACATTTTTTATTTTGTATTTGTGCTCTAATGTTGTAGCTTATGATTGTTTCAAAATATTTTCATCCTTTTTTTTGTTTTTAACTTGTAAAGCACCTTAAACATGTGTTTTGAAAGGTGCTGTATCAATCAAGTTTATTTGCTGTTAAACTATTACTGACTGAGATCTCAACATTGATTTCTAATCACTGCATGTCTGTCTGTCACAGTTTTGTCAATCATTAAGCTGCAGCAGGAAATCTGGTACCTGCAGAAAAGGGGGATCAATGGAACCACACGGAACAAGGAAAGAGGTTAGTCTATTGTATAAACTAGTTAAATCACAAATGATCCAAATATAATCCACAGCTAATACTTCTTTCCCAGAGTTGCAAACCAGAGTGGATGGCCTCATCAGTGAAACAAACAACAAAGGCGATGAAAGCATCAAACTGAGTGAGTGTCAAATAAATGAAAGGTTCACATATGAGTTGTGCTTTCTTTCTTTGGTCCTGGTCTCTGTTATATCCTGGGGATACTTTGTTAGTACATTGGGAGTTAAGCCATATTCTGCTGTGTTGTTGTTCAGTGCTGAAAATCATGACGCTGCAGAGTCAGGTGGGGCAGCTGCAGAAACAGCTTTCAGACCACCACATGGTAAAAAGCGCTACGGTAGCCCGTAAGTATCTCCATCCCAAATGTTACAAAACCCAAGCAATCGACCCATAACCCACCTGATAACAATGTAACCTGTAAAACTATCATTATTGTATCCTGATATCGTGCATTTAACAAACACATTTAATTTAACCTCTTTATGTTCGCCTCAGAGCTTCAAAAGGATCTTTCTACCAAAGAGAAGGAGCTGCAGAAATACGTTGATGAGCTGAACAAGGAGAATCAGGAAAACGCCCAATTGAGTGAGTAAAGAGGGAACATGGTGTTTCCATTCATGACTGAGGAAATCAACATTTGATCTGTCTGTTCCTCAGTTGTGACCATCACTGATCTGAACAACCGTCTCAGAACTCTACAAGAAGAAAAGCAAAGCGAGGGCCAAACAACTTCTGCAACAATTACTAGTGGGTGAACTCAATTGTCTTTGACTAAACTGCAACTTCTTCTGAAGCTGAAACATATGTTACCTTTTCTAGAGCTAAAGAAGCAACTGAAGATAAAAGAAGAGGAGCACTTACGGGATCAGGTTGAGATGAGAGGTGCGTTTATTGCACTTTAAATGTACGTTTCTACAACAAGAAATAAAAAAGACCATTGATTTAAATATGAATGCTATTTTGAACTATAGCTCTGCAGAATGAACTGAACCAGACGGCAGCACAGTGTTCCAGCTTTGGGCAGAAAATTCAAGGTGAGGGAAACCTGTTGACTTTGTGTCCTTCTTGGTCGGCACTGAAAAACGGGTCCTTTGGGACTCTGTTGCAGGATGTATAGGTTTTTGACAATATCAAATACATGCTGTCTTATGAACTGGGTTGTAGTATAGGCAGTGAATTGCTCATTATTTTGTGATTGTGGCTTAAAACTTAGTGAATAACAAGAAGAGAGTGCTACCCTGGAGAATCGCTGAGACGGAAAATCTTGCTGAAAGCATAGTAACAGCAAAACTGCAGGCATGACATGTAGATAAAGAAACGTACCTTGGCAACTACTGTATTAGGACACTTAGAGAGTGGATACCCTGCCATGTCAAAGAAAGTTAAAAAAAAAAATTCCTGCATCAGCCCCCTTAATCAAATCTGCTTCCAAATTAATTATTTTTCTTTTTGCCCCAATCTTCTACCAAGTGTCAATAAAATCAGTTCAGTAGTTTTTGCATAATCCTACTTACAGTCAGATTAACAACATTGAAGATGTAACCTCCTTGCAGAGGTAATAAATGATTCACACTCATCAGAATTTAAGTGTTTTGTCGTCCTCCTATGTCAACTAGCTTTTACCCCAACAACGTCTTTTGGAGTTCTGTCAGTTGTCTTAATGTGTGCCTGTAGATCTGCAGAATGGTCTGGATGAGAAGCTGAAGAAACTGCAGTCTGAATCGGACAGTGTCACTTCACTTGGTAAGAGATGGAACTGTGTTGCTGTTTCGCTCAGTCACGTGTGAGTGGAGGTCCAGTTTATTTTACAGGTTATAGGTGGTGAGAATACATTAGTCTGGTTCCTATGAAGACATTTAAACATCGACAAACTCAAGCCTGACGGATTTTCTCAGATGCACCTACACATTTGCTCTCTGTTCACAAATAATCCTATTGTCTCCCTTTGCATTACAAAAATACAGGAGTATTTACTATAATGGATTGATATGAACACAGTTGGTTGCTGTACATGGAAAGTTTTAAAGATGAGGAAAAACTTTGAACACTTTATTACAGTTCCTGAGTTTAACAGTTCTTTAACATGGTGCTTTCAGCTCTTCAAGTTTCTACATTAACCCTGCAGCAGGAGGAGTTAAAGAGACAACTACAAAACACTGATTCTGAAGCCAAGATACAAGGTTGGTGTCTTTGTCATTTTAATTATTCAGGTCAATGAATGCACAAAATATGGCACTGTCACAGTAAAATATGAATATGTATGTTTAAAATGATGTAAAATAATTGAAGTAGGAGTTGAAATGTAAATATTTTATTGTCTTTCCTCTGCAGAGCTTCAAAAACAAATAGAGGAAAAGAACAACAAGTTGGCCGAAAAAACAGAGGAGCTGAAAGCAAGAAGCGCTCAACCCCAAAGATGTGAGTGGGACATAACACAAACATTTTTTTTTAACCATAGATATGGTCGATTTAGGAAATTTAACGTGCAAGAATAGGGTTATCATTTTATGTTGGATTAATGTTTCCTCTTGTCTTTCAGTTCTACATATTATCTCATTACAAACAGAGATAGTAAAGTTAGTGAACGTGGCAGCAAACAACACAGATTACAGTAAAATTAGAGGTGAGTGACAGAAACACTTCTCCATAAGAACTCCAGACCCGTGGCCATTAAGAAGGAAATGAATTAAGAAAATAAACACAATATATCTTTCTTGTCTAAAGCACTGCAGGACCATTTGAATGATCTGATCGAAGGAATTCAAGATGAAAACAGTGAAAATACCAAACTGCGTGAGTGAAATGGTGCTGCCATTGCTGATCCTGGTCTTTTGTATCTGGTGAATTTATCTAATTCAAGCGTTCCTCCTTTAGTCTTTAAGGTTTTGACTCTTCAAGAAGAAGTAGCACGACTGAAGAAGCAAGAAGAGAGTCAGTCAGAAGCTCAGTTAAAGAAAATTAAAGGTGGGAAGCTGCAGGAAATCCTCACATTTATTCTGTACACTTTTTCCTACCATTTGAGGAAATTGATAAAAATCTATTATGTCTCTCTTCAAGATCTGGAGAACGAATTGGAGGACATCAGAATTCAGATAACAGAAGAGACACTGGCGCTGGACTCCAGTGATTTGACGTTTTCTAATCTGTGTGAGTGTTTTGATCAGTTTTGATTAGAAACAAATAGAACAAGGAGGAGACTGATTAATTACCTTCAGAATGCTGAAACAAGCTTTTATTGTTTTGTATAGCGGCTCGAATTACGGAACTTCACCACAAAATCAAACCACTGGAAGTGAAAATATCAGACCTCAAAGACCAACATGCTGAGAACGTTGCAGGTAAGCAATCAAGTTTTACAGTTTCATTGTAACATGCAAAAAACAAATGCAGGCAAATTGTTCGATTATATGATTTTGTGTTTCATTTTCAGCGCTTCAAGCGAGACTGAATTTGTCAAAGAGGCAACTGCAAGACAGCGAACTTCAACTCAAGGATGCAGACGCAAAGAATTTTAAATTGAGTATGACAGCTTGTTAGTCGCGAATGTTTCTAGTTGTGTTGTTTGTTTCCTTGAAGCACAAAATAACATTGTGTCTGTGTCTCTGCTAGTAATGGAGATCATTGATCTGAGGGAACAGCTGACAAAGGCTCAGAAACAGACATCACAAGCTGCTGGAAAAAATATTAATGGTTTGTCCATTTGTTATTTTCCTATGATGGGCTTCTGTTGTCGTCACACAATTTGCATGCTAGAATGGCTGTTATACACACATGTATTCATATAAGACCAACACCTAATGACTGAATCTTCTGTATGTTCTCTTAAACAAACATCCGGCAACCTTCCTCTTCTATCTGGAATCTTCATGGTTTTCTTGCCATTGTGCTTATTTTTCTGTCATCTTTCTCAGAATTGGAACAACAACTTCAAACACAACAAAGAGAGAATAAAAAACTGGAAAACTCCAACAGAGGTGAGTAATGCACTCAATATCTTTTTTGTTTTGGGAAATTTGCCTTTTGTACAGATCTATGTTACACATGTTGTTTTTCATGGCTCTGCGCTGGCGACAGCCGTGGTTGGAAGCACCATGTTTTCGGGTCATCCATTCAAACAAAATATATAAGCAAAGCCTGGAGGGAATTTCACCACATCTGGCACACAGTAGCGTTTGAAGTGACTTTTAGGGTCAAGTGAGCCTACATCAAACCAAGCTGAACCGATCCCCAAAAAGACACACATGACACCAAAACATGTCATTCCAATCTTCAAATGCTTCTTTTACTATCAAAATCACAAACAAAGTGCAGACTGTGCATTCGTACGTGTATGCGTAAATATTTGTAAAGTTGTCAAGTTTAAGCTCAAAGCTCCACCACCACCCCAGACACATCATACACACACATTTAGACATTCTGGTCTTCAAACAAACCTCTAACATTACGAAACTTTTGCAGAAAGGTAGTGTCATGGGGTCTTGTTAAGCGGTGTCTGACCATGGTGTCAGTAGTACATTGTCAGGCTTTCTGCGGGCCTCTGCTCAGTTCAGGGCCCCAGTTAAATGCCTGCTTTACCTACTTTGTTGCAATGAACGCCCCTGCTGACTCAAGAATGAACTGATTTTAAATTTTGCTGGGTGGGGGTCAAACGTCAAGGTGACCACACAAAGCACATTTCGTTCAGACCACTCATGTTTGAAATGTTTATTGCAGCAGGAAAACTTCGTCAGAGTTTTGGCATCTAGGCTCCAACTTCATCACTTCCCCAGATATGATTACTTAGATATAATGAAGAGGGATGAGCAAATATCTTTAACCCCTTGTTTGAGCCTATTGGTGGATGCTGGTTGGTGGAGGGGGTGAATCACACAGGCAGCGATACTGACGTAGGGCAACAGAAGCTTTGACAAGCAATGGGAGACATGGGAAATATGTGCAGCTTAAATAGGCCGCCAAATAGGGAGGGTGTGTATGATTGAAGATTGTGGAGAGTGAGGCACGTCACATGATTAGAGCAGCGCAGCTCGAGTGTGCTGCCTGAACTAGCTCACAAGCATCGCGCCACTTTTGGCCATAACTCAAAAATGTACATGCTACCATATGGCACATTTTGATTCAAATGTCTAACAGGATGAAATAGATAGAGTGATGACATTTCAAATCCAAATAGTGAAAGATCAACTTCACTGTGACATCACAGTGTTCTGCTTAAACACTTTTCTGGCTGTTATTCAACTCAAGAACAGAGGGGGAGATAGTGATCATATTTCCTGCTACTTGACTGGTTTGTGGAGACATACAGTTATGTTTTCTGTATTAAGCAAATTAGATATAAATTGTTAATCACTCGTGTGTAGAGGTGATGGTTGGTGGATTATGTCACCTTTGGGCAGATCCCCTCTAGCTGCTTCCCTCGCTTACCTTAGTATTTATATAAAACTAAGCTAAGCAGCAGCATCTTCTTATTTACTGTATGAGACGTGTGTTTATCTTCTCATCTAAATCTCAGCAAGAAAGTGATTAAGTGCATTCATCAAGATGTTGCCTTTGTCTACAACTATAGCTCTGCAGAATGAACTGAACCAGACGGCAGCACAGTGTTCCAGCTTTGGGCAGAAAATTCAAGGTGAGGGAAACCTGTTGACTTTGTGTCCTTCTTGGTCGGCACTGAAAAACGGGTCCTTTGGGACTCTGTTGCAGGATGTATAGGTTTTTGACAATATCAAATACATGCTGTCTTATGAACTGGGTTGTAGTATAGGCAGTGAATTGCTCATTATTTTGTGATTGTGGCTTAAAACTTAGTGAATAACAAGAAGAGAGTGCTACCCTGGAGAATCGCTGAGACGGAAAATCTTGCTGAAAGCATAGTAACAGCAAAACTGCAGGCATGACATGTAGATAAAGAAACGTACCTTGGCAACTACTGTATTAGGACACTTAGAGAGTGGATACCCTGCCATGTCAAAGAAAGTTAAAAAAAAAAATTCCTGCATCAGCCCCCTTAATCAAATCTGCTTCCAAATTAATTATTTTTCTTTTTGCCCCAATCTTCTACCAAGTGTCAATAAAATCAGTTCAGTAGTTTTTGCATAATCCTACTTACAGTCAGATTAACAACATTGAAGATGTAACCTCCTTGCAGAGGTAATAAATGATTCACACTCATCAGAATTTAAGTGTTTTGTCGTCCTCCTATGTCAACTAGCTTTTACCCCAACAACGTCTTTTGGAGTTCTGTCAGTTGTCTTAATGTGTGCCTGTAGATCTGCAGAATGGTCTGGATGAGAAGCTGAAGAAACTGCAGTCTGAATCGGACAGTGTCACTTCACTTGGTAAGAGATGGAACTGTGTTGCTGTTTCGCTCAGTCACGTGTGAGTGGAGGTCCAGTTTATTTTACAGGTTATAGGTGGTGAGAATACATTAGTCTGGTTCCTATGAAAACATTTAAACATGGACAAACTCAAGCCTGACGGATTTTCTCAGATGCACCTACACATTTGCTCTCTGTTCACAAATAATCCTACTGTCTTGGCTTTGCATTACAAAAATACAGGAGTATTTACCAAGCCCTTCACAATTCTTTTTTTTTTTACATCTGGCAGCTTGGTCATGTGGAAAATATTTGTCAAAAACAGATCTTGTTCGGAGAGCGGTAAAGATAATGGAGAACACAGTTGGTTGCTGTTAATGGAAAGTTTTAAAGATGAGGAAAAACTTTAAACACTTTTATTACAGTTCCTGAGTTTAACAGTTCTTTAACATGGTGCTTTCAGCTCTTCAAGTTTCTACATTAACCCTGCAGCAGGAGGAGTTAAAGAGACAACTACAAAACACTGATTCTGAAGCCAAGATACAAGGTTGGTGTCTTTGTCATTTGAATTATTCAGGTCAATGAATGCACAAAATATGGCACTGTCACAGTAAAATATGAATCTGTATGTTTAAAATGATGACTGTGCTGCTAGTAACAGGTAAAATAATTAAAAAGTATCATATTGAAGCAAGAGGAGCAGAATTTAAATGTAAATATTTTATTGTCTTTCCACTGCAGAGCTTCAAAAACAAATAGAGGAAAAGAACAACAATTTGGCCGAAAAAACAGAGGAGCTGAAAGCAAGAAGCGCTCAACCCCAAAGATGTGAGTGGGACATAACATATTGATTGATCGTTCATGTTTGCAAAGATTAACCACCTAATAAAAGCAACAAACATTTTTTTTTAACCATAGATATGGTCGATTTAGGAAATTTAACGTGCAATAATAGGGTTATCATTTAATGTTGGATTAATGTTTCCTCTTGTCTTTCAGTTCTACATATTATCTCATTACAAACAGAGATAGTAAAGTTAATGAAGGTGGCAGCAAACAACACAGATTACAGTAAAATTAGAGGTGAGTGACAGAAACACTTCTCCATAAGAACTCCAGACCCGTGGCCATTAAGAAGGAAATGAATTAAGAAAATAAACACAATGTATCTTTCTTGTCTAAAGCAATGCAGGACCATTTGAATGATCTGATCGAAGGAATTCAAGATGAAAACAGTGAAAATACCAAACTGCGTGAGTGAAATGGTGCTGCCATTGCTGATCCTGGTCTTTTGTATCTGGTGAATTTATCTAATTCAAGCGTTCCTCCTTTAGTCTTTAAGGTTTTGACTCTTCAAGAAGAAGTAGCACGACTGAAGAAGCAAGAAGAGAGTCAGTCAGAAGCTCAGTTAAAGAAAATTAAAGGTGGGAAGCTGCAGGAAATCCTCACATTTATTCTGTACACTTTTTCCTACCATTTGAGGAAATTGATAAAAATCTATTATGTCTCTCTTCAAGATCTGGAGAACAGATTGGAGGACATCAGAATTCAGATAACAGAAAAGACACTGGCGCTGGACTCCAGTGATTTGACGTTTTCTAATCTGTGTGAGTGTTTTGATCAGTTTTGATTAGAAACAAATAGAACAAGGAGGAGACTGATTAATTACCTTCAGAATGCTGAAACAAGCTTTTATTGTTTTGTATAGCGGCTCGAATTACGGAACTTCACCACAAAATCAAACCACTGGAAGTGAAAATATCAGACCTCAAAGACCAACATGCTGAGAACGTTGCAGGTAAGCAATCAAGTTTTACAGTTTCATTGTAACATGCAAAAACAAATGCAGGCAAATTGTTCGATTATATGATTTTGTGTTTCATTTTCAGCGCTTCAAGCGAGACTGAATTTGTCAAAGAGGCAACTGCAAGACAGCGAACTTCAACTCAAGGATGCAGACGCAAAGAATTTTAAATTGAGTATGACAGCTTGTTAGTCGCGAATGTTTCTAGTTGTGTTGTTTGTTTCCTTGAAGCACAAAATAACATTGTGTCTGTGTCTCTGCTAGTAATGGAGATCATTGATCTGAGGGAACAGCTGACAAAGGCTCAGAAACAGACATCACAAGCTGCTGGAAAAAATATTAATGGTTTGTCCATTTGTTATTTTCCTATGATGGGCTTCTGTTGTCGTCACACAATTTGCATGCTAGAATGGCTGTTATACACACATGTATTCATATAAGACCAACACCTAATGACTGAATCTTCTGTATGTTCTCTTAAACAAACATCCGGCAACCTTCCTCTTCTATCTGGAATCTTCATGGTTTTCTTGCCATTGTGCTTATTTTTCTGTCATCTTTCTCAGAATTGGAACAACAACTTCAAACACAACAAAGAGAGAATAAAAAACTGGAAAACTCCAACAGAGGTGAGTAATGCACTCAATATCTTTTTTGTTTTGGGAAATTTGCCTTTTGTACAGATCTATGTTACACATGTTGTTTTTCATGGCTCTGCGCTGGCGACAGCCGTGGTTGGAAGCACCATGTTTTCGGGTCATCCATTCAAACAAAATATATAAGCAAAGCCTGGAGGGAATTTCACCACATCTGGCACACAGTAGCGTTTGAAGTGACTTTTAGGGTCAAGTGAGCCTACATCAAACCAAGCTGAACCGATCCCCAAAAAGACACACATGACACCAAAACATGTCATTCCAATCTTCAAATGCTTCTTTTACTATAAAAATCACAAACAAAGTGCAGACTGTGCATTACATACGTGTATGCGTAAATATTTGTTAAGTTGTAAAGTTTAAGCTCAAAGCTCCACCACCACCCCAGACACATCATACACACACATTTAGACATTCTGGTCTTCAAACAAACCTCTAACATTACGAAACTTTTGCAGAAAGGTAGTGTCATCGGGGTCTTGTTAAGCGGTGTCTGACCATGGTGTCAGTAGTACATTGTCAGGCTTTCTGCGGGCCTCTGCTCAGTTCAGGGCCCCAGTTAAATGCCTGCTTTACCTACTTTGTTGCAATGAACGCCCTGCTGACTCAAGAATGAACTGATTTTAAATTTTGCTGGGTGGGGTCAAACGTCAAGGTGACCACACAGAGCACATTTCGTTCAGACCACTCATGTTTGAAATGTTTATTGCAGCAGGAAAACTTCGTCAGAGTTTTGGCATCTAGGCTCCAACTTCATCACTTCCCCAGATATGATTACTTAGATATAATGAAGAGGGATGAGCAAATATCTTTAACCCCTTGTTTGAGCCTATTGGTGGATGCTGGTTGGTGGAGGGTGAATCACACAGGCAGCGATACTGACGTAGGGCAACAGAAGCTTTGACAAGCAATGGGAGACATGGGAAATATGTGCAGCTTAAATAGGCCGCCAAATAGGGAGGGTGTGTATGATTGAAGATTGTGGAGAGTGAGGCACGTCACATGATTAGAGCAGCGCAGCTCGAGTGTGCTGCCTGAACTAGCTCACAAGCATCGCGCCACTTGCAGCCATAACTCAAAATGTACATGCTACCATATGGCACATTTTGATTCAAATGTCTAACAGGATGAAATAGATAGAGTGATGACATTTCAAATCCAAATAGTGAAAGATCAACTTCACTGTGACATCACAGTGTTCTGCTTAAACACTTTTCTGGCTGTTATTCAACTCAAGAACAGAGGGAGATAGTGATCATATTTCCTGCTACTTGACTGGTTTGTGGAGACATACAGTTATGTTTTCTGTATTAAGCAAATTAGATATAAATTGTTAATCACTCGTGTGTAGAGGTGATGGTTGGTGGATTATGTCACCTTTGGGCAGATCCCCTCTAGCTGCTTCCCTCCACCTTAGTATTTATATAAAACTAAGCTAAGCAGCAGCATCTTCTTATTTACTGTATGAGACGTGTGTTTATCTTCTCATCTAAATCTCAGCAAGAAAGTGATTAAGTGCATTCATCAAGATGTTGCCTTTGTCTACAACTATAGCTCTGCAGAATGAACTGAACCAGACGGCAGCACAGTGTTCCAGCTTTGGGCAGAAAATTCAAGGTGAGGGAAACCTGTTGACTTTGTGTCCTTCTTGGTCGGCACTGAAAAAGCGGTCCTTTGGGACTCTGTTGCAGGATGTATAGGTTTTTGACAATATCAAATACATGCTGTCTTATGAACTGGGTTGTAGTATAGGCAGTGAATTGCTCATTATTTTGTGATTGTGGCTTAAAACTTAGTGAATAACAAGAAGAGAGTGCTACCCTGGAGAATCGCTGAGACGGAAAATCTTGCTGAAAGCATAGTAACAGCAAAACTGCAGGCATGACATGTAGATAAAGAAACGTACCTTGGCAACTACTGTATTAGGACACTTAGAGAGTGGATACCCTGCCATGTCAAAGAAAGTTAAAAAAAAAAATTCCTGCATCAGCCCCCTTAATCAAATCTGCTTCCAAATTAATTATTTTTCTTTTTGCCCCAATCTTCTACCAAGTGTCAATAAAATCAGTTCAGTAGTTTTTGCATAATCCTACTTACAGTCAGATTAACAACATTGAAGATGTAACCTCCTTGCAGAGGTAATAAATGATTCACACTCATCAGAATTTAAGTGTTTTGTCGTCCTCCTATGTCAACTAGCTTTTACCCCAACAACGTCTTTTGGAGTTCTGTCAGTTGTCTTAATGTGTGCCTGTAGATCTGCAGAATGGTCTGGATGAGAAGCTGAAGAAACTGCAGTCTGAATCGGACAGTGTCACTTCACTTGGTAAGAGATGGAACTGTGTTGCTGTTTCGCTCAGTCACGTGTGAGTGGAGGTCCAGTTTATTTTACAGGTTATAGGTGGTGAGAATACATTAGTCTGGTTCCTATGAAGACAGTTAAACATGGACAAACTCAAGCCTGACGGATTTTCTCAGATGCACCTACACATTTGCTCTCTGTTCACAAATAATCCTATTGTCTCCCTTTGCATTACAAAAATACAGTAGTATTTACCAAGCCCTTCACAATTCTTTTTTTTTTACATCAGGCAGCTTGGTCATGTGGAAAATATTTGTCAAAAAACAGATCTTGGTCTGTGAGCGTTAAAGATAATGGAACACAGTTGGTTGCTGTACATGGAAAAGTTTTAAAGATGAGGAAAAACTTTAAACACTTTTATTACAGTTCCTGAGTTTAACAGTTCTTTAACATGGTGCTTTCAGCTCTTCAAGTTTCTACATTAACCCTGCAGCAGGAGGAGTTAAAGAGACAACTACAAAACACTGATTCTGAAGCCAAGATACAAGGTTGGTGTCTTTGTCATTTGAATTATTCAGGTCAATGAATGCACAAAATATGGCACTGTCACAGTAAAATATGAATCTGTATGTTTAAAATGATGACTGTGCTGCTAGTAACAGGTAAAATAATTAAAAAGTATCATATTGAAGCAAGAGGAGCAGAATTTAAATGTAAATATTTTATTGTCTTTCCTCTGCAGAGCTTCAAAAACAAATAGAGGAAAAGAACAACAATTTGGCCGAAAAAACAGAGGAGCTGAAAGCAAGAAGCGCTCAACCCCAAAGATGTGAGTGGGACATAACATATTGATTGATCGTTCATGTTTGCAAAGATTAACCACCTAATAAAAGCAACAAACATTTTTTTAACCATAGATATGGTCGATTTAGGAAATTTAACGTGCAATAATAGGGTTATCATTTAATGTTGGATTAATGTTTCCTCTTGTCTTTCAGTTCTACATATTATCTCATTACAAACAGAGATAGTAAAGTTAATGAAGGTGGCAGCAAACAACACAGATTACAGTAAAATTAGAGGTGAGTGACAGAAACACTTCTCCATAAGAACTCCAGACCCGTGGCCATTAAGAAGGAAATGAATTAAGAAAATAAACACAATATATCTTTCTTGTCTAAAGCAATGCAGGACCATTTGAATGATCTGATCGAAGGAATTCAAGATGAAAACAGTGAAAATACCAAACTGCGTGAGTGAAATGGTGCTGCCATTGCTGATCCTGGTCTTTGTATCTGGTGAATTTATCTAATTCAAGCGTTCCTCCTTTAGTCTTTAAGGTTTTGACTCTTCAAGAAGAAGTAGCACGACTGAAGAAGCAAGAAGAGAGTCAGTCAGAAGCTCAGTTAAAGAAAATTAAAGGTGGGAAGCTGCAGGAAATCCTCACATTTATTTACACTTTTTCCTACCATTTGAGGAAATTGATAAAAATCTATTATGTCTCTCTTCAAGATCTGGAGAACGAATTGGAGGACATCAGAATTCAGATAACAGAAAAGACACTGGCGCTGGACTCCAGTGATTTGACGTTTTCTAATCTGTGTGAGTGTTTTGATCAGTTTTGATTAGAAACAAATAGAACAAGGAGGAGACTGATTAATTACCTTCAGAATGCTGAAACAAGCTTTTATTGTTTTGTATAGCGGCTCGAATTACGGAACTTCACCACAAAATCAAACCACTGGAAGTGAAAATATCAGACCTCAAAGACCAACATGCTGAGAACGTTGCAGGTAAGCAATCAAGTTTTACAGTTTCATTGTAACATGCAAAAAACAAATGCAGGCAAATTGTTCGATTATATGATTTTGTGTTTCATTTTCAGCGCTTCAAGCGAGACTGAATTTGTCAAAGAGGCAACTGCAAGACAGCGAACTTCAACTCAAGGATGCAGACGCAAAGAATTTTAAATTGAGTATGACAGCTTGTTAGTCGCGAATGTTTCTAGTTGTGTTGTTTGTTTCCTTGAAGCACAAAATAACATTGTGTCTGTGTCTCTGCTAGTAATGGAGATCATTGATCTGAGGGAACAGCTGACAAAGGCTCAGAAACAGACATCACAAGCTGCTGGAAAAAATATTAATGGTTTGTCCATTTGTTATTTTCCTATGATGGGCTTCTGTTGTCGTCACACAATTTGCATGCTAGAATGGCTGTTATACACACATGTATTCATATAAGACCAACACCTAATGACTGAATCTTCTGTATGTTCTCTTAAACAAACATCCGGCAACCTTCCTCTTCTATCTGGAATCTTCATGGTTTTCTTGCCATTGTGCTTTATTTTCTGTCATCTTTCTCAGAATTGGAACAACAACTTCAAACACAACAAAGAGAGAATAAAAACTGGAAAACTCCAACAGAGGTGAGTAATGCACTCAATATCTTTTTTGTTTTGGGAAATTTGCCTTTTGTACAGATCTATGTTACACATGTTGTTTTTCATGGCTCTGCGCTGGCGACAGCCGTGGTTGGAAGCACCATGTTTTCGGGTCATCCATTCAAACAAAATATATAAGCAAAGCCTGGAGGGAATTTCACCACATCTGGCACACAGTAGCGTTTGAAGTGACTTTTAGGGTCAAGTGAGCCTACATCAAACCAAGCTGAACCATCCCCAAAAGACACACATGACACCAAAACATGTCATTCCAATCTTCAAATGCTTCTTTTACTATAAAAATCACAAACAAAGTGCAGACTGTGCATTAAATCGTTATGCGTAAATATTTGTAAAGTTGTCAAGTTTAAGCTCAAAGCTCCACCACCACCCCAGACACATCATACACACACATTTAGACATTCTGGTCTTCAAACAAACCTCTAACATTACGAAACTTTTGCAGAAAGGTAGTGTCATGGGGTCTTGATGCGGTGTCTGACCATGGTGTCAGTAGTACATTGTCAGGCTTTCTGCGGGCCTCTGCTCAGTTCAGGGCCCCAGTTAAATGCCTGCTTTACCTACTTTGTTGCAATGAACGCCCCTGCTGACTCAAGAATGAACTGATTTTAAATTTTGCTGGGTGGGGGTCAAACGTCAAGGTGACCACACAAAGCACATTTCGTTCAGACCACTCATGTTTGAATGTTTATTGCAACAGGAAAACTTCGTCAGAGTTTTGGCATCTAGGCTCCAACTTCATCACTTCCCCAGATATGATTACTTAGATATAATGAAGAGGGATGAGCAAATATCTTTAACCCCTTGTTTGAGCCTATTGGTGGATGCTGGTTGGTGGAGGGGGTGAATCACACAGGCAGCGATACTGACGTAGGGCAACAGAAGCTTTGACAAGCAATGGGAGACATGGGAAATATGTGCAGCTTAAATAGGCCGCCAAATAGGGAGGGTGTGTATGATTGAAGATTGTGGAGAGGATCCACAGGATCAAACCTCTGCAGCAGGAGTCGGAGGAACAGGCGAGGCAGTCTAACAGATGAAAATCAGACTAAGTTTGCCTCTGTGCACAGAATAAGCAAATTCATTCAGGATGTGCAAAGTTAAAAGTTAACTTAAAGCAGCAGGTTTCATTGTGCTGTCCGGAACTCTTGAGATCCAGTGTGTTGTGTGACGCTGTTTTTTAACCAACAGTCTTAGAGGACCGACTGCAACAGTCCAAGCAGAATGTTGAAAACCTACAGCAGCAGCTGCTTGAGAAGGACGCCATGCTGAACCGACTGCAACAGCAGCTAGAAGAGAAGACCACAGAGAATAACAGACTGCAGGACAACTGCAACAGTATGTTCAACCCTCTGAATATGCGCAAACCCACAAAACGTCAATTCATTCAGTGTAACAGAGGGAAGCTAGTGGCTACTCCAGTGGTTATTTATAAAACATATATCCCTGTTCACTTCTGTTTCAATGCTAGACCTGCAAAACGAGAAGAACGAACTTGCGGAGAGGCTGCAAGGTAAATATTCATTCTGTTCTGTTGAATACCCCGACAAAGAATTGCTGCTTTACTCTGTTTTTTCTCTTTACCCAGGTCTTCAAAACCAGCTCAGTGATGTGGAGGATAGGACGATCAATGCCAGTGAGTCAAACACATGAGTTCATATCATTTCTTTTACATTCATATTTCATTTAAATCCCACGCGATAAAAAATATACAACCACACACTGATTAACTGTACGGCCCCTACCAACCTTCCACATTGAGTTCAATGTACTTGTCAGGGCTACCTGGGACAATATTCTGCACTTATTGACCTCACACAGTCCAGCTACAGTATATACTATGATCCAATGTGTGCCTGTAGATCTGCAGATCGGTCTGGATGAGAAGCTGAAGAAACTGCAGAATGAATCGAACAGTGTCACTTCACTTGGTAAGAGATGGAACTGTGTTGCTGTTTCGCTCAGTCACGTGTGAGTGGAGGTCCAGTTTATTTTACAGGTTATAGGTGGTGAGAATACATTAGTCTGGTTCCTATGAAAACATTTAAACATGGACAAACTCAAGCCTGACGGATTTTCTCAGATGCACCTACACATTTGCTCTCTGTTCACAAATAATCCTACTGTCTTGGCTTTGCATTACAAAAATACAGGAGTATTTACCAAGCCCTTCACAATTCTTTTTTTTTTTACATCTGGCAGCTTGGTCATGTGGAAAATATTTGTCAAAAAACAGATCTTGTTCGGAGAGCGGTAAAGATAATGGATTGATATGAACACAGTTGGTTGCTGTTAATGGAAAGTTTTAAAGATGAGGAAAAACTTTAAACACTTTTATTACAGTTCCTGAGTTTAACAGTTCTTTAACATGGTGCTTTCAGCTCTTCAAGTTTCTACATTAACCCTGCAGCAGGAGGAGTTAAAGAGACAACTACAAAACACTGATTCTGAAGCCAAGATACAAGGTTGGTGTCTTTGTCATTTGAATTATTCAGGTCAATGAATGCACAAAATATGGCACTGTCACAGTAAAATATGAATATGTATGTTTAAAATGATGACTGTGCTGCTAGTAACAGGTAAAATAATTAAAAAGTATCATATTGAAGCAAGAGGAGCAGAATTTAAATGTAAATATTTTATTGTCTTTCCTCTGCAGAGCTTCAAAAACAAATAGAGGAAAAGAACAACAATTTGGCCGAAAAAACAGAGGAGCTGAAAGCAAGAAGCGCTCAACCCCAAAGATGTGAGTGGGACATAACATATTGATTGATCGTTCATGTTTGCAAAGATTAACCACCTAATAAAAGCAGCAAACATTTTTGTATGTATATGGTCAATTGAGGAAACCTAACGTGCAAGAATAGGGTTATCATTTTATGTTGGATTAATGTTTCCTCTTGTCTTTCAGTTCTACATATTATCTCATTACAAACAGAGATAGTAAAGTTAGTGAACGTGGCAGCAAACAACACAGATTACAGTAAAATTAGAGGTGAGTGACAGAAACACTTCTCCATAAGAACTCCAGACCCGTGGCCATTAAGAAGGAAATGAATTAAGAAAATAAACACAATGTATCTTTCTTGTCTAAAGCAATGCAGGACCATTTGAATGATCTGATCGAAGGAATTCAAGATGAAAACAGTGAAAATACCAAACTGCGTGAGTGAAATGGTGCTGCCATTGCTGATCCTGGTCTTTTGTATCTGGTGAATTTATCTAATTCAAGCGTTCCTCCTTTAGTCTTTAAGGTTTTGACTCTTCAAGAAGAAGTAGCACGACTGAAGAAGCAAGAAGAGAGTCAGTCAGAAGCTCAGTTAAAGAAAATTAAAGGTGGGAAGCTGCAGGAAATCCTCACATTTATTCTGTACACTTTTTCCTACAATTTGAGGAAATTGATAAAAATCTATTATGTCTCTCTTCAAGATCTGGAGAACGAATTGGAGGACATCAGAAATCAGATAACAGAAAAGACACTGGCGCTGGACTCCAGTGATTTGACGTTTTCTAATCTGTGTGAGTGTTTTGATCAGTTTTGATTAGAAACAAATAGAACAAGGAGGAGACTGATTAATTACCTTCAGAATGCTGAAACAAGCTTTTATTGTTTTGTATAGCGGCTCGAATTATGGAACTTCACCAAAAAATCAAACCACTGGAAGTGAAAATATCAGACCTCAAAGACCAACATGCTGAGAACGTTGCAGGTAAGCAATCAAGTTTTACAGTTTCATTGTAACATGCAAAAAACAAATGCAGGCAAATTGTTCGATTATATGATTTTGTGTTTCATTTTCAGCGCTTCAAGCGAGACTGAGTTTGTCAAAGAGGCAACTGCAAGACAGCGAACTTCAACTCAAGGATGCAGACGCAAAGAATTTTAAATTGTGTATGACAGCTTGTTAGTCGCGACTGTTTCTTGTCGTGTTGTTTGTTTCCTTGAAGCACAAAATAACATTGTGTCTGTGTCTCTGCTAGTAATGGAGATCATTGATCTGAGGGAACAGCTGACAAAGGCTCAGAAACAGGCATCACAAGCTGCTGGAAAAAATATTAATGGTTTGTCCATTTGTTATTTTCCTATGATGGGCTTCTGTTGTCGTCACACAATTTGCATGCTAGAATGGCTGTTATACACACATGTATTCATATAAGACCAACACCTAATGACTGAATCTTCTGTATGTTCTCTTAAACAAACATCCGGCAACCTTCCTCTTCTATCTGGAATCTTCATGGTTTTCTTGCCATTGTGCTTATTTTTCTGTCATCTTTCTCAGAATTGGAACAACAACTTCAAACACAACAAAGAGAGAATAAAAAACTGGAAAACTCCAACAGAGGTGAGTAATGCACTCAATATCTTTTTTGTTTTGGGAAATTTGCCTTTTGTACAGATCTATGTTACACATGTTGTTTTTCATGGCTCTGCGCTGGCGACAGCCGTGGTTGGAAGCACCATGTTTTCGGGTCATCCATTCAAACAAAATATATAAGCAAAGCCTGGAGGGAATTTCACCACATCTGGCACACAGTAGCGTTTGAAGTGACTTTTAGGGTCAAGTGAGCCTACATCAAACCAAGCTGAACCGATCCCCAAAAAGACACACATGACACCAAAACATGTCATTCCAATCTTCAAATGCTTCTTTTACTATAAAAATCACAAACAAAGTGCAGACTGTGCATTCGTACTTGTATGCGTAAATATTTGTTAAGTTGTAAAGTTTAAGCTCAAATCTCCACCACCACCCCAGACACATCATACACACACATTTAGACATTCTGGTCTTCAAACAAACCTCTAACATTACGAAACTTTTGCAGAAAGGTAGTGTCATGGGGTCTTGTTAAGCGGTGTCTGACCATGGTGTCAGTAGTACATTGTCAGGCTTTCTGCGGGCAGATCCACTCTAGCTGCTTCCCTCGCTTACCTTAGTATTTATATAAAACTAAGCTAAGCAGCAGCATCTTCTTATTTACTGTATGAGACGTGTGTTTATCTTCTCATCTAAATCTCAGCAAGAAAGTGATTAAGTGCATTCATCAAGATGTTGCCTTTGTCCTTTACATTTGTTATTTTAGTTGCTGTTTGATGTGTCTCTTTTTCATCACCCTCCATCTTTCAGATTTAAAACAAATGTTGAAAGAACTGAAGATGTGCTGCAACGATCAGAACACCCTCTCTGAAGGTGAGAGCCTCAATATGTATCTGTCCTTAGGATCCCATCCGTCATTTTGAGTCGTTGTTGAAGTGAATATTCGATCCAACAGAGCAACAGAGACAACTGCAGGTGTGCCAGCAGGATATGGATCGTCTGGAGCGACAGCTGCAAGAGAGGGATACCAGCCTCAAACAGCTGCAGCAGGAAAATCAGAGTAAGTTTGCCTCTGTGCACAGAATAAGCAAATTCAATCAGGATGTGCAAAGTTCAAAGTTAACTTAAAGCAGCAGGTTTCATTGTGCTGTCCTGAACTCTTGAGATCCAGTGTGTTGTGTGACGTTGTTTTTTAACCAACAGTCTTAGAGGACCGACTGCAACAGGAGCTAGAAGAGAAGACCACAGAGAATAACAGACTGCAGGACAACTACAACAGTATGTTGTAGTTGTCCTGCAAACTACCTGTCCGACAAAGAATTGCTGCTTTACTCTGTTTTTTCTCTTTACCCAGGTCTTCAAAACCAGCTCAGTAATTTGGAGGGTAGGACGATCTTTACCAGTGAGTCAAACACATGAGTTCATATCATTTCTTTTACATTCATATTTCATTTAAAACCTACATGATAAAAAATATACAACCACACACTGATTAACTGTACGGCCCCTACCAACCTTCCACATTGAGTTCAGTGTACTTGTCAGGGCTACCTGGGACAATATTCTGCACTTATTGACCTCACACAGTCCAGCTACAGTATATACTATGATCCAAGTGGCCACCCAACACAACGTCACCAATTGGTTTGTGAACTGCTGTTTTGAAGATTCGAGTTGGGCATTTTGTCCGACGCCATCTTGGCTTTTTGAAACAAAACCTAACCAGATTCAGAGGAGGGGGGTGGAGCCTGACCGATAGCTCAAGGACACTGCACACCCACCCACACCTGCGCTCTGCACCTATTGGTCGGCACTAGCTGTCAATCACATGGTGTCCATGCCCCAATGCAAACCACGCTTTGTCTTCTGTTTTACTATGAATGGGACCATAACTTACTAAATGAACATTATGTTGTATCGAAAAAGACTTGAAACTCTGCTGGTCATTAGATAGAATACAGGTTTCAGGCGCTTACATATTTGGCTTCACTTTCCCGACCTGCAGTCGAGGTGCATTTTTATATACAATCTATGGTTTGGACCCAGTCTTGTTAACAAAGAACCTGCCTTACAACCTGAAGGTGTGGGCTTTTTATAATTTGGAGGTTTACCGAGGTCAAAAAGGCCACCCCTTTGCATTCTGGGCAATGTAGTGTCCAGTGTTTTTGGGGCTTGGCTGACATTTGATAGTTTGGCCTCTACAGTGACATAAAAATCTGATGAGTGCTGATTTCATTTCTCTAATGTTGACCTCCTTTCTAAATCTGATATTAAGATTCACATGGTCTCCTGCTTTTCTCTGTTACCAGGGAAGATTACTTTGGATCCGAACACAGCAAACCCAAGAATAGCTCTGTCTGCAGATTATACTGAGATGTCCACTGCTGAAGAAATACAAAACGTCCATGACCACCAAGGCCGCTTTGATGTGGTAGTTGCCGTCCTGGGTGACACCGGGTTCTCAAGTGGAAGACATTACTGGGAGGTGTCTGTCGCTGGGAAGTCTTGTTACCACCTTGGAATGGCCAGTGAATCTGCTCTAAGGAGGGGGTCGATTTCATTCAATCCAACAAACGGCTATTGGACTATAGTTAAAAACAAACAGGGCCAGTACAGAGCTGCTGATAACAGACCTGTGCAACTTACAGTGCAGACGCAGCCTCTGACACTGGGTATTCTGCTGGATTATAAAAAGGGACAGGTCTCTTTTTACGATGCAGGTGCCAGGTCTCATATATACTCATTTCAAAGTCAAAAGTTTACTGATAAAATCCATCCATTCATCAACTTTTGTGTCGAGGACACTGAGAGACGTACTCCGATTGTTTTACTGACCCCTGGATCAACTGACTGGATAAAATAGGGAGGTGGTGATTTAAGTTTTATCCATGTACAGTATCACATTGATAATTACCTCAGTAAGTAACAAAATAATCCCTGTGAATGCAGTATAGTTCACATACTTATTAATGCTGTTGAATATTTCAGACAATAAAACACTGCAAATATACAACAATGCAACTTATTTAATCTTATGTGTAAAAAAGAAAAGGTTCGGTCTCTTGTCCATGTCAATCAATTGGTACAGGAAAAATATTGTACAATTGTAAATGTAATGTTCTTACATCTGAAATGAATAAACAATTTTCGGTGTGCAAGTAAAATATGTTCTGACGAAATATGAACTGCTTTGAATTATAATTCCTGATCCTTATATGAAATGGTTTACCTTCAAAAATAAGTCTAATCCAACATTTGTTTGGAAAAGAAAATCAAAATAGCTCAGATTTAATACACTCTGCCCACCACACGTCACTTCTGTAACACGTTTTGTTTTTCAACATTCACTTGATTTCTGTCACAGTGTGGACATCGCTCAGTCTCTTCCTGCTGTACCAGCTACACTGCTGTAAAAGTGGGAAACAAACACTGGATCTCTTTCCTCCAGAATGTGCAGGAAGTGATTCCTCTCCTCTTCTCCCCAAGACTCGAACCACTGTGTCCACAGGCGCAGCTGGCATTCAAAGATGTTTGGTAGTTTGTCGTTAACCTTGTAGAAGAAAGCAGTTGATAAATGTCAGAAATTATAATATAATATGTTAATGTTTACTTTTTTAAAAAGGGACAAAGCAGATGAATTAATATGTGTACTTAAGTCCAACATGTAAATGTGCCAGATTTAGGCATATAGGTTCGATTTCATCTGCAGTCCCTGGCAGGTTGCTGGTAAAAAAAAAAAAATCATACAAATAACAAATAAACATATTTATAAAAACACAGAAGAACCTGCAGAGTCAGACACAAACAAAGGCACATAACACATGGAAAGCACAAAAAACACAAATGGCCAGTAATCAAAACATAAACAGACGTATCAAACAAATAAATAAAAAATAAAAAAATAGAATTGGAGGAGGTAAAAATGTGGTGTTCCTTAGTTCTTTGGCTACAGTGTTCCAAGTATCAGTGAAATACCTGAAAGTTTAATCATGTTTCTTCACCAATTTCAAAACCATATCCAGTTGATTTTTTTTCAGTGATGATAAGCAGAGAGATTTTTAATCCAATATTTCCAAAGCCTGATTATAAAGTCTCTGTACTGCTTGTAATGTAGTGCAACCTGTTAGGGACGTACCTGAAGAGTACTGAGCGAATCCAGGAGGGTGCACACCTTCCCGGGCACAGCCTTACCGAGCAGGTCCTGCAAGAACCGCTCCTTCTGGGTGGTGGTCCATCCCTGGAACCAGCTCAGGACGCACCGCTGCTCCTGGAGGGTCACATAGGAGATGGGCTCCGGCTGCATCACTTGACCCGCGCTCAGAAAAGAAGCGCAGGACAGTTTCTCCAGGCTCGGGGGGCTGACGACACCCCGGGGAGCCGGTGGAAAGTCCTCCGAGCTGGGAGCGCAGCAGCCGGGAGCACCGGCCCAGGGTTGTGTTGACATGGTCGGTGCTGCTGGGTGTCTGAGCCTGGAGTGAATGCTACACTGGATGTCTGTGGCCGTCAGTGAGCTGCTGTGACTGCAGATGATTTAAACCTGGGCTGACATGTTAGAACCCCAACAAACCTTCAGAAAGACCCGTTTGATTCAGCCTGAGAAAATACAAGTCCTTCACCAGAAGCGATCAACAGTGTACTTCACCTTATGTAGCTTAGCACAGTTCTAAGCGATGCTAACGTCAGGATCTTCATTCAAAGTGACGATCACAACCAACATTGACTATTTTCAACATTAGCAGTTGTCTGTGGGTCCATGTTTTTATGGACGAAGAGTTAAATCAGCTTATTGTCCACATATCTGAGGAGCAGCGATATTTAACCAGAGTCACGCTAATCTCACCAACAAATACTCACAGAAGGAAGTTGGCTTCACATTCACACCTTCCGATTCTGCAGCTAAGGGGGAAAATAAGGGAAACAAAGATTTACACTAACTCCGTTTTATGCACATTTTTACTTTTCTGAGATTTTAGATTCAACTTTGACTCTGCCTGATACTTTTTAAACTATTAAAATAAGTATTTAATTTATGAAAATACAAAAAGACAATTTCACTGCTTGTTTTGCACCTTGTACACATTTATCAACAAACCACTACACACATTTTTTCAATTTACATGTAGAAAATTGACCTTATATCGACTAAACGCACGGACCCTACACTTGTCCAATCTGGACTAGATGATCCCTGAGAGTCTAAAGAATCTTCAAAACACAGAATCATATTTCTGAAAACTTTATTGCTATTTAGGAAAATAGTATTCGTTGGCATTTCCCTGTTTGAAAAAAAAAACACTGGCTATTTTGAACCAGATCCCATAATTATTACATCTAGACTTTTCAAATCTGGACAAAACTATCCAAGAGAGGCTAAAGATTATTTAAAACACTGTTGCAGATTTCTAAAACCAAAGCCACATTGGATCAGAGCCAGATGGGGAAAAAAACAGTACACCAAATCAAATCTGGACAAGCTGATCCCAGATTATAGATAATAGAGTAATTGAAGAATAAGAACACTTATGGTTAAATGATGATGCTTCTAATAAAGGCAGGGGAAAGGCTATAAGTGAGGGTGGTAACAGTGACAGTGAGTTTGACCAGAGGAGGGAAAACAACCATATTCTTTTTTTGTAAATATCAATAAAATTTACCAATATATGAATCTGTTCTGATTGCATTTCAAAAGATAAACATAGAGTTGTATAGTAATGTTTATAGAAGGACCTCTTTAATTAAATTCAAAACAACCAATGAAATGTTGTGGCACAACCGTAAAACAATGTTCCATTTTTTGTACTCACATTTGAATAAGAGTTTCACAAGTAGTCTTTAGGATTTTGATCTGGCCCTGGTCTGATCAGATTATAAATTTCATAAATCTGAAAGATAATCTTTGTGCTCACTGTCTATATGTAGTGGTTTCTGATCAGAATCAATTAATCAAAGATTGTACAACTTTGAAAAGAGGTTGGAACAGGAAAATCTGCTCATCGGTCCCTTAACCTCTCCCTTAACTATGGCAGCGGAAGTAACCAATCGGAAGCTGACTTCAGTGTTGTGGAAGCTGTGTTGTGTTCGGTTTTAAGGTTCCGCAGATTTTTGCAAAGTTTGTTGTTTACAGAATAAAAAAACAATCATAACCAACATGTGTGCGGGGCCTGTTAAATAAATTTATTTTAAAGAACATCGTGTACTTTAAATGCCGAGAACACAGTATTCGTGTGATATTTGATGAGGGGGAAGTCGTCGGTGATGACGCTGTGTGGAGGAAGGCGTTGCTCGTCGCTCTCGCTGGAAACCGACTAGAGGAACGGAAAATGGCGGACCTCGAAGACGTTACGCTGGACGGGAGACCGCTCCAGTCCCTCCGAGTGGCGGATCTGAAGGCGGCTCTGGAGGAGAGGGGGCTCTCAAAAAGCGGCCAGAAGAATGCTCTGATCAAGAGACTCAAGGGGGTGAGTCCCACTGCTGAACCGCGGCAGGCAGCGAGCTAAGGTTCACGATGAGACGGGCTGATGCTCTCCTCAGGGCCGACAACCGAGCGCCCTCACCGCCGAGCCGCGGAGTGGAGTAGTCGCGCTCGACGACCACGAGTCGGCTGAAAAAATGCGTCGTGTGCGCATCGCTGCGGCCGAACAGTGCGTTAACCGTGCAGAATCCCACCGACCGTAGCAGGAGCGGGACTTCAGACAACTTAGTGGCTAATTTTGAAAGTATGCGACTGGGTAATGTTGTCCTGTTAGCTCGTTAGCTGCCCCGAGCTAACGCGGTAGAGTTGAGCGGTGGCCTCAGCGACGGGCTCGCTGCTGCTGCCGCTGTGTGCGCTCCCGTTAACGGCGCCTGTCCCTGGCAGTGTCGGTGTGCGCGAGTTTAACCAGGAGTTTGACCCTAAAGCCTTTATTTAACTGCTACGCAACTTTAATCAGCTAACACTGAATGCCCGCGTTATAATAATACACCTAAAATGTCCAAGTGTTGCTGTGTTCCGCCAAATTCCATATTAGTTGGAGCTAAACTGTACCCAGGCCCATCAGCTGCCATAGGTCCAGTATGGAGCCCGTTTGTTTACACTGCGACAGACATTCAAGCGGATCTGCTCCACAGTGGAAGTGTATGCATCCTTTTCTCTTTAAACTGGGGAGTCTGGCTACTATTTGTCCACTGAATTCTGTCGTGAAGGCAGAAAAGTGGTGTTTATATTAGCTTTTCCATGTTAAATGTTTTCACCCCAATGCAGCTCACGTCAGCCCCATCACATGTGAAATCTGAGCACTATGTTATTCATTTCAAGATGTATGATTTATTCATAAATGTATTCCCAGCTGTCAGACACCGTCAGAGTTGTAAAAAGGTGGAAGTCTGGTTGCACAGACGTTTACAGTTTAGGCTCTGGTGGCTCCTAAGTTACACTGTAATTACAGGTGACATGTTGCATTGGTTTACTATAGGAGGATAGGTTACTGTATAGTGGAATAGAAACATGCAGAGTGAAACTCTATCAGAATGTAGTTTTAGTCTGCTTTACTGGTCACCACTGTCCAAGATTTCTGGGACATTATGCCTTTTATTGTATGAACTGTTGAACTGGGGTGCACTGCGACGTAAAATACAATCAGCAGTATAGGTTGGTTGCTGTGTACCTAACAGTGAGTGTAAGGACAGAGATAAATGGAGACAATGAAGCGTTTGCTAAAAAACATGTAAAAAGTTTAACTGAGTTAGGTCCATTTCTTCATGCTTGCTGCCCATCTGTCATTATTCTCAGTCTGCTTGGCTTTTTTTTTTTTTTTACCACAGCTCGCAGGTTGCTTTGCCCATTAGGGTCTGATTGAGCCATGTGACCTTTACTGTGTTACTCGTTTGCTCCTGAGCAGGGAACCTTGTTGTTGACCATCCTCTTCGCTCTCTCCACAAGTGATTGGTTGCTCTCTACTTTAAGATGCGTGAAAGGCTAAATTCTTCAAATCTATATTCATTGAGGAAGAGAAGCGGCATTTCTGAACAGTTCTTATCCCAAGCTGATTGGATGCAAGGCCCACAGAGACTAACAGTACTTTGCCAAGGATGGAAATGTTCTCATTATTAGAATGAATATAGTGCAAAGTAGCATTTACATTCAGAAGCACCAGTTGCGGCCAGAACAACTCTTGAAGAATACCTGTCTGTTATTTACATTGAATCAATAAAGACTCTTGTCTCAATAACAGGCTCTTATGTTGGAGAATCTTCAGAGGACCTCCACTGCTCACATTGGCCTGCAGCCAAACTCTCAGGTAATTGTCTCCAAGATGCTTTTAAATTCATTTCAAAAGCAAAATTGTATTCACATCCAATGACCTCTTGCATATATAAGATAAAATGTGCATTGGCACAGTTCTCGTAAATGTCTGCTAATACAATGTTTAATTGGCCTTGAAGACTTGTAGCCAATTTTTAATGGTCTCTCTAAATTTAGATTGGTGAGGAAATGAGCCAGAACAGCTTTATCAAGCAGTATCTGGCTAAACAACAGGAGCTCCTGCGGCAGCGTCTGGAGAGGGAGGCCCGCGAGGCATATGAAACAAATGGTAAGTGTTGTCAAGAGTTGTACTAATTTGGTCATTATATACAACATTTTAATGATTTTATTATTTGTCTTTCATAAACAGATCAAGAGGACCATGCAGAAGTTAACAATAGTACCTCATGTCCTCCTCAAGCCCAGGTAGGATATCTATCAATCAGTCACATTTTCTAATCTTTTGCACATTTTTTACAATCATTTACATGGAAGAAAACTGGCATAGTTCTATGACAAAATAAGTCTCAGCTCCATTTCTCTTCTCACCAGGATGTCACACCAGCATTGCCTGAGCAGCACAAGCCACCGGGCCCCTCTGGTGGAGAGGGATTTTTTAGTGAAGGGAATGATGAAGAGGGTGATAGAAACAACGAGGCCGACATGTCCAGTCCTCCTGCGTCTGGCTCTGTGGCCATGCGTGTTCCTGGTGGTGAACACCGGCCAGAGAGGGGTTTTGCCTCCAGTGAAGTCGCAGCTGACAGCGATGATGACGATAGCGAGGAAGCAGAGGAGGATGGTGACGATGATGATTGGGACAGCGGTGCTCGTAGGAGAAATCTCAGAGAGCCAGCCAGAGTGCCCTCAAGCAGAGAGAGGTCTGGAGCATCCTGTCAACCCCAGCAGCAACACATCCCTTCCCTTTTGTCTCCACAGCTCCGCCAACCAACACCTCCACCCTCCCCGCCTCCAGAGTTATCATTCCCCTTGCCTGACACCCCTAAACAGAGCCCCCCTAGTCCAGATGTAGCTCCCCCTAGACACTCACCCAGTACCTCCAGCTCTGGCTCCTCTAGCAGTGGCAGCCGCAGCAGCAGCCCAGAGCCACAGAGGAGTGGGCATACTGAGCGAAAGCCCGGCCCACTGACCCTCCTGGCTCGTAAAATGGAGTCAGAAGGTGCGTTCTCAGGAGCAGGTTGGCACGGCGGTGATGGGGAAGGCGATAGGCATGATAGCAGTTCTCCTTCAGCCACATTGTTTCCTAGCAGAGGGCCTCCAGAGGGTCTGGTATCTGCCATCACTCACACAGCCAACACTGCAGGCCATATGCCATTTCCCATGATTCCAGGCACCAACCAAGGTGTCACAGGGGCACATTCAGCCCATATTCAAGTACCTGTGAGTGTACTTAAAGCCACTGCAACAGAAGAGAGGGACAGACAGAGGGACTTGGAGATAGAAAGAGAAGAGCTTGAGAGGCAGAGAAAACTTGAGCAAGAGAAAGCAATGGAGTTAGAGCGGGAAAGAGCTCTTGCACTAGAGCGTGAGGAAAAGCAGAGAGCTTTGGAGAGAGAGAGAATTGAGCGACAGCAGGCCTTAGAAAGAGAGGAACGAGAAAAAGCCTTACAGAGGGAGAGAGCGCTTGCTCTTGAGCGAGAGAGAAAGGAGAGGGAACTTGTCCTTGAGCGAGAGAGACAGGAGAGGGAACTTGCTCTCGAGCGAGATAGACAGGAGAGGGAACTAGCTTTGGCTAAAGAGAGGGAGGAACGAGAGCAAGCCTTAGCACGAGAAAGAAAGGAGAGGGAACTTGTCCTTGAGCGAGAGAGGCGAGAGAGGGAACTACTAGCTTTGGCTAAAGAGATGGAGGAGCGAGAGCAAGCCTTAGCACGGGAGAGGGCCCTGGAGCGACAGAAGGAGCTTGAAAGACAGAGGGCTCTGGAGCAAGAGCGTTTACAGAGAGAAAGAGAGGATAGGGAAAAGAGAGAGAGGGAAGAAATGCAGAGGGCTATGGAGCTAGAAAGAGCTAAGACTTTGGAGAGGGAAAGGCAGGAGAGAGACAGGGCAATTGAGCAGGAGAGGTTGGAGAGGGAAAGAGCTTTGGAGGCTGAGAGACGGCAGAGAATTGAAAGAGAGAAGGCTTTGGAGCAGGAAAAGTTGGAAAGGTTCGAGAGGGAGAAAGCCTTAGAGCATGAGAGACTAGAAAGGGAGAGAGCCCTGGAGCAAGAGAGGATAGAAAAAGAGAAAGCTTTAGAACGGGAGAGAATTGAGAAAGAGAAGGCCTTAGAGCGAGAGAGAATTGAAAGAGAGAAAACCTTAGAGAGGGAGAGAATTGAGAGAGAGAAAGCCTTGGAGTTAGAGAGAATAGAAAGAGAAAAGGCTATACAGCAAGAAAGGTTGGAGAGGGAGAGAGCCCTAGAGCAAGAGAGATCCGAGCTTGAGAGGAAGGAAAAAGAGAGAATTGAACGAGAGAGGGTAGGGAGAGAAAAGGCCTTGGAACGAGAAAGGGAGGAAAAAGAGAGAGCAGAGAGGAAGGCAGCTCTGGAGAAGGAGAGGATGGAGAAGGAAAGAGCTGAAAAGGAGAGGAAAGAAAGGCTAGAGAGGGAGAAACTGGAACAGGAGCGAGCCTTAGAGAAGGAGAGGAAAGAGAGAGCCCTAAAGGAAGAGAGGGAAAGGGCTCTCGAACGCCAACGAAAAGAAAAAGAGGAACAGGAGAAAGAGCAAGCTAGGATGGCTGAAAAGGAGAGAGAGAGTCACCTCCCTCCATCCAAACGTGGCCGTGACATTGGTCTCACCCCCCTGCCCACTCCTCCCTCCCTCTCCACAGGACCAGCTAGAAAATTATCGACTGAGGCAGGAGCACAGGAAGATGTCCATGCTCAAATACCACGGAGTGAAAGCCAGGCAGCAGAGTCCAGTGCACCCATGTCACCAACACCTCTGTCACAACAGTCTTCATTTAAGAAGTTCCGGTTCTTAAGGGACTCTCCAATTCAGCCACAGCCTTCCTCCACTTCCATGGTTATCAAGCGGCCCCGGACCTTCTCTGACACCCCCCAGCCCCAGGCCTCACCTGTCCTCTCCCCCTCCAGTGTTACGGAACAACAACAGCAGGGAGGACACAGGCCCTCTGCTGAACAAGAAGATCGAAAGATGCAGACAAAACCAGAGGTTGTCGCTGGGCCACCAGGACCCACAAAAAACGAGGCTGCAAAACCCGTACCAGATGACAGAGAACAGGCAGATTCAGTGAAGGCTGAACATGCTGCCAAGGATTCCACCCAAAAATCTAAAGTGGATGAAAGCAAGAGTCCTTCAAGCCCACTAGCCCAGCGGGAGGGTAGGGATGCTAAGAAGCAAGAGAAACAAACAAGACGAAGATCAACGTCTAACGATTCCTCTTCCTCAGAGTCGGGCTCTGAGTCCTCATCATCTCGGTCTTCTAGATCGTCTGCATCTTCTCAAGAGGAAACTTCCTCCTCCAGAAATAGAAGGGTAAGTGGTCTGCCAGGAACCTCTTTTTCCTTGACAAACGGTGCTTCTCATTGGATCACATTAGATATAATTTAGATATTTTTTTTCACAGGCAAAATCTAATTTATATTAATGTTAAGTAAAATCCAATCTGTGCAATTGACATACATTTAATACGAATTGACAGCCCTTGGCTCACACCTTTTGAAATGTACCATTTCAAGGTTCCATATGTTACACTTTTCTGGTGACTTTTCATTGTGACATCACAAAGATACACAATTTCTGTTTATGTGTTGGGTGCATTGAGCACATTGATGGTCTCATGGTAACTTTATTGGTGCTTTATAGTCATAAGACAAGTGTCACTTTCTACAGTGACTTAAATCAACACTCGATACAGGCAGCGAAAGTCGGGTTGGTATTGTTTAAGTTTGTCTGTCTGTGGACATATTTTGTCACTGGGGTTACATCAAATGAGATACAGTCACAAAAATGTATTTGAGATAAAAAATGAAGGCCAAGTTTGAAAATATGTTTTGTCCAACCCAAGCGCACAAACTACTCGTAGAACTGACTACTATGTACTTATGGGTCAGAATGTTAACATGTTGATGGGAGTTGTTGACAAATGATCCCCAGGACATTGCTCCCATAATGCTGATGTTTGCAGCAGGGAGATGAATCCTCAATCTGGATAATAGGACCAAAATGTTTGAAACTAACTTCTAACTTTACCCTGAGCGGTATTGCTTGATCATGATTGGATCAAACTAGTAACATGACACACAAATTTGGAATACAGTCAATAGCATATAGCTTCAATTAAAATAAAATAACAAAGTGATTTACATGTGTTATATGTGGGGGGGGGGAAACGAGTTCTGGTACATTAGTTAAGCAATGATGATATGGCACCACGTGCTGTCCCACTGCTTTAACGTTACATTAATTTACTCTGATGGAAGTGGATGGATGTCAGAGTGCTATTTGACTCCTCATAGTTATGTGTATGCTGCAAAAACACACATATGGAGGGAATTTATGTTAGCAATTAATTAATATGATGACATTAAAACATTACTGATATTGTGGTCTTATTTCTGCATTGAAATCTGCATATTAGCAGTGGCCTGTTTAGGAGCTGTGTTAGTGGTTTTGACACCTGAATGTTAGAAGATATTTGCATTCAAGTAAGACTTTCCTTCGCTAACCATGACATATATTGTCAACTTGAAACTCTTTCACTTGCCCTTTTGTGAGTGGTGTCCTACCTCTTATACGTGTATATCTGAATGCACCATAAAGCTTCTGGTGGTACATACTGCACACTTTCTGGCTTTTAATGTGAAAGCACCTCTGACAGTGGGATGACAGTGCAATGATGACGTATCTGACTTGGCCCTCAGATAAGGATAAATCTTTTGTTGAAACGCTGGTGGTCTCATCTTTTGTCTCTAGCATCTCTATTTATATCACTTTTGTATTACTCTAGTAATATCAATGCAGATTTTGTGTGTTCCTTTGTGGATAATATGTTGCTCTATTGTTATTCTCATAGGAGGTGAAACCTGTAAGAGACTCCTCACCACAGCACAGGATGACTGTGGAGATTCTTGCTGAGGGTTCTAAAGAAATCCCCAAAGCCACTCCTCTCAAAAGAGCGATATCTGGAGACATGAGTAACACAACTGCTGATGGAGACAGTCACATCAAGGTTAGTGGCTTTTAAGTTGAAACACAACCAGATTTTAAACATCCAGGAAAACCATGGATATTAACATCTTATCTAAAAATCTCAACTCCTAATAAGATGGGTGTTTCCTTAAATCAAGTTATACTGCGGACAAAACTATTGATGGCTTCACATTTGATATTTATTTTCCATCTGGTGGCATTACCTTAACAACCTCAATGACTTTGACATGCAGTACATTTTTCACATCATTCTCCATTTCCTGCCTTTTTAAATCCCTAGAAACCTTTCATTGAAGCTGCACCTGGAGAGGAGACACAAAGAAAAAGAACAGACAGTGAAAGAGAAGAGGAAAAGGACAAACAAAGGTCTGGTTTTCAGTTTGGGTCTTCTGAAATACATCCTATACATTGTCTGTGTGTGTCAGAGTTAGTGTCCTGATGGCACTTGATGTCGTCAGTCCCTTCCCCCTCCCTTAGAGACTATATTTGGCAATATACTAACGTGGTTCCATCCCTGTATGAGAAAAGATAAACATGTACATCACCTGGTTCGCAAAGATGGAATGTGTTTAGAAAAAAAAGACAAAATGCATTGTGTTTTAGCCGACCGCATCACTACTGAGCCAACAGTACTGTCAGGCAGTGTGTGTTTGTGTTTTTGGTGTTGTGGATTTGACGAGATGGGAGGGGATGGGATGTATCGGTTGCATCCAGTGTAGCCTGCTCTTGCTAGCTTTTCCAGGATTACCAACCCTGGCTTTAAGGTTTAAACTTTGCAGATGACATCAGTTAAGTGTTACAGTTTAGAGACAGGTATGTGAATAAGTGGTAGTAATTTGGATGACTATTTTAACAATGGTAGAGTTGACATATACACGTTCAAATCCACATTGACATAGGACTACCTCTCTGTTTTACCAATGTAAGAATTAATTTTACATCTCTGAACATCAGGCTTTTCCAAACAATCTAGAAGTGTTGATTACATATTTTCCCTTTTTAATAGTCACCAGACCACAACATTACTGAAATAATTATCGCAGTATATTTTTTATCAATAGCAAAATAACGAGTAAGTCTAATATCTATCGATATAATACTCAAGCATTGTGTAAGCGCAGTGAGGAGGTACAGTATAACACAATAGTTGATCTATCTCAGATTTGTAAAATGGTTTGTTGTTTAACATGTTTGTCATTTTCTGCAAAGGAGAGTTTAAAACCACAACCTTCACGTGGGAGGAAAAATCTGTATTTAAGCCTAGAAGAAATACTAATGTGACATTTATCATCATAATTATTGATGTAAATTTTTGGCCATATCACGTTGCCCACAAAAAAGCGGTTGTCAGTGTAAAATGCCAATTATTTAGTGGTGATTTTCTGTATGTAAAATACCCCAGGACCTTTCTTTAAAAACACTTAAAACACATGGATTGTCTTAGGAGATGCCTGGTATTGAATTTCCCATCAGGCGATTGATGAGGCTGCCTTGAAGCCGGTGTGGCTGAGAAGATGCGGGTCCTTTTCAGACAGAATCTTTTTTTTTCGTTCGTTGCAATATGGCCGTGCTCCGTCGATGCTCTTAGCTGCCGTTACCGGCCTGTGTTTGTTTTTCCTTCCATACGGCGGCTCAGTCCCACGGTAGACGAGGCTGTGACCGTGGCAGGTTTGGGTTAGACAGGCGGTGCGGACATGACTGTGTGGTTCAGAGCAGAGAGGCATCTCTGCTGAGGGGGAGGGAGGAGAGACGGAGAGAGGCGGCCCGCGGCGCCGCAGTCCTCCCGGCAGCTGCAGCCTGAGCGCCCGCTGCCTTTTAAACCTTAAACCAACGAGTTAATTTTACAGTTAATTTGGGCGTGTGCGCGTCCGAAGATGGCCTGACAGCGTGAGGCGCGCGCTCGTTTGTCAGGTATTGTGAAGCTGCGGTGGAGCGTGTGGTCCTGGTCTGAAGGACTGCGGTGGCATGCGGTGCAGTCCTCCACTCAACGCGTGTGTGACTGTGGTCAACTGCGTTTGTGTGTGTGTGTGTGTGTGTGTGTGTGTGTGTGTGTGTGTGTGTGTGTGTGTGTGTGTGTGTGTGTGTGTGTGTGTGTGTGTGTGTGTGTGTGTGTGTGTGTGTGTGTGTGTGTGTGTGTGAGATAAAATCTATATTTGACAATGCATGACTTCTTGCATTAACACAACCTTTTGCCTAATTGATAAGTGTATTTAAAGCCCATTAACATGATATGTACATAATGATGTTAAAATATTGATCAATTACCAACATAGTTTACAATAGTTTTGATTACACACCCATGTTTTGAGAGGGATTACACACTGCTACTCTCACATTTATTATTATACTTAAGTGTCATTGACTGTAAAAGTTCATATTTTTGTTGTCATTGCTTCTAATATGGTCCTGTGGGTAGGATTTATGGGAATCTATTGGCAGAAATGAAAATTATATTTATTGCTATGTTTTCATTGATGTATAATCACCTAGAAGTAAGAATTGTTGTGATTTCATTACCGTAGCATTGTTTTCTAGTCATTATCTATCCTGTGAAGGCCTACCATATTCAAAATTAGCCCTGCCATAGATCCATAAGGAACAACAATTTAATTATAAATAGTAAACATTTTACACTTTTCATAATAACATAAGTAATCTATAACTTGGTGTGCTCAATGCTGTTTGTTAATGCACTGTTTGTCCTCTCGCTACAACGTGCTACTGCTATGGTCCATAATGTTTTTACCATCCATTCAGACAGACCTCATAGTTTCAGTTTGAGTCATGCAACGCATTTCTTTCTCTCATGCAGGAACTTATCTTTCACTCTTTAGTCTTTGTATCTGTCACTCAGAATCTATTGTGCAGGATTGACCTCCATGCATACCACCATAAATTGAATTGGTTCTTTGGGATCTTTTTATAGCTACACAGGGAGCTGGTCCGCTACCGTTATGTCACCTGAAGGGGAGGGTGAGATGAAGGTTATTCAGTTGGTTGCACTGTGCAACATCTACCACTAGATACCACTAAACTGTGCACACAAAACCTTTTTTAATTAGGAATTCATAAGTCTCATAGGCTGTTTTTTGGTCTGGTAACTAGTGTTATAAATATATTGAAAATAAAAAAAGTTCCTCTTTACTCAGCACCAACAGTCTTCTCATCTGTTCCCTCTTTTCTTGTTGATGTGTCTGTGTCACACTACGCAGGCAGGTGAAGGAGACTGGCATGGCAGAGTCAGAGAAGCTTCCAGAGAACAGCGAGGAGGTAAGGCACCTGAAGAACCACAAATCATGTCGGTCCGCAAAGCTGTCAGCAGCTGAGGATGTAGATGGATGGACCCATTTGAGTCTTTATAGTTGCTTTTCTGTTATTCGCACAGCTTTTTATTGGTCTTGATATAATTCACTATAGGTCATTTTAATACATTAAATAACATTTAATACATTTATTTTCTTTGTTGGAAATCTTTACTTATGATTTAACAAACTAGTCAGATGGCTTAATGAGCCAATTTCACAAGTGTTAGAATGTGTATGGGAAGTGACTTTTAGTTCTTTTCGCTGTTTTTAAAACCTTTGTTGACACTGTCGTAGGCAGAAACAGCAAGGGTGTTTTCTCACTGTGGCTGATGTTTAAACCCCAAATGATTGCTTTGTTATAAAGGTGCTCATGCCTCTTCCATTGCCCATTTTGGTTACCTGCAAACTACCTCTGCCACTACCACTTCTACTTCTACTACTACTACTACTACTACTACTACTGCTGCACCTGTTCCACTGTCCAGAGTTGGCCACAACTAAGCCTGGGAGGCTGCACTGCAGAGGAACACTCAAACAAACTCAACAAAAGCTTCCTCTTTTTCACGGATATGTCTGGCAAGCGCTATAGATCGGACCAGAAGATGCAAAGAAAGGGTTGGCCAGTCAATTTGGCCCCACTCTCTTCAACTTCGGCAGACTTATGTGACTTTGTGACCTTAAAGTCAACCTGCAGAAGAGACGGCAGTAAAGGACATGTGCTCACACGAAGTCAAGGCTGCTGTGAAACCTTCTCAACTATTATACACTTTTTAATTTTTACTTTTAACCCACTTGCAAAGAAATGTGGGATGTAAAGGAAATCTCATTTTACGTGGTTGGTGAACCGTAACATACAACAGACATTTTGGAATTTGTTAATCTGTCCGATTGGCATTCAGATTTCACCAGCAAATTCCCATCTTGGATATTAAATGTTTTAAACAAGGCCAAAGCTTTTATCTGGACTCAATGGACTTGACTTTTTTTTTTTTATCTGAAGATGGACTTATCATTTAGGCCCCTTCAACAGCCATTGTGATGCTTAGCGTGAAGTTACTGGTCCCCAAAAAACAGAACATGAAAATCAAAGTTCTGGATCATTGTGCACAGTGACTATTGACACCACTCATCTGGTCTGCTGCTGCTTCTATATCTTTAAAGGACTAATGCCAAAACATCTGAGGATGACCGCTCTGGCCAAAAGCTTCTAAGTTTCTACCCAAATGAACTATTGCACCCATCCTGCCAGCCAACCAGCTTTCAGATTTCCATCCAAACATCTCAGCCACCTTTGATTGGACCCTTGTTGCCTAGATACAGTACATGCAGTCGTGATTGGGCCATATCCAAACCAGTAAGGATCAGGTGTCAGTGGTACCAGGGGTTAAATAGATGTTTACTGACTGCTTAATTTCATAGTTATTTTGAAAATGCTTAGTTTCCAGTCATACTTTTTTTGGAAATGCTGATCTTAGTGGTTGCTCTGGTTTTTAATCCAAATTCTTCTAAAACTTCTCTGAAAATTCTTGGCCTTGATGTGTCTATTCAGACACAAAGTTTTAAAATAACCAAGTTTTTGCAGTTGGATTTAAACTGCAGTATTTACACCAGATCATTGTTTGTTTGATGGAGACTGCAACTACAGTTTACTCTTAAAAAAAAAAGACAGTTATTTTCAGGAATGTATAGTTGTAGATGATCAACATATTATTAATTATGGTATAGAGTTAACTTGGTGCCATCAGTAGACTTGAATTAAGATAAGACCCTGCACAGCAGTTTCTATCATTCACTTTCAGTCCCTACGTTTCCCCCTTTCTGTTATTGTTCCACCTTTCCTCCAACCTGCCCATGAATATTTGTTTTTATCCACATTGTCTGTGTCTGCCTCTCACCTCTCCCGTGTGTTTTGGCTTTTTTTTTTTCTATCTTGTGTTTCAGACACCAAAGGCCTTCTCAGCTCGTAAGATCTCTCTTAGCAGTGAGTACTCCACCAACTTGCTCTCTTCTTTTTCAGTATGTGTCTCTGACTGAATAGTTTTCGTCTCATGTAATTATGTATAGACTTGTTGGTAAACTCAAGCATGCTTGACTGGGAAGTGAATGGATATTCCTTATATGGTTTGTGGTCAAATCAGTTTAAAATTCCACTTACAATTTGTTCAAAGCTTGGTGCCCAAGGTGACAAGCCTAATGTGTATTAAATGCATAATTAATCTGTGGGGAAATCATCTGTATTTCCAAAGTATGCCATCAAAACACTATTGTGTGCATGAGATTGTGATGTTATGTTGTAAAAGTTTATGGGAATTAATTGGTTAGTTCATTTATTTGTTTTGTTCTGTTTTTTTCCCCTCGTCAATGCTAGGCAACAAATTGTCGCCAGGCCCTGGCAGTGTGGAGGGTGAGCAAGAGTCTGGGGCTGCGGCCGGTCGCAAGAGGCGGTGGGGTTCCAGCACAGCTGTCACTGCCAAGAAGCCTTCCATCAGCATCACCACAGACTCACTGAAGGTACTTGCAGCATGTAAAAAATGATATTATGTTGTGGTTACCATTTATGCATTTGGGGATGGTGAGGTGAACCGTAAAACACTTCCACTGCTTCTGTCTTTGGTGAATGTAATGCTTGTTCACTATCTCAATCTTTGCCTCAGTCTCTGATCCCAGACATCCGACCATGTCTTGGTCAAGAAGCAATAGTGGATCTGCACCCAGAGGAAGCTGTCCTCTCTGGGGTTGAGGATGAAGAGAGGGAACGCTCTGACCAGGACCTTCAAATCCGTCGCACTGTCACACAGGTCGGTCTTCAAATTCATTGATTGAATGCCAGATGAGGAGCTTTCTTTACTGTGAAATGTTGAGTGATTATCAGGAAAGTCTGACTTTACGTTTTTATTGAGAAATGCTTATGTTGATCCCTTCCTTTATTGCAGGTGGTGCACTTGGAGAGCAAGGAGAATGGACAGAAAGAGGTGAAGAGGAGCAGACATGAGGAGCTGGAGGAGGAAGATCTACAGGGAGAGAAAGACAGAACAATGACGCTTGAAGAGAAGATGGACACCTCATTTCCTGGAGCAGTGGAAACCCAATCACCATCACATACAGGCCATGATGTAGAAATCAACACTGGTAATATAACCATCAAAAACTGTCTTCATCCAGTTAGTTAGGTCAATTACAATAAAATCCTGAAAATCTATTTTCTTTCATGTAACTATAGTAACAGTACATAATCTGCATGCTATACTTCACATGCTGCAGTTTTCTCATTTAAGTATAGGCAACAAATCAGGACCCGATTTCTCTTATGATGGATTTTTTTGGAGTATTTATTGAAAAAAACTTAATTAGAAAACAGAAAGGAAAGTCCAGGTGCCATAACATAATAAGCACTATAAAGACTCTAGTGTTGACTTTTTCCCACTGTCTTTATTCTAGTGACCCCCAGCGACACCCTCATTCGTCGCTCCATCAGCCAGCAGAAAACGGGTGTCTCCATCACAATTGATGACCCGGTCCGCACGTCCCAGCAGCCTTCACCGCCTCGTGGCAAAGTCTCCAACATAGTTCACGTCTGCAACCTGGTGAGATAACACTTAACTACCCATGCATATTTTGGCTCCAGTCACTAACTATAAGGTGATTTATTTATTTATTTAAATATTTTTTTCTTTTTCTTTCATATGGTGATTTAATCATTTGTATCTCAGTAATGCAGGTTTTATGTAACTTATCCTGGTTCGGAGATGACTATAGAATTTGTAACATAAGAAGATCATGATACCTAACTAGGGATTAACCGATTTTACCATAACCGTAAGAATTGTATCAGTTGTCTCAAGCTTAATTAGCTTAAGACAACTGATATGACCTGCCATTGGAATTTGAAATGGTAAAAACAATGATCAACTCCAGCTATGAATGAAAAGGTGCTTACCGCGTATCCAGGTTGCTTTGGAAAACATAGTTGGTTGATGGGAGACACTGGCAGAAATCCTGCCACATTGGTGGGCACTTGGACGGTCAAACGTTTTGACCAGCCCTGTCTGCCTCCCCGCTCTGTGTGCCTATCATTTGGGGTACACATGAGAGAATGCTATATGCATTTGCTGGAACTGGGCTCGTTGATAAGTCACAATATGGCCAATAATTTATCTGGGCTCACTGACTCATAATAATATGGCAATGTCTGCAGTGGAGCGTAAATGAAAAAGCTAATAAAATCAACGCTTGTTATTTTGCTCACACTATCATTCGTTGTGTAATTGCTCTGTAATGTTCTTTAGGTGCGGCCATTCACTTTGGGGCAACTGAAGGAGTTGCTCAGCCGAACAGGCACCCTGGTGGAGGACAGCTTCTGGATTGATAAAATCAAGTCTCACTGCTATGTCACTGTGAGTTACCTAAAGCATGTTCTTGTGCTAGTGCTGTAGGTCTGAACCATTTCTTTTTTACCTGTGGACGTTTTTTTCTATCTCACGGAGCCTCGGTCTTCTATCTGTGTTTAGTACTCGTGCTCAGAGGAGGCTGTTGCCACACGGGAAGCTCTTCATGGAGTGAAATGGCCTCAGAGCAACCCAAAAGTCCTTAGTGTGGACTTCTGCCAGCAAGATGAGGTAAGACCTCATTACTAATAGCCTGTAATTGTCTCTTGTGCCCACAATGCTCAGTCATCTGTAGCCTGACAATATCTCTACTTTCTAGCTGGACTTCCACAAAGGCCTGGTGACAGCCGACAGAACTGGAGCTGAGGAACAGGGGCCTGGCACTGGTCGTGGTCGAACATCAGGCCTGCCCTCTCTCCTCCCTGAGCGAGACCAGTGGGCTGAGCGTGAGCGTGAAATGGAGCGCCGGGAGAGGGCCAAAGCAGAGCGGGAGTGGGATCGTGACAAGGTCAAAGAGTTCGGCAAACCCGGGTCAGAGAAGGAGGGAGGTCCTAGAAGGTCGCGCTCCCGAGAACGAAAACGTAAAGAGAGAGGAAAGAGCAAAGAGAAAAAGACTGAAAAGAAGGGTAGGTACATGCAGACTTGGGATTAGACTGTATATGCATTAGAATGAAAATAGACCTGTGTTTATTATTTTGTCCGTTTTCTCTGGCAGAGAAAGCAGCTGAGGATCCTCCAGCAAAGCTGCTTGATGACCTGTTCCGAAAAACTAAAGCAGCTCCTTGCATATACTGGCTTCCACTTACCGATGAACAGGTGAGACACAAACTAGTTTATATGGTCTACTTGCTTCTCATGAATAACTTCAACACATGACCTAGATATTTAATTCAATGTAAGACTTAAAATATCCCACATTTTTTTCATTTTAGTTTATCCAGCGAGAAACTGCCAGAGCAGACCGGGCGAAGGAGCGAGAGAAACGGAGGAAGGAGCAAGAGGAGGAGGAGGAGAAAAAAAGGGAAGAAGAGCGCAAAGAGAGGATGAAAGCTGGAGGTGGAACAACAGGAGACCGGAGTGAGGGTGAGAAGGACAAGGACAGAGAAAGAGACAGAGAACGAGGTAGAGACAGAGACAGGGAGAGGGAGAGGGAAAATGATAAACGCAGGGATGGCTACAGAAGGCAGGGGGGCAGCGGGGCAGGTGGCGGCGGCAGCCGACGCTCACGCAGCCGCAGCGACCCGCGAGAAAGGCGGCGCTAACAGCCTATCACCTGATGGAACTGTCCTAGAGACCCCCCGCTTCCATTTGCCTTTCACTACATGTACTTTGTTACAACTAATACCCAACAGAGGACCAACTGATGTCGTCACCATCTCTCAAATTGTCACCTTTTTTAGAGCACATCTGCACCCACACACAGTCTTGCTTAAAGGGGACCATGTTTTTTGCAGTGTTGTTTCCCAGAGTGCTGTACGTCTTGCTCTTGTCGAGGTTTGATATTTTGTTCCTTCTAGATTTGCCTTTTTCGTTTTTCTTTTTTTTTCTTTTGACAGCATAGCAGTATGGCACACTGGGTGATTTTGATTATTTCCCTCAATGTTACCCACTTACCCCAAATTGTAGGTGCCAATTCTGATTTGCAATCAATTGTTGTTGCCTCAGTGTTTTACACTTGATTTGGATGAAGAATCCTTTTGTTGCTGCATGTAATTCAAGGCTCTCGTTGCCAGTCCTGCCCACAGAGAAAACTCAGCCCTTTGTGCAGAGGTGTGTTTGGCATTTTGTACAGACATAAAGAGATTACTCAAAATCAAGTCTTTAAATGAGGCAGCTCTGGGATATTTTTGGACAGGTGTGGAATAACTATTAAGGCAATGAAATGTTCCTCTCTCCCTTTGCTTAGTGAAGGAGATGAGACGAATCTGTGCGTGAGAGTCTCCCTGTTGCACCTGACACAAGTCCTGATCATGTCCTTATTGCTTCTCTTCCTCCTCCCATCTTTCCTCCTCTTCCTCCAGTTCTCTTAGCCTGTCATGTCCATACAGGCTCAAGAGCGGAGGTCGCATTATAAGTTTTCTCAACATTGGTTTTAATATTGTTTTTTAATCGTAATTTTTCATTAAGTACAAAGGTTTGTTTTCATTTTTTAATTTCTTCTTTGAGTACGCCTATCAGTGGTGAATGTACAAATAATAAAAATTGAAGTTTGAAATTATTGTAATGTTTTTTCATTGTTCTTGGGAACGGCATATCCATCTAGATAGATACTGGGAACAGCTTAGTTTGGGCTAAGTACACAAAAAGTTAAATCGGTGGTTGCATATAGAATCCACAAGGTGTCAGTCATACAACATTGTGGCTCGGCTCAGTCATGACATTTGACACAAGGAGAAAGGGTTCATGCAGTCAAATGAATTTCTGAATATGACGGGGAATATTATACATGTACAGCCTGCCAAAAACTTTAGTATTCTCAATCTTGGTAAATGACACTTTTCCTCATTGTAATGACTAATAGAATTTTCTTTCATTTAACAGCTATGTGGTTGTCGGGAGCATTGACCCTCTTCCCCACCTCTCTGCGTCACCCACCCGTTTCTTATCTCAGTCCATAATAAATCATACATTTGCCCTCTTCTGTTGCCTTGTTCCACCTCTGCAGTCTTGACGTTCATCCTGCAGAGCTCAGCAGTGCTCCTATGTAATTACAGCCCTATGGTCGCTGAGCATAACATTTTTCCGCCCTGATGCAACTTAGTGTGTCTGGACTCTGTGTGGACCAGTGAATCCTTATCCCTGGCATCTCTCTGGCTGCCTCAGAAAACATTTATAAGTCCAGCCTAGTTGGAATCAGAGCCAGAGAGAAAGACGTCTTCCACCTCTAATGACTGTGTCTCTAGTTCCCTGATGATAGTTTGACGATGAGAAAAAGCTTATATTCGAGTAGTGAAGCATTTGTCAGAGTATCTTGAGTGAAATGGAAATAGTTACTGTTGAGATGTAGGATCCAGTGTTTTGAAACTAAATCAAGGAAGGCAAGCTAATGACTATCAATAAGCCTACAACACAGTTTTCTCAAAATAATTTTGCCCAATTATACCTTATGTGTTGAATGGATAAACTATATTATTGTGATTTTAATGTGGGACTAGAGGAATGGTTATTTAATTTAAAAAAATGTATTAAATTTATATCCAATGCTGGAGGGAAATATAGGCTGGCAGAGCTAGTTGCTAACCTTTGGTGCTTGTTAGTGTGCAGTGGGTTTAGAGCTTTTTTTAAAGGAAATAGCTGTTTCCCGCAACAGGAAATGATGTTGATTGTGAACCAAAACAAGCATGTTCACCCAGGTGTCACGTTTTTATCAATGCCGATCAAAGCTGGAACAGATAAAAACCTGTCTTCTGCATTGTCATTTGACCTGGGAGTGAATGAAGATTAAATCCATTCCCATTACTGACAAATGCTGTATGTAAGTGTTTTTTTTTTTTTATCAGTGGAAAAGTTACTTAACAGATTTCCAATTGAAACTTCAAAGGATGGTTAAGATGTGAAGTACTGGTCCCACCAAAGAGGACAACCAAGGCTCTACCCGGAGTTTATTTGGCGCCAGGTCTAAAAAATTCCAACATTTTTCTGTTGCTCCCATCGAAGATATATTCCGACAGCTGTTCTGCCTACTGCTGCTTAGACCCAGGATGAGCTCTCACTAGTTCAACTTATGAACAGGAAGGCCATTTCTGGCCCTGCCAAATCTAACGTGGAACAGCTGGGCAGCTCTGTGACCACAGATGTAGAGATGACTCAAAACGATGTTCCTGCAGTTGCAGGTTTTTTCTTTTACAAAACCTCTGGTGACGGCTGGAGGACCACCTGTGCCTGGTGCAGGGCTCAGGTCAGCGGTGAAGGCGTCCATGACCCACCAGTCAGCTGAGCAAAGCCACTCCTAATGCTGATGAGTAGGCAGTAAAGACCATGTGTTTTTGCTTTGTAAGCAGCTCCCCCCTCCCTTGACTTTACCTCCCCACTTCTCTGCCCGCCCCTCCTCAGCGTAACCACTCAGGTCTTTGTGTCCACCACTGTTGGGAAATGAGTCCCTATAAGCTCCGCTTTCAAGGACTACCTCTGATGTGGGCCTTCTGATCTCTTCATGTCTCACTGACTTTTCCTCGTACTCTGACATGGGAGTTTTTCCTGCTCTGTCTCCTATTTACCCATGGCTCTTACGGATTTCATTTTATTTCGATAGTGAAGGGAAGCTGGACTGTGTCATGCAGAACATGTGAGAAGAGTTAGGAGAAATGATGAATGACAGCAGTATCTTGACAGTCAGTCTTAGCACTCCTTAAACGTCCCTTGATATATACACACCCTTCCCCCTCCTCTTTCAGCCGCCCCTCTCTTTTCTTCCCCCTCCTCTTCTTTGTGATGACATGTATGTGCTTATGGAAACCAGATGTGGCCTGTTGCGATGGAAGAGTTGGTGAGAGGAGGAAAAAAAACCATGCACGAGGTTGTGTTACTTCATTAACAAGCTGCGGGAGAGGGTGAGGAGGAAGAAGAATGAGTTTGGGGATCTTGCTTCTTGTGGTCTCAAGAGTTCAGACAGGGACTGTAAGTATATTTAGATGTCAGATGAAATGTGCCCACTATCCTGCTGAGGCCTGGGGCAGAGCAGGGGGGTTTCCTTGCGGATATGGCTGGGTCAGGGTGAGGGTAGCTGTGCTTGTAGAAGCTGAATCAGCATCTCCTGTGATGGAGTTGTTTTCCTGCGGGGCTTGTAAGACTTGTGAGGGTTTGAAAAAAAGACAAACCAAGGAGGTTGGGATTGTTCAACTTCCTTGCACCTGTACTTTTTTTCACCCACACAATGTCCCTCTCTGGCATTTAAGAGACCGCTCCCCCCTGCACCACACCCAATACAAACTGCAGAAATTGTGTTGAACGCAACGAAACCAGACATGTATGACTGATAGCTTAAAGCAGATTCAGCACTGAGGGGGCAGAGACGGGCAAAACTGCACGACTAAGAAAACAACGATCGCAAACCAAACATTTGCTGAGAGACATGATGATGCAGAGAAAGCTGAGATTGGGACATCTGGGGCACTCGAGAAACTGTTAAGTAATGGGGGGAAATTATTTTCCATGCACATCTGCATGTGTAGCTAAATGGAATAATAAGATTCAGACAGAACGGAAAATGTATTAGGTATTGATCCCTCCGCTGCCACGGCAGAGGGTACTACATATAAACTGTGTGTGTGTCTATAAGAGCGAGACAGGGAGATAGCAGCAGCTCAGAAATACCATGCTACTAAGCACATGAATAGAGAACAAACCTCCTTTTGAAGTTTGACCTTTTCACAAAATTTACATGTCACAGCAGGAAGCACACAGGTTTGGATCACTTAATGACTGCATTCCATTTACAGTGTAGCTGGCAGTTTCAGGGTACTGATATTAAACCTGCTGGGTTTATTGGGGTCATTGCATGGAATAGAGCGATTTTTGTTTGTTTACTCCTGTGCTTTTCCTGTCCATGATCTGCCATTACTGTGTTGTTTCTGCATATCAGTTTTTAAATGCTCCCCATTATACACACATTTAAAGAGACTTTATAAGTCTCAGAGGAGACAGCACATGCTTTGTCAAACACAGGTTTGCACAGCTATCCTTACTAGGACTTTGCACTGCTGACAGCTTAACCAACACCGTATCCTTAACTTAACCAGGACATCATAAATAAAATTATGAAAAAGTTATATCTGCCTCATTAGGACCAGGCTTTGGTATCTGTGAGGTTTACTGGTCCTGACAAGTTCAGTATTTCTGCTGGAAAACACAAACAAACAAACAAACATTATACAAATATAAAAGTCGTCTCTTGACATTGGTTGGTTTGGCATTTACCTAGCATTAAGCATATCTGTAAAAAAAAGTCCATCAAAATGCATTATTGTGTGCAGGGTTGTAAATGTGGATATTTTGGCAGCAGAAATAGTAATTTCATGAAGCTGGGCCACTGTGACTCACATGGTAGAGTGAGTTGTCCACTAACCTGAAGGTTAGGTCGCTGGTTCGATGTCTGAATGCTGAAGTGTCCTTGGGCCAGACACCCTGAATTGCTGTGATGTCTGTCTGTCAGGATGTGTGATAGAAAAGTGCAGCTTGTAGTAGCTGTGTGTGAATGTGACTTGTAGTGCAAAGTGCTTTAAGTGGTCACCAGGACTACAAAAGTAGTATAGATGCAGCCCATTTACTTGGTTATATGTAAGTTGGAAAATTACCTGACGGTGCTTTTAAAGTTGTCAGATGGCCACATAATAAATATGATCTTCTTTCACAGATGAATGTGAACATGCAGAACAAGAGTCCTTCACATTTGTGATGACATCTTCATGTCTATTTGGTTGTGTGACAGCATTAGTACACAGACAATGCCCACCCCCTCTGTTGTATTAGTGCATGGTGCAGGATGTGGCAGAGCTTTAACTGGCACAAATGAAAACCATGTGTAACCTATATAGCCACCCACCAGCTCCCTTAAGAAACGCTGCCTTCCACCATCCCACATCCTTGTTACCAGGCAGAGAGCAAGGCCAACTGCTCTCTGTTCATCATTCATCCTCATTTAGTGGAAAAGTTACTCACTCTTCTCTCTGAGGTTGGTCCTGCAATTAAAGTGTGATGTTTGCTGTGGCCATTATGAGACACAATAGCCAAGATCAGGACTTCCCCTATTGGGAAGTTTCCATTCATCAGCCTGCAGGCTACACACATGCCAACTGAAACAGGCACAGGAAGTGTCCAGCACAGAGACATAAACATAAAAGAAGCGTATGGTATTTGTTGAGTTGAATTTAACATAGAGATGACATAAATACTTGTCAGGAATGGAAGAGTTAGTTTGTAGCTCAGCCTTTAAAAAAAAAAAAAGGATACATGTTAAAGTAGCACTGCAGGAATCAGAGCCAGAAATGACCTTTTCACATATCTGGGTGAAGCGTGAGCAGGAGAGATGGCTGGAAGAGGCCGGAACATGGTGGTGTAGTCTTTTGTTGGACTTTGTGAAAGAAAGAAGTGAGTCATTTCGCAGACAGTGAAGAAAAAGCTCTCCGGTTACACATGGAGAGAAAAGAGAAGACTGTGGGGAAGAATTATGCTGAGGCGATTCTTTTTTTTTTCACTCTGCAGAATCAGCTGGGGAAGACAGAAAACATCAGATTGTGACCCAAAGCTATATTTTTGACCTGTGTGTAGGTCACAGAAATGTTTAGCATATGGAGAACATCGTGCACAAAAAGACATACGACAGAGAAAGGAGAATATAAAAATAATACGCAATTCTTTCTTTACATATCCTATAACTTGACTTTGATGCAGGGAAAAAGCCAATTAAAACAGATTTAAACAGACTCCCATCCCCCATCCCCTTGCTGCCAGGTCTTGCTGTTTGTCTGGCCCACATGATGGAGTCAGAATTCCAGATGTTGCTCATGGAATTCTGCTTCATCTCTGGCCTCCAAATGAGACTTAACCCTCCTCACTCCTCCTTCATCTCCTCCTCCTCTGTCCTCCACTCTTCTCCCCCCACCAAATATCCTCGTGACTTCTCTCCCCAGCCTCAGCTCTTCAAAAACACTGCAGCAAAGTGGAGACAAATGGGCGCCCCTAGTCTTTTTCAGCACAATGGGAAAAGTACCTCGCCATTTTAATTGCAGAAAGCCTCATTTCAGTAATCATAACATATCATAAAAACGCTGCAACCCCCCACCACCACCTCCTCTCTTTCTCTTACAGTTAGTCATCTTTACAGTGGGTCTGAAGTGTGTATGGCAGTTGTTCATTAGCAAGATCATTAAGGAGCAGGGCGACGCCTAGCTTTGCGCTTTGAGCTTTTATTGGCTCATGGTGGATGGAAATGTACGCATACAGTGTGCAGGATGCACAAATAAAAGCATTTACAGCTGTGCAAAACATGCATGAGAGCATGTTTGGATTACTATACTAATGAAGACCCACTTAGACCACATTCACCCACTGACTCCATGATGATCATCTACATCTCTTCCACTGCTTAACTAAATCCTAGAAATAAAAACCTCTCTCAACTGTTTGGTGAAGGATCTGTGGTCCTCATATGTATGGAAACACAGGGACACACACACATATCCTTATTAGAACTTTACGACCTTAACTCTCTCTCTCTCTCTCTCTCTCTCTCTCTCTCTCTCTCTCTCTCTCTCCCTCCCCCTCTCCCTCTCCCTCTCTCTCTCTCTTTCTCTTTCTCTTTAACCGTAAAGCAGACACATGTTTTCCTGCTGTGAGCAATGGCTGTACACACTCGTCTTCATCCCTGTTTCTACTTGAGCTTTGGATCCAGTCCGTGCTTTCCGACCCAGTTTCTGGCCTGCCAGTTTCCGAGCCCCAGTAACACTGAGTGGTGCGGTCGGGGAGCAAGAAATCTGGAGATCCAGGAGGACTGGGAAATACCAGATGGAGCAGTGGTGTGATCAATGCGTTTGGTTAAGGAGAAGAGTGTAAGTGAGAGATGGATCATATGAAAGCAGTTAGGCCTAAGTCAAAATATGACTGCATTAATGAGAGTGAATGGTACCAGCTGTTAAGAGAAATATGGTAGAAAGAAAGATGAAGTGAATGGTTTACAAAGTGAAAATCAAAGCACGAAAAGCCTTTTGAAATTACTTTATTTTGTAAGAAAGCTTAAAATGATAAGTGATTTAGGACACACACACAATCTTAATGAGAAACTAGATCATTATCATAATTATCATCATCACCACTAGTATTATTATCATTGTTGTTAAACTACTTATAACCTGACTAGTAATGTAGCACCATGATTGGAAAACTGTAAACAAGTACAATGACAAAAGGAGTCATTTTCAGATTGTCAATTTATTTTCATTTGAAATGGATTCAAGGTAAAAAAAAAAAAACAGTCAAGTTTCAAGAATACATCACCCCCTTCCCCATTCACTGTCCCCACATATATAAAATTAAGGCCACTTTCAATACTGTATGTCACTGTCCAGCAGGACTTTTTAATGACAATGTACAAAAAACATTCTTTACAAGGAAGACAACAACAATAATAGTAATAGTCATAATAATAATGACAACATCATTTATAATAATAATCAGCACTAGACATTTAGATAAAAAAGAAAAGGACAGTTGTATTTATTTCTTTACGCTGATATGAGTCTAACTCACACCTCATAAGGACATAAGCTCACTTTTTGGTTCCCTTTTATGGTCCATACTGGCTCTGACATGTTCATTTACTGGAAGATTAAGACAAACAATGACTGTGCCACTGTGGTTTCCAGATAAGTGTGTTTACGTGATTGTGCAAGTTAACAAGTGGGAAGACTGAACAAATCAAACACACCGTTTTGTTATGCAAAGTAACATGCTAGAATGGGCGTCAAAGAGATGCAGGTTCAAATCGGAGATTCACGAGGACAAACAATGACCACTGACACAGAAAACTAAAAGTAAGACATTGAAAAAGGCTAAAACAAACAGCAATGAGCTGGCGTCAGTAACCACGGGACGAGAGGCAGAGAGCGAAGGGAGAGAACAATTTCAAAAGGTAAGGATGGAGTGATTGAGAGATAAAGCAAAGGGAATCTGGCAGTGGTAAAAATATTTTAAAAAATGCAAGTCGAGCAGTTTCCCCTTTGCTCTCTCTCTGGTTTGACCTCTTTCTCTCCTGCTCTGTTATCTGTGATGAACATTTCCTTCCACTTTTTTTCTCTCTCTCGCCGTCTTTCACTCCCCTCTCCCTCCCCTCCTCCTCCATCTACACCTTGTCCAGTAGAGATCGTTGGCAGTAGAGGAGTCGGCGTGGGGTACCGTATCGACGGAAAAACACCAAGGCTGCCAGTGTCGCAATCACACACACTAACAGGAACAGCGGCACAACCACTGCTGCTGCTCCAGCTCCGCCACTTGCCCCTCCCTGCTCATCCACTTCAATAATGATCACCTCCGTATCCTGCTCTGTCTCTGTCTCTGTCTCTGTCTCTCTCTCCCTCTCCCTCTCCCTGTCTCTGTCCCTCTCTCTATCTTTAGCTCTGTCCTTATCCTCCTGCTCCTTGTCTTTCTCTCTCTCCTTGTCCTTATCATGTCCGCCACCCCCTCTTCCTCCGTCCGTCTTGGGGTCTTCATTAGGGCAGCCCATCCAGTCGCGAAGGGCTGACTTGGGGTATCCTGGCTCCACGCGCATCATCTGGTTGTTGTACTTCCAGTACTTGTTGGCTTTATAGAAGTAGGTGTATGCTGACGGGTGGAAGAAAGAAATGTGAGAAACAAACCTGTGCTGAAATAAAAATAACTTTTAAATGTATCAGTTCACACTTGAAAATAAAAGTAATCCCCCTTACCTTGATCTTTGCTCATAAAGGCTGACTTGATGTTTTCAGGCACTCCCTGCCACACGCTTACAGATTTTGGATAGCCATCATCAACACTTCTGGAGTATTCATTGAAACGGTAATACCTATAGAAAACAGCTATGATGAGTTTGAGGTCACATTCAGAACCTTAAAGGATTTGGATCCTGACATGCACTTTGATTTTGAAGACTTATGACTTGAAAGCACTTGAGGCTTGTTTTGACTTGAGATATAACTTGGAACAAATTTTTGACCTGACTTACACTTTCCCTTAAAGAGTTGAGACTAGTCCTGAACTCGAGATCTGTCTTTAAATTGTCTTTAAAAACTGAGACTTGTTCTGAAAAACTCAGGACCTGACTTGGACTGGTCCCAATTAACCAGAGACTAGTTGTTGACTCCCTAAAAGATTAAATATTTGACTTGGCTGAAGCTTGTCTCAAATGATTTTAAACTTGTCTTACAACACTTGAGACTTGACATGGACTGCAGACTTTATCTGAGACTTGTTCCAACCAATTTTAAAGTTTTGACTTTTCTTAAATGACTTGAGACTTGACTGGCTCTTGACCCCGAAAACTCTGTCTGTGTGTTTTCCTAATGTTTTTATGTGACTTAAACACTTGGCTGACCATAAACTCTGCGTTCTTGGATTGAGGTGTTTGGTTTTAGTGTGCAATCGTACTTTTTTAAACAAAAAGTCATGGACTTTGTTTATGTAGGTGGCACCATGATAATCACTGACTGCCACATATTACCCACCTTAAATATAGGGAGCTTTACCAAGCTCTGAAGTCCCCTTAGGGTTTATTTCAATGTTTAAAGGAGAAGTGGGTTTGTAATTCATGGTTGGTGAAACCTACTTCTTTATAAACTTCAGCCGAGTTTCATTCGGGCATATGACACACACACACACAAGCTGAAGATGACTAACTTGTTTGCTCTGAAGAAGAACGTCTGTCCTGTGGGAGTGTAGAAGAGAGCAGCATCTATTCGATCTTTGGGAAGCCCAGTGCCCATTTCTTTCAGACTCTTAGGGTAACCAGAATCCATAATAGATTCACTGAACACCCAGTACTTGTCCCCTGGAAAGATGAGGAAGAGTGGAGACAGAGACCCATAGGGACAGACAGACAAAACCTTGTTTTAATGCTTTTAAAAAGGGAAAACATGTAAATGCTCTGTCAAAGTACGTAAATCAGACTAACCTTTAAAGAAAGCAAATTTCCCATCTTCCCTTTCAAATGCAGCATTAACATGAGTGGGCAGTCCCCTCCAGAAGTGACCAAGCGGCATGGGGTATCCTTCTAACACTTGGTTGTTGCGCACTCGCCAGAACCACTTATCCTGAAAAGGGACCACAATGAGAGATTTTTAAACAGCCCCATTTCCAAACTATCGAATTGAAACTATTACTTGAGGTTGATTTACCTTGAACACAAACATTTCTCCTCTGAGGATGGCAATGGTGTCAAAGTGTCCATCACAGATGTTGGGGCCAAAGCGAGGCTTATCCGGTGAATATGTGGGCTCCGGATCGTGGTCAGGTGAGTGCGGCGTTACAGGAGGGGGCTGGGGGCCTGATCCTGACCCTGTTTGAAGAAGTACATATGGAAATTCTTTAGAAGACACAACTTTAACTCTAGTTCTTAACATTTACAACAGCCAGTGCAGAGTCTGTTAGAAATGTTATTGAACAACACATAGTATATAGCACGTATTTTGACAACATTCAGTTTTTACATGTTCCAAACACTTATAGGAAAACAAATATAAGATTATCTTTTCCGACCGTGATTGGGATGATGACTTTGTCGATAACATACCATAAAGTTGCTGTATGCCTCTGCGGTCATCATCAGGAAGTTGGAAGTTGTCGGTGTCCATCCACTGGTAGAATGGAGCCATAATGGCTGAAGGGTCATTGGAGTGCTCCAGACCCAGAGCATGGCCCAGCTCATGCACCGAAACGAGGAATATATCATTGCCTGCAACAAATACCAACACCAAGACATCAATTGATATGATGCTATATCTTGAAAATTTGACTAAAGTAGGCTGTTCAAAATCACAGTTTATATTTAATGCGGATGAGTCAATGATGGGGGGGGGTGCGTAAATTCTCCTGTTTCCTCATTTTAAAGTGACTCAAAAGCACACTGTTGTGACAAAACAACAGATCAAAAATAAACCCAGCTGCTCATGTGAAGGTGTGTTTAACACAAATGGCTGACACTGCAGAGCTGTGTGTTTCTGCAGTATCAGCATACCCCAGGGTATTCACTCCCTTAAATGTACTGACACAAGACCGGACCTGTTTCTGTCTGTGTGGGTTTCACTGACTGTGTGAGTCCTGACTTCCAACATGCAAAGTAAGTCTCCACATTCAGGCTTTCCTTGTGTCAGCAGGTTTAAGAGAATAAAGAAAAACTAAATAGTCTTTATCAGAGTGTCTGTTTCAGCGTAGCCTTTACCATACAGATCCCGGTTTCCAATCGTCCACGGCTCAGCGGCATCAAAATGGGTGTCTCCACCAATGCCATTGCTGGGGAAATAGGCATGTGCCAGGAAGCCCCCCTCGCCGTCGAAAGGGCTGCTGTCGCCATGGAAACCCTCAGCAAAGAAGAGCATGATATCGGCAAACTCCTCCACTTTGTCCCGTATGTAACTGTAGGGGATTTCCCGGAAACGTAGAGGGCTGACGCTCTCCCACACCTTGAAGGCCTTCCTGATGGCCTCATGGGTCTCGTACTCACCCACCTTTGGGGTGTAGTTCTGTATACTGAAAAGTGTTGAAGAATGTGTGTGTGGGGGGGGGGGACATGTGAAAGAGAAGAAAGTTATTTTATTAAGTTAAGTTATTTCCTCTTTCAGTTTCAGTTGATCCGTAGTTTCTGACATTTGCTCATTTGGTACAATGATTAACGAAATTAAGATTATTATTATAGAGTAAAAAATGCATTTGGTACTATTCCGTCATGCATCTGGAGGTGCATCACATTCAGGTGGAGCGCTGTTGACTTACGAGAAAGTGATGTCTCTTTTGTTCCACTTCAGGCCCTGGATAGCATATCTCTTCCTCCTCAGGTTGCTCTTCAGCTCAGCACCAAACTTATCTGGCACTCCACAGCGCGGTCGCTTCATGGCCCTGTCAGACAAAGGACATGCTCCGTTCACAACAGGGTACAAAAATGTCAGCTTTTTATCTGTTTGAGCCAAGCTACATGTAGAATAAGGCTGTGTGACGGTGCTTACTTGACGGTGCTGTCATCGAAGCTGCCGGTGATAGTGAGGCCGTAGAACCTCTGCATGGCAGCGATGGCTGAGGAGACGGAGTGAGGGGAGCGGAGGGAGTGGGTCCTCAGGTCCCCTGGAGGCAAGTAACCGTACTGCTGCAGCCATGACTGAAGAGGAGAGCAAAATAAAGGAAACTTGTGAGAAATATTGGAAAATGAAACCAAAGGAGCCTCCAGAGTCAGAATGTAGATACAAAAACAAAACACAAATACAATTCACAAGTCATCTGATTTTTATTTGGTGATCACGGGTGAGGGATCTGTTTTGTATGCTGCTGTTTATCAGTTGCAATGACAACAAGTTCAGGATGATGTTTTTATGCACTTGCAGCAAAAACACATTCCTCCGTGACAGCGGAAAAATCAGTTCTTGAATAATGTCTTTCTGTGTTTTGGGTTAGTGTTTCAAAGCCAGCACGAGAGACATCAGTTTCAAGCACCTGGCACATCTCCATTTTATGACTAGACACAAAAACTATTCAAACAACATCCAGCTTTCCGGTGAACACCGTAGTTAATTGAAACTAAGGTCAACATCTAAGAAGACCGCAGAGTTCAAACAAAGGCAGTTCAGGTTTCAGCCAAAACCTTGCGAGACAGAAACCGGACGAGGAAAGAGTTAAACATTAACCTCAGTTTCTATGTTGGACTCATTCTGCTGGTTTCAGTGCAGATTGCAACAGTTATTTTACAGTACATGATGAAAGTATTTGTTTAAACCGTTTGGAGCACATTTTATGATGGTCATTGAGTTCTTCATTGATCCGGATCCCTTCGTCTCTGCTGTGATTGACCTTACTTTCCCCTAGAAACCCATTTCAGAGCGGTGCCGGGTTGACATCTGGACCCGAGCCAGCGGCTTTGCTCTGCACCTCTCCCACACTGCTTCTCTTAAAGTCTTTCCCTCTTAAACTGGACCTGAAAAATAACACTGAGGCTATTGTGAGCGCTGTGAAAACCAAGAGCGCTTTGATATTCTGGTGTACTCAGTCACTTTGTGAGCTCGTAATGTGCTTTTAGGATGTTTAATGTTTGGATATACAGTAGTATGAGCTTTACTGTTTAGACTTTTCTGGAGGGGGATTCTTCCTTGCACCGAAGGACTTGATGTGATCTATTATTATAATCATTCTTTATTCTGGATGGTTTGGAAACAGACAAGTTCTTGGCATATGTGAGGAGAAAGGGATTAAGAGAGAAGAGAGAAAGATAGGGAGTGTCCCAGGGTGAGACTCGGGCCTTGGGCAAACCTCAGCCAATGTCTCCAGTCGAGCAGCAGCGTCAGTCAGTAATTTAACTGGGAATTTTGTCCCAGTCGCATCCAAACCTCAAACTCAAACTCTTCCCCCCACGTCCATGTCTCTGTCTTTGCCGGGTTACTCCTCCCCCTTCTCTCTTCTCCCTCATCCCTCTCTCATGGAAAACCCAGAGAGACTTGAGGGTAAATACTTAGTAACAACCACACCCAGCGCAACACGATCATTGCTGTGAAGCTTATCTGATGTTACTAGTTAATAAATACAAAAAAGGGCAAAACATGTTTATCTGCCTTGTTCCTGTAGTTTTAATCTGAAAACAAAAAGCCATAGATGATCCGAACATGTGCTTAGATCTGTAGGTTTATATTTACACATGATGATACATGTAGAAAAGGCCTTGATGATCATCCAGCCTTGTACTCAAGCTTGAGCAGTTCTGGAAGCTCTTGAAGGTCTAATCTGTCCCTCTCTGTCTGTCTTAGTGAGACACGGAGGTCTCAGTGTTTAGACTTCACCTCTGAATGAGCCCTTTCTGGATCTGACTCACCCATGTAGCGCCAGTGGACACATAAAGACTCTCTGTTTGCCACTGTTACAGCACATCCACATAAGCCGAAAAGAGAGGGACGCAAGGAGGGAAAGATGGAGGTAGGTCACATCTAGAGGTTGTAATTAAGAGTCGGAATGAGACTCCTGCAGTTTGTGGGTCTGCTAATAATTATTAACTCTCCTGAAGTTAAATATAAACGTTACCGTTTAGAACTGGATGTGTTTCACTGTGAATACAAGAAAAAGGGTGTTTTTGACTGTGTGTGAAACTTAATTCTTCTCTTTCACACATTCACTTCCTAACTTGGCCCTGGGCTCAATCAAAAGGCTGCTGTTGAATGACAGTGGACACTTGTTTTAATATGAAGCCTTCCACACCTCCTTCACGAGTCCCTCAGGTGACTTGACAGAGTCTTATTCACCGTCACACTCACACTATTTTTGACCGCACTAATGGGCTGAGTAACAAGCAGAAGCAGGAAGAGGAAATGGTCACTATTTACAGTGGCACAGGAGATGACGGTCCAGGCTACTACAAGGTTTTGGTGGAGTTCCCTAACTTTCAGTCAGTTGTGCCCCAAACCCCTTTGATATAAACTCTCTTCATTGACAACCATTTATTTAAATTATTACCTCCGCCAAGGGGGTTATGTTTCCCCCTGTCCGTTTGTTGGTTGGTTGGTTGGTTGGTTTGTAAGAGAGATAACACAAAAACGAAATGGATTTCAACTCGGTGAAAGGATGGGGTATGGATCAGGGAAGAACCCCTTCCATTTTGGTGTGTATCTGGGAATATTCTTTCACTTTCTTTAACATTGCAAGATAGGGTGTTCTTTTACTCTCTTCCCAGAAAATAATTAATGGATTTTGATGAATAAAATCAGGCAAATTTAGGGAACTGATATCTATTAGTGTATGAAATATGGTGCAGTTTGATTGAATTTAAGGTGACTGTTGGGCATTGGTGGTGGTATTAGACTGAGTGCCATTCTAGTTTACCCATTACTTTTAGCTTTTTTACTATTCATCCATTACTTTGACCTCACTATTTCAACTTCTTATCCATTGCTCTCTATTTCATCATTCTCGGCTAACTATTCACTGAGGATGAGGATGTTTCTCTGCAATCGTTCCAAATACCCTAAGACAATTGCATTGCATTACTGGGGTACAATCTGGTTGTAATCACTGATGTTGAGTACTTGAAACTGTCAGTAGTGCACAGACATGGTGAAGCACTGAGCAAAGGGACTTTTGGGAAGTCACATCCAGGATTCTGAGCTCAAGGGCGCAGCTTGCTCATTTGCAGTGGTGCGAGTTTATTGTTTAATGGAAGATGAACAACATTGAACAGCGTTGCTATGGACGTCAGGAGGCACAGTGCTCATTTTGTATAGGATGAGAAAGGGAGATGGAGGGATAGCATTTCAGAAAAGAAAGAGAGTCAGTTGTTCCATTCAGCAAGGGCCAATGGAAATAAACTCTGGTCAACAGCGATGGGAGTCCAGCTGAGGCATGATGGGTATACATCACACACACCCAGCGCTTCATTATTACTCATTCACTCACTCTGTCTAGAGAGCTGCAGTATTATATCCGATGTTACAAACCTATGAAATTATTGCTTACAATTCACTGGCAGCAGCTTTTTATGAGCTGTTAGTGTGGGATCATGGGTGGTTGTGTGCAAGGGAATTTGTGTGTATAGGTACATGAAGTGCAACACATTAAAATCCTTCTCTAAACACACAACTGAAGTTAGTGCTGCCCCTTCAGGAACACTTTTACGACCTGCAGGCTTCCAGGTGCTCCTGAGCACACATCTAGAAACCTCTTTCAGTTTGTGTGTGTGTATGTGATCTGTGTATTCCCCCGGCTGAATAGAAAAACACACATCTGTGCCAATATCAATTTATTAATAAGTCAATCTCAAACAAATCTCGATGGCACGATTTTGTCCCTGCCATCGAGATTTATTATTTGCTCATTGCTTTCTTTCTTTTAAGGGAAATTAGGTCATGCCTATTACCTTATTTCCTGTAACACCTCCTATCTTTCCTGTTGGGGGCCGCCCTCGGGCCACCCACTGACGGACAAAAGGATGTGGCATTGTCTGAAACTGTGCACCCTTCCTTCTCCCCTTCCTTCCTTCCTTCTTCTCTTCTCCCCTTCCTCTAAATGACTACTAACAAGATGGGGCTGGTGTAAAGTTACCACTTCAACCACACAGACAGAAGCCGACACACAGTATATTCATACAGGATGTTCGCATGACAGCTATGATCTACATCCCGTCCGAATCAACTGGTAATTGCTTCATTTTCCAACTCTTCTATTACCAGATTGCATCAGTCCCATCACAACAATGCCGTCCATTCTAGGCATAAACAGCCTCCTCACTGTTCTCCCTGCCTCGCTTTCATCATCTCATTCCATATCCATTCATCTTCCCTTGTAGCGAGTGACCTCAGCTTGTAGCCATTCCTGCTTGTGTGCGCATAAGAGAAGATCTGTGGCTGTATGCTAGATGATGTGTTTGCGTGTAACGAGTAGGTGGCCGCTGACGTACCAAGGTGTATTTGTGGTAAAAGCAAAAAAAACAGCCGCCTTATTCCTGTCTCTGCCACAGACCACAGGAAATCACTGCTGCGTCCTTAAAACAACAGACCCCAACCACAGGAACACTGACACATGACCACTCACTTAATTAGACTTAGTGTTAATTAAAGTGCAAACATCCCGCTTAGTGGCGGAAGTGTGCGGTGATACTGGTGACTGGTGATATGTATGATATGAATACCATCTGTAATTTGAATTAAAAAAAGGAACACAGGAAGTAGCAGTTTTATAAAAACAATAAAACCGAGGAGATAAATCACTAAATAAATATCAACTTAATTTAAACTCTACAGGGCACTTCAGGCCAAGCTTGTCCTTAAACCACAGAAACATTTATTAAAGTCCAACAAGTATTTTTTTTAACCGTAAAAATCCCTAATGTTCACCAGTCATAGCTCAGAGTTCCAGTTTCCCTTATCCAGATAGATTAAAAAGTTAAACTTGATCTTAATACAACTCAACTAATTCACATAGTCACAGAAAAATGGTTAATTTACTCATCTCTATGTTTCAGTTTCTACATTCATGGTTGATAACTGTTATACTCTCAGGAGCCATTACAGTCAACAAAACCTGACCACCTTCTTTATACTAAGGCTCCTCCAGCTGCCATTTATGCTGATATACAAAAATGGGTCAGACTTTGTTTAAAGTTCGACATCTGCCCGTCATGATCTGTCTCCTCTGATTTATGTTCTCCAGTCAAGCCTAGAAGTTGTGTAGGTTGCACTATACTCAAACTAGTGCGAAACTAGTGCTGGAATAGCTACCAAAAGGTTTGAGGACACCGCAAATTTACATTTCTATTATCATCTGGATTATGTAGTTTTCTTTCTCAAAAATCTACATTTAAGTTAGAGTTTGCCACAAACATGGGTGAACTATGTTTGAGTTATTTTTTAAAGGTTTAAGATTTAGGTGAAAAGAATCTATTAGCAGAATCTGAATATAGAATTATCGAGTGATGTTTTCACCAGTGTGTTTCCTCTAAATTGCACGAATTGTTGTTTTATTTACCTTAGCATCCTTTATATTTATAAACTTTATATTTACATCGGGAGCGGGTCCTCTCTACGGAGGCCACCATGTTTTTTTACAGTAGTCCAAACTTGACCAACTAAACACCTTTTGAGTTTTTATGACAACTGAAGGCTACCACAGGTTCTCGTTCACTAAATTCTACACACTGAACCTTCGAACAAATGAAAGGACTGAATACATGAAACATTTATCATTGTTTACACATCAAATAGTTTGATGGGGGACATTACTTGAAATCTCAAACCCTTATTGGCTAAGGGTGAACATCACAAAATAAAAAATTGTGTTTCTGAATCACCCTTAACTAAAAATACAGGCCTATTGAAGTCAATAGTATTGATATTGTTATTGATGTAAACAAACCAGACAAAAATTATCATATATATAATTGTCATGTCGTTTTTAATTTGTGTAATATCACTTGAATGTGAGAGTAGGTTCCAGTCCTATGTTTTGAATTATGGCAGCGAGCTGACTCTTCTGCTTACATTTTACAGACTGAGCCTTTAAGTTGACAGTTTAATGTAGGTCAATGTAGTCAGCTCAGTTTTCTTCCATTGGCACAGCTGGAAATATGATTCAGACTCCATAGGTATGATTAAGGAGACATTTGGTGCCACACACACATGCACACACACATACAAGCAACACTAAAGGAAGCAGATGTGTACTAGTATCATAACAATGTCACTTCCTGCAACATCAACGCACAACTTTCCTGACCCTGTACTGTCTGTTGGAATGGAAGATTGTTGAGAAAAGACCTGAATGTAACTGAGAAGTGGAAAAAAGTAGAATTTAAAAAGTACAGAGCTGAACAGTGTGGATGAGAACAGATTCAATCTCAGCCCCTTTGCTCTGTAACACTCCTTTGTCCTGGCACTTGGTTTTGGTTGGTTATTGAACGTTTTAGAACCAGGCTTCAAACTGTGGCGAGTGTTTTTCCACAGATGCTCGAGGCTGAGATGCTGCAGAGCCTCTCAGTTTGTTGAACCCACCTCGCCCCAGTGCGCTGCATGAGCCGTAACTCAGGACAGATGTCAACAATTACTGTACATGTCCCATCCCTCTGAATATATCTGCACTCACAAACTCTCAGCTCCCCCCTCCACCTCCATTCCCACAAAAATGGCCTCTGTCTCGGGCCCCGACCACAAAACAAACTTGTGCATTTCTCCCCATTTGCTTTTTGTCTCGCTCTTCTGCTTTTGCCCTCTCAGCATTTCTCAGTGTTTTCATGAGCGCTATCATCATTATAGGCTGCTTCCTCTAACCCAGGGTCAGAGCCATTCCCTGATTCCTGCGCCAACTTGAGGCGCAGGACAACTGTAGAAAGGATTCCACATCTGGATTTGTTTATTGTCGCCATAAACATAACCTCATTATAAACAGGGTGACGAAATAAAACCCTTTTATCTGTCAAATGAGAGAATCATTCATTAAAATTATTAACACATTATTCAGTTTTGCTTATGGAGTGGGAGAATATCAGTTGCTCCTAAATTCAACTTTTATATCCTCAACTGTATCCCAGCTTTCTTATAATATCAGTTATGTTGCTTTATTCCTCAAGTCTAGATTTATTGATCTGGATTTAATCATCTATTTTGATTTTTTTTTTTTAACCCACTTCCTCATCTTAGAATCCATCTGACTTTATTATTTAAATCTGGATTTATCTTTAGATGTATTAATCATCAGATACACTGGATTTATTGATCTTTAGATCTATTAATCATTATTCCTATGTTCTGATCTGTTTATCTTTATTCCCATACTTCTGATTTTATAACCGTTGTTCCTTTAGTCTGGATTTATTTATCTTTTCTCCTATTCTCTGGATTAATTCATCTTTATTCCCATATATATTTATCTATCTTTTATCTCTGTTTACTATATGTTCTGTATTTATTTATCCTAGCTTGTAATAATCTAATCTGGATACATCTCTTCATGTATCCTATCCTTCATGGATATATTCTGCACCTTTGTATTTGCGTTTTTTTCTCCTCTCACCTCTGGATTGATGTGTCGCTCCGTGTCTCCCTGTGCGCTCAGCTCCCACACCACCGCCAGCAGCAGCAGCAGGACAAGCGACCTCAGCTCCAGTGCCATCACTTCACTCTCCAAGAAAACAAAAGCAATACAAAAAAAAACGACAGATCTCCACTGACAATCTCCCTTCCTGCCACTTGTCAGATCATTCTGTGTGAAAACTTAAATGTTTCCATAAAGCAATGTCCAGGCGCAAGCGAGAGATCGACTTTAAGCACAGCGCAAAAGGAGTTTCCCGCAGAGTCTGTGCAGCTTTATACTTGAGTTACTGAAACCACGGGAGTTATTTGTCCAGTCGGTGCATTCTTCTCGCGTTTTGGTGAATTCTGACCGAATAATCGGTACGTTACTGCAAGCAGGAACCAGGAAACGTGGGGGAGGCTCTGGAGCTGCACGCTGTGCGTATTTTATGTCCGAACTTGGTCTGCGCTCTGCTCCAGATGTTGCGTCCGACAATGTTTTCGTGAAGCGCTCTTAACTCTTCGCTGTCCTCTATGTGTCCCTATCCTTATTTTGATCCCCCTCTCCTCTCCTCTTCTATCCCCCTCTCTATCCCCTGCTGCAGACGTGGTAGTTTTACACTCCCCAAAGACCTTCAGCTGGAAAGTAGAGGGTTGCAAAGCTCCCCCTTCTGGATCCGCCCCTCTGACATGGAAGGCTGGAATCAACTTGGTGACCTTGGCATTAGCCATGGCACGACTGGCCTCTGCCCCTAGGCTATGATCTGGTGCCTAAAATACATTATTAACAAAGATTAGAGTGCAAACAGTGCTAACTGTAACTTAATAAGTTACGTTGCTGAAGTGATTTTGGAGCACAATTCACGTGCGAGGTTTCTATATGAATATTTCATGACTGTGGTCATTTTAGGATATTTCAGTACAGCCAGGGTTAGGGAAAAAGAGAAATTGCGCCCTCTAATGCACACATTAAACATACATTGTGAAACATGACAGATGAATTACAGAACCAACCTCCACTCATTTTGTACTGACTTAGTTTTATTGTGTCTTCCATGCTGCTCTATGTTTCTTTAAGAGAAGAAACTTAGACCTCTAGCTTTGTAAGGCAGTGTTGGATTGGTTCCAGATCATTACTGTAGACACATGCACATGCTTACTCGTGTATATTGACATGATGTGTTCATTGGCATTCATTTGTTTGCATTCATTTGTTTGGGGTAATGTCAGCTTTACAGTAGATTTCACCTCACATCGGACGGCTACTGTGGGTATGATGCTTATCAGCGATGTAAATACACACATACAGAGACAAATGTATACCGACATACACACAGTAAAAAGACTTTTAAAATACACACATTTCCTTTAACCTACCGTATGTGCTTAAATTGCAGTCGGCCTCATCCAGTCCCCTCATCCTCTTGGTTGATGTGACAAGACAAGGGAAGGTCGGAGCAGACACAAATGCCTATGTTTAGATTTATGCTGTGTTCACGGGAAATAATAAACAAGTACACTAGTTACAACACACAAGAGACTAGGTCTCAGACTTTGGGAACCCACCTTATTTTAGTCTGGAAGAAACATGACTGAGCAATTATTTTTTTCAAATGGCTTTTTAATATGGAGATACTGAATGTACAGTTTAGAACAGACAGACACAGACTTCTGATATACTGTATATAGTAACTTAAAGTTTTAGTAACTTTAGTATCTGAAAACGTGTTACAGATAATACATTAGGACCAAACAACAATCAAAATATTCACGAAGCTGAAGGTCAAAGGTCACACAAAGGACCATGTCCTCACTGGGTTCACAAACACTGCAGCTGTGCTTCTGGTTTGACAGGACAATAAAGTGAAAAGTAAACCACAATGACACGAGGGAGGAGTTTATCTGAATCGCAGGATGGGGACAAAAGACTTAATATTCCCCACAGAAAAAAATCTTCATATTGTTGGCCTTGTTTTCTCTTGCAAAGCAAAATTTTGTTTTACCGATCTAAATTTCTAATTTCCATTTATATCAGTTTTCTCTATAACTCAAGGACTGACTATAGACATGAAACAGACCCAGGTTGTAGCATTTATCAAGAAATTTGGTTCACTTAAGCCTCCTTTGGTGCCAATTGGATCAGATTTGGTACATGATGATGAGTACCAAAAGGTTTATATATTGACATCAAATTATAAAAAAAAAACCTATTCTATTAGTTTACTTTCTGATGACTCACTAATAAGCATCAGAATTATTTAAATATGGTGAACCATTTGGGCCTAGTGGTAATTTCAAACATTAATTGTGAATTACTTGACCCAGGTCTGGTATGAAACACTGATACAACAGGGATACTCTTTCTTCATGTCCAAACATAGATTTTTTTCATGTTAGAATGTGCTTCAAACTATTAAGAACCTTAGCCAGCGTAGTGGTTCTCAAAACATTTTCTTGTTTACCCTCCCTAAGCAGCCAAAACAAGTTCATACCTCCCCACCCAAGTCATTAAGAATTGTAGGGAAGAAAGTAATGATAAAAGTTTTTAGTGAAATAAAGGTCAACATGAAGGCATCGGCAAACTGATGAATGTTTTTTTCCCCACAGAGTTTCATACCTTAGTATTTTCCCATGGTGTTATGCCCCCCTGCAGAGCCCCCCTGAGCCCTCCAGTTTGAGAACCACTGAGCCAGACAAGGGAGACAAAGGTAATATCACTTATTTTAACAATTCCAGCAATAACTGGACTCAAATTCTTCCTTCTTGAATATTTTTTTATCTTTATTTGTACAATAGCGCTCTCTTTTTTTTAAACACAAGACCAAGTTGATTGACTCACAACTTTCACATAGAAACATATTTACTCTGACTATCAAACAGACTGGCTACTTGAAATGTGTTAAGGAAGCAGTACTACGCAAAAGTCCATACAGTTTCACAAAACATAAACATTGATTGAAAACACCAAAACATCAGACAGTCAATCAGATTGACTTGAATTATAACCCCTCACTAGACTCTTCCCCGCCTTCTTCGGAGACAATCGGATCCATTTGAGATTGAGCAGGGGATTTTGTTGACTCATTCTCTTCTTGGAGTCCAGTCGGGTCATCATTTGGCTCATTACTGGTGTTAAGGAAGGCTTGGTACTGATTCCAGAAGCCTGCTGAGCTTCTGGTGGCAGGAATGTTCAAGGAAGTCATAGATGTGGAAGAAGGTAGTTGTTCAGCGGAGGAACGACTAGTCCGGGCTGGAGGACGTGGTGATTTGGTTACTACACCATGGTGCTTCATGTGCCCCTAAGAATTCATAGATTTAAAATTATTTTAGTGTAATGATCATTCTTGTAATAGGTTTAGGGTTAAGCAAGGTATAACTTTCAAATATACCCAATACATCATAGTGTAGAGTAAAATCTACGGTTAATTTAGTCTGACATATGACTAAAGCATGCATCGGATTTCTTTTTGTGGACAAATATATCAACTAATTTCTATAGGTTCAATGATGAAAAAGCGAAATACTATGATCCAGCTTATTGTCTTAAAACAAACTTTGTACAACAAAAACGACTCAGTTACCTTCAGTCCGCTGCGACTGGCGTACTCTTTCCCACACTCAGCACAGCAATATGTCTTCTTCTCAGGACGAGACATTGGAGATGGCAGGGTTGGAGCCAGGTTGATGGGGACAGAATCATCCAGAGCTTCACTTGGAGCTAATCCACTAATCTTAACACCTTCCACTCTGTCCTCCCTCCGATATGAACCAAAATGAAAGCTCTGACGTGTCTCCCTCACAAAAGTGCCAGCTCTCTGTGTTGCCCCTGTTAATTCAGCATCAATAGTGTCTGCAGACTCCAAATTGGAAGTCTTTTTGAGGTCCTCGTCAGGCACAGTTGATGGGTCTTGTTTTGGTGTTACTAGTGAAGGAGATTGATCTTTGTCTTCTTCCATGGATTCTGGTGACTGGGGCCTTGGGGAGACTGAGACTGATTCCAAGGCTTTTGTTACATTAACATTCAGAACATCTTGACTCAGGGTGGGGTTAGAGGAGGTACAAGCAGAGGGGGCACCATGGGCAGGTGTGCTTTGTAAGTTGTCCAAGTTTGAGCTGGAGCCAAGAAAGGCATCAGAGGAGGTAGATTCTACATTATCTCCACAGTCCTCATCAATACTTTTAAGGGTTACTGTAGTTTTTGTAACATTGGAGGTAATTGGTGGAGGGGTGGATTTAGGAGGATGAACATCAGCAGTAACTTGTTCAACTTGGCTATCTTGGCTAACTGGGGAATCTTGACCTGTCTGTTGGGAGGATGGCAAAGGGGTACTGACAGAAAGGACAGGGGGTTCTACACTGCCTGGTGATGGTGCTTGCATTGTTGGATTCATGAAAGGGTCAGGGCTAAGGTTGGAAGGGGGGATGAGGTCTGGGCTACAGGGTGCAGATTTGCTAGGATTCTGCTGGATGAAATCACCTGCTTTCATATTACCAGAGACAGGGACTGAGCCAACTGCTGGAAATTGTGGACTTGGGGCTGGGCTTTTAGAGAGGCCAGCTAGAGGGGGTGTTTTACTAGAGGCAGTATTTGGATCAGTGGACTGGGATTGGGACAAATTTTTGGCATTAGATTCAGGTGGAATTTCATGTGCAGAATCGTCTGTGCCATCTGGGGGCAACTGTCCACCAAGATGCATACGGATGTGGTGCTGAAGCACTAGGGCATTAGTGAACTTCCGTTGACACAGAGGGCAAGAGTTCTGGACCCGTGCATTTGCTGGTCGAGCATGGTGGGTGGCCAGATGCGACCGCAGGCTGCCTTTAGTAGAGAAGGATCGTCCACATATTTTACATGGAAAAGGGCGTTCTCCAAGGTGTGTAGCCTGATGCAGACGCAGTGCTCTAGGACAGCTCAGTACCCGTAAACAAACCCCACACTGATTGGTTGTCAGGTTAGCAGCTGGACCTGTAATGTTCAGTGATGGTAACATGCCACCCACCATGGCACTGGCTCCATTGTTACTCATGCCTAGGGCAGCAATCATCTCATGGGTGAGATTTGAAACAGAAGTGGTGACAAGATTAGAAGATGGTGGGGACGCCATGACATATGTGGTGGAAGTGCTGGCATTTGTGAAACGATTGTTGGCTGAACTTGCTGAAGCAGTAGTGGTACTGCTAGATAGCATCTCCAGCATGGAGGTGGCAGTAGAGGAAGATGTCCATGGAGAAGAGGAATGGGGAGAAGCCTTCTCTAGTTTCTCCACCAGCCTCTGCAACTTGGAGGTTTCTGATGTAGGAGTAGAGGAAGCCATGGAGGAAGACAGGGAGGATGGAGTGGTGGTTGGTGCACCTGGGACTTTGGGAAAGGAAGAAAATGGGAAAGAAAGCTGAGAATGGCTGGAAGAAGGAAGTTGGAGAGAGCGTGGAGTAGAGGGTAGTGGTGTGCGCAACAAGCTCAGGGCTGGATGGTTGTAGAGGGATGAGTGTGCAGCAGGGGTAGAGGAAGAAGTGGAGACAGATGGAAAGAGGAGCTTCGGCAGTTGGGCTAGCTGAGAGTATGCTGCAGGAGAAAGTATTGGGCCATGAGGGGGAGTGTTTTCATCAAAGTGCTGCTGCTTGGCACCCTTGAGTAATCCTGTGATGGTGGAAGACGAGGACAAAGCAGAGTTCGAGAGGAGGGAGGTAGCCAGAGAGGAAATGGAAGCTGAAGAGGATGACGGTGAGTGGGATGAGCCAGAGGCGATAGAGGCTGCTGCGGCTACAGCTGCAGCCCTATTCAGCTGAAGTAGAGAGTGGGAAATCAATGCCAGATCCACTGTAGGGGGCAGGGGTAGGGTGGAAGGAGCAGACCCTCCAGAGGCCCCCAGAGAAAAGCTACTACTGGTGCCACTGACCTCCAAATTATCTCCACATATTTCATCCTCAGGCCTTTTTCGCTTGTTCTGAATCATATTCATGCCACAACTACTGCTACCACTGCTCATGGTCTGCCCCATGTCTGATCCGCCAGTGGCCCCTAATGCAACCCCAAACAAAGAAGGAGGCAGGAGTGAAAGTGAGAGCTCAGGGTTCTGCTCTCGATGGCGTAGGAAATGTACCTTAAGGTTGCCTCTTGTAGTGAAGCGACTGAGGCACACTGGACACTGGTAGGGCCGTTCCCCTGTGTGTGAGCGTAGATGTATTTGCAGGGCAGAGTCACTGCTGAACATTTTTCCACAAAAGCGGCAACCATGTTGAAGGCGACCAGGGATGTTGGAGCTGGATAAAGGGGATGAGTCTCCTCCTCCAGAGATAGACTGCAGAGCATTTTGGGAGTTTGGGACAATAGAAACTGATGTGGGAAGGGATGAGTTTAGGAGGGAGAGGCCACTGTGCCCACTCATTGAGGTGGTATTTGTAGATTTCTCATGAAGGTAGCGGTTGGGCAGAGCTAAAGACAGGGCTAGTGGATAAGCAGAGGAAGCCATGGAGATGGCAGCAGAGGAAGTGGTTGAGGGTGCAGAGGAATGAGAGCCTATCCCCAGATAACTATGAGCCCCTGAAGTAACTCCTGTTCCTTCCATTTGGGGCTTGTGGGGCTGCAGGATTTGAGATGAGGAACTGCTTGCCCTTGTGGGTTTGTTGGCAGCCTGAGAGGGAAGTAGGGAGGAGAAACATGCCAGAAGAGGAGCAACAGAAGTGGAAGGCTGAGCTGGAGTTGGCAGGGTAGTTGGGCTGGCTGCTCTTTTGCTGCCTTCTAAGCAGAGCTGAGGCAAGGGAGGGAGAAGATGCTGTGAGGGTGTGTCTATGGTATAGGAGGCTCCACCGAGGCGTAGTACCTGTCTACAGATTTCTTCTGTAATCTGCATCTGATGGATCTGCCTTTGCTGCAGCACCCGCAGCTCCTCCAGGATCAGGGCAATGCTTAACTGGGCCCTAGATGGTGCAGCTGAGGCAGATGTCACTCCTGGGCTGGGGGTGGGAGTAACAGGACTTGGGGGGCCGTCGGGCACGCGACTGGGGCTTCCAGGGTGTGGTGGAGGACATAGGGAGGCAGAGGATGATGAGGAAGAGGAAGAGTTTGTGGTGGTGGCTGACAGTCCCAGCTTGGGAGAGGCCATGTGTGCACTTCGGGAAGAGTGGGTGAGAGAACTTGCAGAGGATGTTGGACTGCAACCAGATAGTTCAAGTGCAGGTGAATGTTGAGTTTGGGAAGAGAGAGAAGAGTTAGGGAGGTCAGTTGAGAGGGAGGGCTTTGGGTCTTTGGAGGGTTGGTGGGAGGGCTGGCTTGGTGAAGAAGATGACGGTGGACTCTCACTGGGCAGAGAGGGGGTCTGGGACCCCTTGAAAGATGAACGTAGAGTAAGGAGCAGCTGGGAACTTTGAGGAGAAGATGGAGAACACAAGGGAGAATCCGGGCTAAATGGAAAGGACTGTGACTTCACTGCCAAGTTGTCATCTAGAGGAATTGAAAGGAGAAAATCTAAATGTGATTTCATCATCATTTACAGTGGCAAGAAAGCATGCATTTGCTCACAATTACAATCTTATTTGTGAGATGGGTTTTCATCAACAATTATAATTAATAACCCACATTTCACTTAATCAAAAGACAGCAATGACAAGAAAAAATGTTAGTCTGTGACTTCTTTGTCTAGCATATAGAAGCGTTTAGGTATTAAAAGGTGACTTTTAACCTATAGGGTGAATTTTCTCCACCACAGCTTTCTTTTCCTCTTTGTCCTGTCTGTCCTCATCAACTACAGCTTCCTCACCACTATCGCCACACACAAACACACACACATATGTGATGCATGAAGGCATGCATGCTTGCAAACACACAGACACAGATACCACTGGTCTGCAAAAATACACTGCTTAACCATATAGGAGCCTACCTTGTTTCCAGGGCAACATGCTCAAGACAATGGACTTCACCTCAACCCCTCACCCCCACCCAAATAAAAAAGAAACCACGTCCACACACTAAGACACTCTTCCATCCTCGCCTCTTTCTTCCTCCATTCAATCTGTCTTTCTTTTGTCTCCTTAAGAGCCCATCCCCCAGTAACCCAATGGGGGGCTAAATGTTAAGTCCTGGTTGGGTACTGGACACTGTACTGGGTGCCTGATTGGCTGGTAGACTTGACCTTACACACACGGGGGTCACATTCCTGATATGGTTTAGGGCCAGGCAGAGGAAGAGAGGTGTCGTGCAAAGAAAACAAACAGCCCTGCAAACAGACATGATGACTCACAGACCATCACCAACTTAGCTCAGTAAAGCATTTCGGGACACACACAGCATGTCAACTCACAAGACATGGCCACAAAAAGAAAATGACTTTTAAAGCACAAGGTTGCTCATGCACATGTAAACTTACTACTGTTTGCTTGAAAGCTACAGTTTTATGACACACTAGGCACCCCATTCCTGTAACTGGAGTGAAGTGAATGAACAGACGTGAATACACACACACATACACACTTCTTCTTGGGTATGTTCATGCTTCAGTACCCAGCAACAAAGCTGAAAGGGGACAATGGGGTCTAATGCTATTGCAGTCAGAACACCTTATTCAGTGCCTCTAAGATTCCTTTTCCTTGACCTTCTCGTACTCATCTCTTTGCCTATTCCAAAATGTTCAAATTCACTGTACATTCTTTTTCACAGATTTGTCAGTTTACTGTATGTCCTTGTATTCTGGGTGGTCTGTTTCTTTGAAACTAGCAGTGAGGAGAGAAGACACTTGGGTTTTACAGGGCAAAGAAAGCTGCTAATGGCTGCAACCACAGAGAAAAAATTAGAGACTCTGTAGGCCAGTAATTCCAACAAGCCTTAGTTTTAGAGCAAGAGAGTAAAACATGGCCCACCCTTCAAATACAGATTGAATTTAACTGTCCAATAATCCCAATTTCTAAATGATGATTAAAATGATATAAGCATCTGTTGATCAACACATCCAAAAAAAACTGAAGTTAACATTTCTGGTCAGATTCAAAACCTGCTATTTGCCATATGGTGTTGCACAAGTCTTAGGTCAACAATTGCAATACAGTGCAAAAGTTAAATCACCAGTTAAAACACTTTAACACAATTTGCATGTTGTGTGTGACCCCTATGAAGTCTAAACTAGTCCAATGGGAGTCCCATCCTACTGAATAATATTCTTTTGTAATGTATTATTTTGATGTATAGTCTATTTCTCACCATGCTCATGTATCCGACAGGCACCGAGGGTCAGGCTCATAAGCTGCTGGGGTCGTTTCTGTTTCCGACGGGACATGCTTCTGCAGGATGGGACCGACGCAGGGGCGCATTGGCCAACACACAAGATTTATTCTGTCTCCCTGCACACTGAAAAAAGTAGGTATCTAAATTACTTCAAGGGAGAAGAAAAAGAAAGAAAAACTTTAAAGTATCATCTCCAGAAATGTGAACCTGGATGCTCCGGGTAGATTGGTCTCAGTAAAGCATGGTCCATGTTGGTGGCATTGTGGTGCAGAGAAAAGAAAAACAGGACTCAAGTGCCAAAGAGGCATGTGTGACAGTTTCTCTCAACAAGTTTCCCTTTTCTCAAAACTCACCGTTGGCCCTCCTTCTCTTCTTGACACACACACACACACACACACAGCTCACTTGTTCATCCACTACTTTGCATTCAAAAGGCGAGTGAACACCCCTTCTTTTCAGCCAAGAGTCCACTGCCTCTCTTCACTAAACCCTCACGCATTGACGCTCAAGTTCATAATACCCATCACCGCCTGAGCTCTGGATTAGTGATATGAATCTATAACATCTAAATCTCATCTTTCTGTGCGTAACAGGGGGGAAACTATGCGCACTGATGGGCCCAAAAGCCAATAAGGCTCTGGTTAAATGAATCCTGTTAAACCAAACCAAACATACAATGTCACAGGCCGCCTCCTCACATGCACACACACACTCTCTTATTCTAATCTGTATGAGGTGTGTGGTGTGTAGAACAGGCTTCTGTATGTGAGCTCAGTCAAAATGGGGCGGAATGTGCAACAATGGCGTTGAGGGAGCACAGCTGAGTGCACATCACCCTCTCAGAGCCTCTCCAACACATAAGGCCACTGACTGGAGGCACAATGCTCCCTTTTCACCCGCATCCCCACCGCTCACCACGTGCAGGAGAGGTAGTGAAAGAAAGACATGGCCAGAGTGAGGAGGCAAAAATCTTCTTCTTTTTTTTTTTTTTTTAACCCGGGCCCTGCATGTGACACCCAGCCCCTCAACACCTCTACACCCCCCCTCCGTCTCCCTGGGGCTTGGGCAGAATAATAAAATACACCCGTCCTTTGATTCAAAGTCTAAATGTTATCTTATAAAAACAGGGCGATGTTGATGAGCCGCCAGGTGATGATTAGTCTGAATTATTTAAACCACATCGTCCATTGTTGTAAAGTAGAAGTCTGGTTGATTTAATATAACACAAAACAGTTTAACTCCCACGATGGTCAGATATATGGACACACATTAAGAAAACAAATCTGTGATTTCCGAACATTATGAAAGGATTACAAATAAAATCATTAGGCGATAAACATGCGCGTCATTGCGTAATCGATGATATTTGGTCAAATCGATAGAAGTGATAACTCGAGGAGTTATCAAACAGTCAAACCTGAGAACATCATCGCTTTTTTAAAACGATAAAAAAGCAGAAATCTATTGTGCCAACAAAGCATTCGTGTTTTTTCGTGCCATCTCGCTAGCGTGATCGCGTGTCCGTCGGCCGGATCGGTCATTTTCAACAATGTTTGGAAACAAGCGCAAAATACGGCGCTGGGATGCGCGTCCCCGCTACTGTACAGCGACCTGTTGCACGCCACGCGCGCTCCCACATCATAACAAGTTATGATTCATAAAATATTATGACTCCTCCGAAAAAAATAGTCCCGGATGTGCATTTCCCCCGCAGGCCGCTCGTCGCCGACAAGACCCCGTTAAAAATAAGACAAAAGCAACTTACCATGTTTGAAACGATGATTTTTGGGGAAGCGGTGGTCTATTGTGTAATGACAGGAGAGGGGGGAGAGAGAGAAGAGCTGGGCCGCTTATGCTGGGTGAGATCGGCTCCGTCTCTCAGCCGGGACACTGGCGCAGCGTTTCCCAATTGACTCCCAGGGATGCGCAGTCGGACAGCCGCATTTTTTTCAATTATTTATCTCCGTCGCCAAACGCGTTAGTGTCTCTTATGACAAAGGGTGATTATGGCTGAATGTATTTACTCTTAGTCCAGAGGCAGCAGAAGCGGCGACACACGCACACGCACACACACACACACACACACACACAGTCTGCTCGCTACAGGGGGAGGATTATTTTTCTCGGACCGTGCTTGCTGCTCTTCCTCGTCTCTTTGTATTTGTCTGGGCCTGCTCCTGTGCGGCCTGTCTGTCTGTCTGTCAGCTCTCTGCGGCACAGTCTGTCTGTCTGCTCAGCTGTCTGTCTCCCTGTCGGTTATAATTAATGGCCCTGGCCGCCAGACGGTCCTCTGGGAAGCAGTGTGCACAGTTACCTCCACGTTGGAGAGCAGGCCCGGGGACACACACCTCTGATGCTGGGCTGGGTCAGTCCGATGGGGAGTTAACATCTGAACAGGTGTGGACATCACTGTGGTTACCCCACCTGTTACTGACAAAACATTATTATATACTTACATACCATCTAATAATCATATCATACTGTATACTAATGTGAATTGATACCTATATATATATATATAAACATTTACATAATATACTCCAATTTAGTGTACTGTAGTGAATTTGTGATATATATATATATATATATATATATATATATATATATATATATATATATATATATAGCACATCGCATTTTATACCCACTCATTTTGTATACCATACCTGCCTATAACAGTTTTGATGTGTATATATATATATATTCTCTTCACCCTGTGCCACTCCACTTTACACAAGTACATTTCTACAAACAATATTTCTGTCTGTGGTGAAAGGATTATATTATGTACTTATTTTCTGTATTTTTATTCTACTGCCTTTTTATTATCTTATCTTATCTTGTTTTGTCTTGTCTTATTTGAAAATATGTAGAAGTAAATGAAGCTAATAGTCAGCATTCATCTTGCATGTCTTAACATTCACTTTTAACGGAAACACGACAAGGTCCTTCCAAAGTATCAAATTATCACAGGACAGATTATCTCACTTCAAAGTCCCTTAAATAACTCTAATCCTAACCTAATCCTGACCCTAGCTCAAACTACAGTAGTTGACAGGTGACTAACAGTGACAGCATGTTAATGTACAGAACAAATGATTGCAATACATTTTATTCATATATGAATACATTGCAGTTGCTTTAAAAAAAGTAAAATTAATAAACAAAATAGAGTAAAAGAATAAAATACGTAAAAGTGTACAGAGGTACTGAAGACACTTTCACCACATTCATTCACCCACCTCTTGATCTTAAGTTCTGCTGATTTGTGTAAAGTCCTGCTTAAACACCTAATGTGTTTGTTACAGAAGTTTGAGCAGGGTAGAAGGTGAAGAGCAGTGTTCGGACTCAAGGATCCAGTTCAAGGATTACACCACACCACCTAAATCATCAACTAATAATTGTGATGTAGGAGGAGGGTGGGGGGGTGGGGGGCGTGGTTTGTGACATCTTGTTGTTGGGCCAATTTTCCATCTTGGCTGTATCTCTTTATTCATTATTTTTTTGACTGACATTGGCTTGACCTCTTACAACCATGTGTCCTGCAACAGTATGGCTGGCAGACACTGGGCCTTATGTCTTGGATCAACACGGCCACTAGGTGTCTCTGAGACACAAAAAATTAAGGCATGTTGAATGAGTTTGATGAGCTCTTGATGACTTCAATTATAACATTATACACACATTTCTTAAAAAAACAAAAACAATCATAGTATCATAAAAAATGCAGACAAAACAGCAAGTGACCAAAAGTTATAGGCAAAGACATTTATATTATAATATTCTCTCTCTAAAATTACAGTTATTTTGTACCTGCTCATTTTTGAGCTGTGACTTTAATGCAAAACATTATAATATAAAGTAACCCTTATAATTACCCATGACCCCCTCCCACCACAGTGTCACATGACCTCTGTGAGTCCAGTGCCATGGATGAAGCAGTTTGGTGGGGGGGGAATCTGCTGGGATTAGCCAACACGGTCAAAACAGTGACAACGCAAGCTCATTGATGGCCACGGTCTGCAAACACCAGGACTCCAACAGGTAACAAATCCCACTTTTACTTTTGATATTTATGAAGAACGACCATGAGATCCAATAGAGATGAACGTGGTGAAATGGCTTGTAATGTAATAGTGGAGCACATGCAGATTAATTTAGGCCAAGAAGCTGTTAAGGATGATCTTCTGATCCCTTCACCGCAACAGCTTGGGTCTGAGTCAAGTTAACACTTACAGCGGGTCAGTGTTACAACCCCTTTGCACTTGCTGTGGTAATCAATAAGTCATAGTTTTCTTTACTTATCAGCTCAATACTGTGTGTCATTGCTTGCTTAGTAAATTATATGTTTATTTTTCATCCAACTGTCTCACAAAGTTATGGTTTATTTCACTCTATGTGTTGAATAGATCCTGATTCAACATTAAGGTATTTGCAGACCTTGTATTGTTGATGTATTGCCTTACACTATATCATGAGGTTTTCCCAGCAATAGTGGTTACATTGTTAAGTACTTTATACATAGAGCGCAGCAGGAAAAAGCCCAGTAGACAGGATTACTGGTCTAAGTGCACAGTTGGAGTGAAAAAAGGATTTCCCATTTGTCACCAGCGTCTTATTTCCTGTCTGGGCATCAGTGCTTCTTACATGGAACAGCCCCATGTAGGGACGGGCACAAACATTTTGAGGGGCCATTGCTCAAACCTGAAACAAGGCAACACCCCTGCACCCACCCTCCATGCCAGTGTAAATTAACACATTAGTGCAGATAGGCTATAGTTTCCTGTAAACTATAACAGCAATAAGATTTTGCGTCCCAAGCTCAAAACTGTCATCTATCCGATCGCAAGCCACAATATTCAAACTTTGAATATGTAAAGCATAAATTTATGAAGTAAATTTAGCAAATTCAGAATTCCATCACAATGTAAAGTCGGTTTGGACGGTGACACATGATGAGGTACATAGGGCATCACTTTGCATCATATTTTAATGTGATGTGATTTAATTTGGACCAACTTTAGCAAGTATTTGGCTACTGATATTAATGCAGCCACAAAAAAGAATTCTCCAGAGGGGCAGCTCAGTCAAAGAGGGCAAACGGACAGTTGCCCAAGCAACTTTAGGCCTGTAAGTGCACATGTAACATTGGCAAACATGGTCTTTCTTTTGGTGCTGCACAGACCTGTGAGTCATCTGTGTGTTTTATTATGCGGGTTTGTTTGTTAAATGGAATTTAGTCTCTGTATTTGTGATTTCTCTCCTCTGTATAAATCCACTGGTTTGTAGCTTTGTGTGACACAGACACAAACACACATCAGGGTCCTTTCTCCCACTCACCATGGCGTCCCTGGAGGAGGAGCTGACCTGCTCTGTGTGCCGAGACATCTTCGGTCAAGCCCACCCCCTGCCCTGCGGCCACAGCTTCTGCCCCGCCTGCATCCGCGAGGCCTGGAGCAGCCCGGCCGAGGGTAAAGTTCGCTTTACCTGTCCCCAGTGCCAGGAGGAGCATGGTGAAGTGTTGTGCGACTGCTGCTCCCCTGAGACAGAGGAAGGGCAGTCAGCACTGGCCGTCAAAACCTGCCTGAGGTGTGAGGTGTCGTTGTGCAAAGAACACCTCCAGCCCCATCTGGAAAGGCCGGCGTTTAGCACCCATTTGCTGGTGGATCCGCTGGGCGACCTCTCCCAGCGAAGATGCCCAACACACACAGAGATATTCCGCTACTATTGTGCAGATGAGAGGGTGTACTTGTGCGGGGACTGTCTGATGGAGGGAGGCCACGTTCAGCACAAAGTGAAAGCACTGAGACAAGTGGAAGATGACCTGAAGGTGAGCTGGAGGTGTATGAAGGTGTGTTTTTATGTTTTTATGCTTGTGCACCAGTGTGAGGTTGCTGAAATGAATGTGATTCAACAGATCATTCTCCAGACGCTGCTCAGAAAAGCAGAGGAAAAAGTGAAAGATGGAGAGAGAATCCTCAAGGAGCATGAGAATGTTGATTCCACTATGGCTGTGAGTAAAACTATGTAAACCCTGCAAAGAAAAACTAACCCTAACCCTCTGAGGAGGAAATAGTCCAACGTGTACTCCCCAAGTTAAGTCCCATAGGGGATCACAACTTTGAATCATTTTCATGTATAACCCTCAGACTGCCCTTGCTCTATTGAGGCCTTATTTATGAATCAATCACAGATCTGACACCAATCACAAGCCCCTCACCTCTGTTTGCAGGACTCTCTAAAAAAGGACGACACCCAGGTGGAGCGCCTGGGCTCAGGACTGCAGGTTCAGGTGACAAAGCTGGTGGTGGCCCTGAGGGACATCACCAAGAAGGAAAGGCAGCAGGTCATTGATCGTGTGCACCAGGACTGCTCCAAGGTGAGGGACGACATGAGCCAGACGCTGAGCATCCAGCACTACCTGGTCTCACTGCTGGCAGAGACCGACCCCTTTCTGCTCATCTGGGTAAGAACAGACCCTTGGTACATTAACGGTGTATTGTAGTACTTGTAGGGTAGTCTCAGTCAATAATGATGATATAGTGTTCTGAGCTGTCAGAATTACCTGTTAATGCAGTATAGCTTCTGAAATATCTCAGCAGCTATTGAGTCGATTGGTATTCAATTTTGTGTAGATAAGTGGTTTGTATTTATAAAGGGCTTTTCTAGTCTTGATGACCACTTAAAGCTCTTTACATCCATCCACACACACATTCATTCAGTGCATCTATGTGCAGCAATTCAATCACATCCAACACATCATTCACACATTAGCAGCACAGCCACCAGGGGCGATTTGGGATTGAGTATCTAGCCCAAGGACACTTCAGCACAGGGAATAGGGTAGACTGGAATCACACCACCGACCCTGTAGTTAGTGGACGACCTGCTCTCCCTCCAGAGCCACAGTCTCCTGTATACACAGGATGTAAAGTGTATACTGACCTTAGTGATCTCCTATACTTTTCCATTTAGTGCCTTAGTTTTCACTCATTCCGAGAAATGTCTACTATATAAATTGGTGCAAAATTTGGTTCTGACATTCATGTATCCCAGAAGATTGTCCTAACGACTTTGGACATCCCCAGACTTTTCTTCTATTTTCACCATGTGGTTGAATTTGTGTTTTTCGACAACAAATACTGGATGGATTGTCATATAATTCATTTCGTATGAATGTATGACATTCATGATCCCCTCAGGATTAAATATAATCTTTTGGATGATCCCTTAACTTTTAGTCTAGTGCCATCATCTGGACAAAACTGGAATATCCCCAGTTTTAGTCAAACTGGAGAACTTTGTTGCAGCTTTCTTGTGTTTTTATTCATCCAATACCTTGGTTAATAAGGAAATACCCCAAAAAATAAGGACATCCCCATCGTTGCACTTTCCGTTCAGTGCTTATTAGCAAATGTTAGCATGCTAAACTAAGATAATGAACATTATACCGACATTGTAATTGTGAGCATGTCTTTATGCTTACATCGTAGTTCAAATCACCAGTGTGCTGACATGAACTGTTACAGAGCTTCTAAAAGAGCTGTAGACTCTTTGATAAAGTAGATCTCAGAAAATATTGTCATCAAAGAGTTAAGTAAGTTAAGTCCAAAGTATGCAGCTGAGTCATGACCTTGATTCTTTCATGGTGTCCTCGACTCTTTCTTCCTTAGGCCTTTCAATCAGATGACACAAGGTAAGAAGAAATCAATGATGATGCATTATTAGATGTCTTTGAATGTGTTTATGTAGATATTTCATGCATATTATGAAATGTATGCCTGTGTGTGTGTGTGTGTGTGTGTGTGTGTGTGTGTGTGTGTGTGTGTGTGTGTGTGTGTGTGTGTGTGTGTGTGTGTGTGTGTGTGTGTGTGTGTGTGTGTGTGTGTGTGTGTGTGTGCTGGGGATAGAGAAACAGCAAGAGAGTAAAAAGGACAGATGGCGTTATTACACAAGCCTTGAATCTATATGTTAATTGCTTTAAATCACACTTTTTTCCTACTGTACTTGTTTGTGTTCATTTGTTGTAGGTTACTCGCTGACCTGAGCAGCCCACTCTTTGTCCCTGAGGCCGTCAGTCTGGACAGAAAGCATATCTTGGAGGACATAGAGAGCAAGTATCGAGAGTTCATCACCTCCACCCTCCGATGCCTCAGTGAACTCAAGAGGGAGCTCTGTGAGTCACACAGGGGGACACACACACACACACACCACCCAGCCCATTCATTTTAATTCATTAAATAGTACACTTATTCACTTTCTTATCCAGAGAAGATTGATACCAGCCTTGTATACAGCTTGGCAGAGGTATGCGTTCTCCAAGCGCCCTTCTAGTTTCATCTGTTTCAAGTTTATGTGCTAAACTAAGCTAACAGTCTCCTGGCTTAGCTTCATATTTAACAGACATATAGGAGAGTAACATTGATCTTCACATCTAACTCAGCATGAAGTAATGTTGGATATTTCCAAAATTATTTTGAAGAATTTGATAATCTCTTCATTTTAATTTGTTTTGTACAATCTGATTTGATTACTACAAGTGGTCTTCTCTGTGTATTAACTAAACTGTGTTTATGGATGTTTGCATTTCAAAAATATGAGTTTTCAAATAGTAAAGAAAACTTTGTTGTTTCCAAGAGCAGTGACATACTATAGATTATCTATTGCTCACCAGAGTCAGAGTTAACCAGCAAAATGTCCACAAGTAATATAATTCAAGCAACTAAACATTACAATTGTTATTTTATTTTCCTCTCGTACAGTAACCAGTCCTTTGAGTCTGGACACAAACTCTGCCCATCCTCTCTTGAGCATCTCTGATGACCTTCGCTCAGTGACGCGAGTTAAAAGCCGCCAGCCCTGTGCAGCCCACCCTGAACGCTTCGACCACTGGCCGCAGGTTCTCACCGTCCAGACCTTCTCCTCTGGGACTCACTACTGGGAGCTGGATACTAAGGGATTCTGGGATATTGGCGTCTGCTATAGAAGTATTGGACGTAAGGGGAAAGATGACAACGCCTTTGGGAACAACAAGGTATATGTGCCAAGTAGCTGGTTTTGTTGATAGCACTTACACATGTAAAGGTGCTATATTTCATTTTCAGCCACAGATTCATTGTTTTCCATAAACAAATACAATTTGTGGGATCCTCTAATCCCAGTGGAATTTGTGGTACTACACGATTTTTGATGAGCTTTTTCTGGCATCCCTTTGAGCTTGTTGAAGTTTTTTTTTCCTTTAAACTCTTCTTTCCTCAAACATTTCACTTCTGGTAAAAGTAGAAATAATTGGACAGTAAGCACTTGCTATTAGATAATAGCAAGTGTATGGCTGAGTCTCGGCCATTTCTTTTTCACTAGTGATGATGCTACGACAGGAGGCGGGGTCTAATGTTACCTGCCTGCTCTGATTGGATCAATGGACCAATTTACCCTTTCGTTATTGATTACTTTTAAAAATATAAAAAAATATGTGGAGATGTAACATAATGCATTGTAAAAATGTAGTGGAGTAGAAAGTACAGATGTTTGCTGATATATGTAGTGGAGTAAAAGTGAAAAGTACTTGAAAATAAATCTACTTAAGTAAAGTACAGTTAAAAAGTAAATGTACTTAGTTACATCCCACCACTGCATACAAGAAACAAAGAATCCTCTTCCCTTGTTGTTTTGTCTATTTTCGCTCTGTGCCCTAAATCAACCTAATATTTTAATATATTTATTTAGACTTCTAGACCTTTTCCCCAAGTTATGTCAGTAATACTAAGGTTTCAAAGTTTTCATGACACAGATGATTATAAAATACTACATGTAGCACCTTTAAATATGATCACAGAGTATCTATGTCTATTTGACAAATCAGATATTATGCCAAATGATCCGTCATTAAATTGCCTGTGCCAAACCCGCAGGTATCATGGAGCTTGACACAGCAGCATGACAGGAAGCTGGCCGCCTGGCACAACCGCAGAAAGACCCGCCTATCGTACCAAATGACCACCAACCGAGTCGCTGTGGCTGTGGACTACGGCGCGGGAACCATCACCTTCTCGGAAGTGGGACTATCCAGCAACCTGACGCACCTCCACACCTTCTCCACCTTGTTCACTCAGCCCGTGTGCTTGGGCTTCGGACTCTACAAAGCTGAGCTCAACAGCTGCATCTCTATCGTCAAAGTCTGAGATACAGGAGAGGCAAAGGAGGCCTGAGATAACTACTGCTGGCACCTGAACTGGTTTGATGTAAATAAACACACTACAAGACAATATAGAGTTGATTCATTCCCTAACAAACACAGGACTCTGCACTGTACTCTGAACTTTTGCCAACTGGAACTTTTTAGCGGAGCTGGTCCTACAGAAACATTTCACTCCGAACAGTGATCAGGTGATTCTGACATGGAAATAATATCCGACAGAGAAGAATGAGAATGTTAGTAAGTGGGAGAGAAAATAAAGACAGAAATAGATTTTCATATCAAGACTGCAAGGTTATTATGTGCTTTTCATTCCATAGTGATTTAAAAAAGCAAGTGACTGGCTACTAATAATACACTCTGCTGCCAGTTTATTGGATACACCTCAATAAAAGAGCTGCAGTCTAATACAACGGCCCTTTAATAAACCCTACAGTTGTACTGTTCCTGTTTTTGTTGAAATAAATTGTATTTAACCTTGTGTTCATTTTGAAGGCTCTACTTTATGGTGCTGTTGAATTGTATTGCATCAGGAGGTGTTTCTAATATTTAGTCAACCTTCATTGATATAAATGGGGGAAATGACATGTAAGAACCCCTGTTTTGGTGCGGTGCACAGGCCTACCTCTGTTTGACTAAAAACCTACTTTTGATTTATTCTGTTTATTTGTTTAATTCATGTCTAGCTGTGCCTATCACCAGGCTGTTAAACAATGTATAATCCAGCCTTTTATCTAATATAGATGATTAAAGTAGTTACACTAAAGGTAGAAACATTTTTATGTACACCAAGGTGCACAGTGTGTGTGAAGACACAGATGAAGGAAACCCTCTGATTTGATTGGATCTTAAAGAAAAACAACTGCCAGTCACTCACTAACTGTACACTTGGAAGGTCGCCGATGCCAATATTATCATGCCATTTTCTTTATTTCAGTAAAGGTGAGTGGGCGGATGAACATAGAGGGAGAGAGAAAAGCAAACGGAAAAGGGGGGTTGCTTAGAGAGAGAGAAAGAGAGAGAGAGAGCGACGCACAGGGAGAGAGAGAGAGGGAGCAGAGCGTAATCTGGTTTGGTTTCGCTCACACTGACGGCCGAACTGTCAGAGAATGTGATAGAGGAGGAAGAGAAGAAGGATTGTTGACCAGTCATTCAGCTGGGACTCTTTTCACCTGATATGGAATACAAGATTGTCCAGATGGAAACAGGTGATCATCTCTATTTCTTATTCACCCAAAATTCTAGAATTGTTCAGTAAAGAGTGAACAGTGGTCAGAGCACGTTATAGCACTTGTTTAAAGTTAATATCAGATGATAATAGATAATATTGCGCTAATAGGAATAAATCTCCAGACAAAGAACAGTTGTGTTTGTGTCTGTCATTAAGAATGAGATTTATTTATTCATGTTGTGCTAATTTCAATCAAAGATGAATTTGTGTCATTTCTCAGTAATTGTTTGGATCTGCTGAGGACAAATGTGACTCCATTCTTTAACTTTAATTTTTATGAGTCAAGACAACACAAAAGAACTTGAGGAGAAAACGAATAGATTGCAAAGAAGAGACAGTATAACTAGCGAATGTGTAGGCGTGAAACAAAAGCACAAGTGATAGAGGGAAAAAAAGAGTGTGTGTTGTGTGAGGCGATGGGAGGGTGTGAGGGAGGGGGGTACGTGTAAATGACAGATGGTCACTCAGTGGAGTTGTCCCCCACTCCCTCTCTCTTTCTCACTCCCTTCTGGGTCCTGCATCCTTCTCCTGTCACCTCTCCAGAATCTTACCTCATCATGTTCTTTTTTTCTCCCCTCACCTCTCATCTCCTCAGCGCCTCTTACATCCTCCTCGACACCATTTACAGTCTGAGCTTGGATCTTCACTCGCTGTGCCCGTACCTTATATCTCTTGTATCTTCAAACATTCTCTCGTCCTGTCCCCAGACATTTCTTCTCTTCTGCCTTCTTGTCTTATTTTTTGCTGAAGAAATCAACTTTAAAATACCCAGAGACCCCCCCCCCCCCCTTTTTTTGGTGACTGTCACTCTGGCCCCGACTGACACAGCACATACGGCACTCAAGAGATTTGGGATTTGTGGGGCAGACAAGAAAACCAGAGAGAACAACAGAAAGCCTGTGATTGACAGCAATGGCCAATGAACCATTCTGAATTTCATTTGAATATAATTTCATTTTAAGATCTTGCCACCTTAGTGCAATCTGATGGTGACAGTGAAAACTGCATAGAGGTTTAATCAAACCAACTCTGAACTCTGGACATTTTTCTTTCACCATAGCATGTTTATTTACACTTCAAATAGTCCAAAGTGACTCTTTTTCATAGCATATTTAATCAGAGATATCAAGCATCAATCATGCACCCCAGGTCACTACATGTTGACCTCCTGCTGCTGGCTGTGCTCCTTTTGTGGGGACCCAGTGGGTCCAGGGGCCAGAATGACACAGAGCCCATCATCCTGGAGGGGAAATGCTTGGTAGTATGCGACTCCACTCCTTCGTCCGAGCCAGCCGGTAACGCCCTGGGTATGTCGGTCCGCTCCGGCTCGGGGCGAGTGGCCTTCTCCGCCAGCCGCCAGACCAACCACGAGCCCACGGACATGAGCAACCGCACCATGATCATCTACTTTGATAATGTGAGTGAGTGACTATTGTTTTTTGGGGGATTTCTTACAGTATGCCATTGTGCATTTTAATGTATTAAATCTAAATACTTTAGACTATGTGAAATGCTCATTAAGGTTGAAAGTAGAAAGAGAACAGAATGGTCTTTCATGCTGTAAAATGTAGACGCAGATTGTAAAAGGACGAGTGACAATATGTTTCAGTAATTTGGGAAAAGTCTGAGATCTAACTCCTTGGTCAAAAATAACGACCCAAGTGACCCTGGAGTGAGCAGGAATGTCTGGGAAATCTTTTGACAATAGGCCCACTGTTTGTTCCTCGTCTATAGAGCTTTTTTTGTAACGCAATACATTGTAGTGCTGATTACTGTTTCATGTGAACTGTCATATATCAGATTTTGGTGAACGTTGGCACTCATTTCGACCAAGAGAGCAGTGTTTTCCTGGCACCAAGGAGAGGAGTGTACAGCTTCAACTTCCATGTTGTGAAGGCCTACAACAGACAAACTATCCAGGTACAATACCTCACCACATAAAGTTATCATTCCAGCAGATCAACATGGTTGATCTAATCCTTTTATCTCGTCTGCTGTAGGTCAGCCTGATGTTGAACGGCTGGCCGATGATTTCAGCTTTCGCCGGGGACCAGGACGTGACCAGAGAGGCGGCCACCAACGCCGGTCTGGTGATCATGGAGAAGGGGGATAAGGCCTATCTCAGACTGGAGAGAGGCAACCTGATGGGAGGCTGGAAGTACTCCACCTTCTCGGGGTTCCTGGTCTTCCCCTTGTGAGGAAGATGGATGGAGAGCAGGTTGAAGCATTGAGTGGGTGATAGGAGGAGAACTGGACGGAGCAGGAAGGGGGGAGAGACGGAATGAGTGGACACAAGGAGAGAAAAAAGTAGAGAGGTTTCAATCTGTAACTCACTACAAAGCGCATGAAAAAGTGTGTTTTATGCAAAATGCAGAGATGATTGTGCAAATTAACATTATCTTCAAATGAGAAAAAAGAGGTTTGTCTATGATTTTCATTTGCTATGTTTCTGTGCATAAATACTTGATGTTATTATTTAAGAGATGTTTTCATTGTGATAAAATTATAACGTAGCCATGTGCAATGTGGGCTTCTGTGCAAAGACTAGGTGAGAGCATCTCTTTTTTTATTCAACATGTTTGAAACACTGCTGTGCTCCACATGGCATCCTGTCTCGCTTACAAACCTGCCAAACGTACCTTTTATTCTGCTGTGTCGTACCACTGATGCTCCTCTATATGCCTGTTACTCTCCTGCAAAAGTTTATTTACACAGAAATTTATATTAAGAAACGTTAAAATAAAATCCTATGAAGTTCACTGAGTATTTTACTTTCAATACTGGAATGCATGCATTGTCAGCTATTTCTTTTCACACATACAAGATTCTATGAATCACTGCTAGACCAGCTTGCGTAAATAACTTTGGGTTGATACTGTCGCATGCTATGGGTGTGACAGTTAAACCCTCTCATCCTAAAGAATACCTCTCCTCCCTCTTATGGTACTCACCACGGCAGCTGTTTGTAAATATAGCTCTCACCAGCAGAGTTGGCGTTGGCGTGGACCAAGCAGATCAGCATGGGGCAGAGTGTATGTGTGCCGTATAGCGGATATTCCTCGCAGGGCAACAGACAGATGGAGGCTTTGGCGAGCGGTCAGGCTCATCTCTGCAGGGCTGCCATAGATAAAGTGTGGGGTGCTGCCACATGCAGTCACTTACGCCTCCCTGGTTCATGACCATCACCACCCTGTCTCTCTCTTATTCACTTTCATATGTTCTCCCACATTATTCGCATCATGCTTCTATGATTTTGGGATGAACCGCTAAGTATTTCTAAATATGTCGAACCATGTCATTGATTCATGGTGTCACAATAATTTGAGTAAGCTTTAATGGTAATAGATGGGAGACTCATACAGACATATTGTATAATTTCTGACCATAATTTTAGTTTTTATGCAGAAAATGAGGTCTTACATAAAACTTTTCATTCTTCTACAATATATTGATGTATGATAGATACATTTTATGCCACGTAAGATGAAATGCTAAACATGATATGAAACTTAAGGCTGTATTACCAACCAAACAAAGAGGGCTACATGCTGCGGTACAGAATCCCAGTGCAGAAATTGGCTAATGGTAATATAATTAATCATAGCTTAGTAGTTTGGGAATTTGCTCAACTAAAATACGATATCATCTATCGCTTGAGGCCCTGTTTCAAAATCGAGCGGTGAGACATTCATTATTGTGTTCCTAAATTAATTTGATTTCACCAGATTACCACACAGCAAACCAGGAGACATACACATTGTGCGAAGATGCACTTTTGCTCAGGTGATACCAAGCCATTCAGCCCAACTATGTTTAAAATAAAACTGAGAATCTACCAAATGGATTTTTTTTTCTTTATTTAATGTGACTCAAGACCATGATCACATGGTTCGCAGCACAAACAATGGCTGAACAAATGCTACTTAAAAAAAGGAAGTATATTCTTTTTAAAAAATCACCTGGTGTAAAATAATTTATTTAAGCATAGATGGTTGGTTTTAATAATTCTTAAGCAGATACAGATTCTCTATATTTGATAATGCTTACTGCCTTACATTAACAAAATATGATATTTATCACCCATACGGTTTTCATGACAAAGGTTACAGATCTTCTGGTTTCTATTCAGCCTTGTATATCTTACAGTATCCTTTGGGATTCTGGTGTTAGTCATTCTAAGATAGCCTGCCTGTACTGTTGTTTTTCACACAACACATACATACTCCAGTTTGATATCTTGTTTGAATTCTACATGACGAACCTCTGAGCTCACTCTGCCATTTTTGAATGAATTGATCTTTCGGCCTCTTGTTCAATGGTTAGTTTCAGCCGGTTGATATTGCCAAACTTCTGTGTGAGGTAAGACACACACATCTTTTTAACCTGTAGGACCCATGCCGATACATATACACAGTTTAGTTTCTTCATCCTCTATTGTCCTCCCCCAGTAGCCATGAATTCTTTATTAGTAATTCTACAATAATCATTCTAATTCCAATAATTCTACCTAATAAACATATTTCCGCCTGAGGGCACTGGAGGGCGCCAACCCCCCCCCAATTACAACCACTCATGAGCGCAGTGAAGGCATCACATTGATACCTATAAGAAATCTGTCATCAATATCTCAGTCTTTATAATTCACACCGATCCGTCCCTCCGTGCCACATGGTGAGTGTGTGTGTCTTTAGACTGTAATAACGCAATAATAAAAGGTATCGCCATTCATTTCTTGGTGTGGACTGATGCCTGAGCTGAGGCCAGTGTCCTAAAACGCTGGTAAAGGCTGACGGTGTCATTCACGGACGGGTCGGTTGAGTCAGAGGTGGTGGAGACACGGTGAGTTTCCCTCCGCTCCGCTCCGACGGGCCTGTGCTTTACAGAACCAGCCTGAGAGGAAGTGAGACGACGATGATGAAGATCCCTCAGTCAAACGATCCCAGCTAGGCCGCATTTATTGTCCTCTCAACCGAACTGCGCCTCACATCCCGCCCAGCGGAGGCCGTGCGCCTGACGGAGGGCTGCGTCAGCCAATGAGAACGGCGTGTGCTGCCGGCTCACGCGGGAACGGACCAATCGCGGCGCAGCAGCGTCCGAGGGGCACGCGCTGTACGCTTTCTCTGGCAAGAATGTGAGTTCCTGCTCTTCCCTGCTCGTTTCCTGTAATCGCACAGTGTTGTGAGACGGAGAAAGCCATGTGTGTCGATGCAAAGGTAAATTTAGCACCCCGAAATCATTACTGCGAGACTTAGGGGAGGGGATACGACGGTTATTTTCAGGTAATTGTGCCGGAAATTAGACGCAGGCCAAGCGAAACAGCAACGCGGCCTATAACCCGTGTGTGAACGTTGACGGGCAATGGTTATTGTGGCACGTTGCTTTGGTTTGGTCCGGTTTGTTGATAAGAGTCCGGTAGACTGAATGCTTGGTAGTAAATGACAGAGAAGCGAGCTAACGACCACAAACCGACATAACGCCGTGTTTATGAGGCCGAGTGTGTTTACGCTTTCGCACACGCCTTTTGTAACAGGCACATCTTGGTGGCGGTGCAAGCTAATGCTAACAGACGGTTTTGTGAGAGAGAGAGAGAGAGGGAGAGAGAGGGGAGAGCAGCTCATCTCTCCAGCATCACTACCCTCCTCATCCCACCTCACCAACAACTATCTCTATTCACTCAATGTTTCCTGGACACTCGAGCTCTGTGCTCTACTATTATAACTGCCTGCCTTTATGGTCTTTATTTACATGTTATCCGATCGTGCACTTTGAAGCATTTTCAGGACGTGGTCACGAGTTCGATGTTTAATCCCAAAACAATGTATTTTATCATCCAGGTGCAGTTTTTTCGTTCACTGGGCTTCATGTGTCATTTAACCCTTTTGTTTAGACTTTATATTTGTTAGATGAAGGAGTGAGCTAGAAGCTCTCAGCTCAGCAGAGTTTAAGAGTCAGTCACAGCTCTGAAGTAGACAAATACAAGTGTTTACTATCAAGTTATCAATGTTCTAGTCAGTTTTAGATGCTGTTTCTGAGCCGCTAGAGCCTGACTTCCTTTAATGAGTTTGTGATGTTGATATACAGCAATGACACATAATATATGAAAGGGGCCATGTTTGCCAAAACCATGTCTGCTCCTTGCTCCTTTGAAACAATTTTTTCACAAGCCATTGAATTAGCTGCTTTTTTAAATGAGCTAATTATAGGTATGACACAAACTTGGAATATATAGTAATCACTATAGCATTTGTTTGAAAACTATCAAGTTCAGAATTTGTGCTTTCTTGACATCAGTCTGTTTCCTCTTTTTCCAGCTGTTTACCTAAAATTAGGGAAAAATTGTCGACGACTATTTGCTTCCATCTCGGAGTCTTTTAATCACTGTGCCCGTCTCCCTGTGTGGAGTGGGCAAGATGGCAGATCCCATCATGGACCTCTTTGAGGACACTCCCCTGTTTAACCTGGATGCCCTACCGGACGACTCGTTCTCTCAGGGCTCCACAGACCCTGTGGAGGAGGCCCTCAAGCTGGCGTTGGGCCAGGTGGACCCGCCGGCTGAGCCTGAGCCTAATCCTGAGCTCACGGTCAGTGCAGGCCTCAGCGTTCCTGTAGCAGCTCCCGCCATCCCTGACCCTACCCCTGTTCAAGTCCTTGCACAGCAGTCAGTGCCCGGGACAACTGCTCAGACTGTTTCCATAGCTGTGGCTCCTACCGTGGCCCCTGCCCCCGCTGATACTGTACCTCAGATCCAAACCCAGACCAACATAACCATTGCCAACACCAGCATGGCGTCCAGTAGTACTGTCCTGCTGAGCTCTCCTCTGACAGTTTCCAGCTCTCCGGCCACAACTACTACCACAACTACTGCCACAACACAGCAGCTCACAACCCAGCAGCTCACACAGATAACACACCATCTCACTCCCCAGCAGTTAGCTGCCATCACACAGCAGGCCGGTGGTAAAATTGTTATTCTCAAAGGGCCGCAGGGTCAAGCCCAGGTCCTGCAGACTGTATCAGGAGCCACGGGCCAGACCAGTGGAAAGGTTATTCGTGTGTTGTCTGGAACTCCTCTCAAACCTGGCATGTCCATACTGCAGGGGGGAACGGTCTTGAATCAGGCAAGCCCAGGACAAGCTCAAGTCAAGGTGGGTGCTGGGGTGCAGAGGTTGCTACAGTTGCCCAATGGGCCAGTGAAACATTTGCTGCTCACTTCCATGCCCCAGCAGGTGCAGCAGACGCAAGGCCAGCAGGTTCAACTGCAGATCCCAGCTCAAGGCCAGACTCAAGTCCAAGTTCAGCCACAGGCCCAAACAGCTCAGATCCAGGTGCAGCTCCAGCCAGCCATGCAGGGCCAAACGCAGGTAAGCACCACCTCTTCTGACTCTACACATCACAAGGTATTACCCAGCACTACAGCAGGTGGTGATTTACTACTATGATTGTGAGTGAATTTCATATGCTGTATATTGAGGCCAGTCTATGACTTTCATGCTAATTCTCATCCTCAATGTGATTCTAGGGAGGTGAACCAAAACGAATCACCTTGGTTCTCCAGCAGCCCTCCCAGGCTGGCTCAGTGGGTCAAACTTTGACAGTCCAGCAGCAGGTTGCACAGGTTCAAGCAGCTCAAGGTGGGCAGACGAGATTAGTTTTGGGTCAGCTCCCTGGAGGCAAACTGGTACTCCAGGGAAGCCAGCTAGCTGCACTGACCCAGGCTCGAGCTGGAGGTCAGGCTGGAGGGCCCAAAGTCCTCACTATTCAGCTGCAGGTGCAGCAGCAGCCCAACCAACAAGGAGGAGTTAAGGTGAGAAAGTGATTTTACTGTTTAGTGTTGGCTGCAATTTCTTTTCCAATTACTCTGAGCTCAGATCGTCTCTCTTGAAGTCAGATAATGCTCTCTGTTCTTATAAGAATTGATGCAAACGGACCGTTCTCTATTCATACAGTTATAAGGGGTTTTGACAATCTTGAATGTTACTGATGCAAATGCTTTTTTCCCCAATATACTCAATATTGACATCTGTTTACGTGAAGTTACGTTTTCAACCATTACCGGTTATTCAGTTATTGCAAATCTGTATTCTGAAATCTGACCCCTGTGATATGTTGCTGCGTGGCAAAATGCATGCCACAACGGCCCACAATGTCTCTGTGCGACTAATATTATTGGAGTTTATGGATTTCATATCAAATTTCTTCATGTCATCCTTACATGAGATTTAACTGATTGATATTGGAAAGTAGCAAATATCCACCAGTATTATCCAAGGGATTGTATCGGTGATAGTACATTTCTACCATTCAAAGAATCCATATAGATCTTGGTTATGCTTCTTTGTAGTTCATTGTTGTTTTCCAGTCTGTATTTGCACCAACACTGAAGCATTACAGCTGCTTTTAGTGAAATATTTCATTTGCTGCCTATCTAGAGTTGGAAAATAAAAGATTGATTTCTAAAATCTGTGGATTCAGAACGGAAGATGATTCATGATTAGTTTAGCCTAGCTTTGCTTAACGAAAAGAAGCAGAGGAAAACACTTCTGGTCGAGGTGCCTCAGCTCCAAATATGAAATCAATATTGCTTTAAATGTGATTGTTGATTCGACACCAAACAAGCTGATATTCACTGATCATATTACGGCTTTAATGTGTTACATCTAACTTGACATGTCTTTATTTTCATCATCACAGTATCAGCTGGTTTCAGGAACCGGAAATACTGGTAGCCCACAGGTGTTGCAGATCTCACAGGGCCAAGGAGGTCAAAGAGTTGCAGTGCCACTCAAAATGATTCTGCAGCCACAGGTAGACCTCCACCTTTGAATAGACGTTATTTTTATTTTATATACATATCAAGGAAGCTTCTGATAAAACCTGACAACATTTTACGTTCACTCAGACGAGCTCAGCATCCTCGGGTGGCGGCACAGTCTCTGTGATGAAGGTCATCAACACCTCGACGGCAGGTCCCTCCACTACCACCACTCAATCCCAGGCCATTCGTATCACCAAGGCCTCCGGCGAGCCTGCCTCTGTCCGGCGAGTAGAAATCCTATGTAAGCAGGAGAAGGCAAACCGTATTGTGGCCGAAGCTATAGCACGGGCCAAAGCACGCGGCGAGAAGAACCTGCCTAGAGTCCTGAACCAGGACGAGCTCCCATCAACCCAGACCTCTCCTGAGATTGGGGGCACTGTTACTGTGGTGTCTTCTAACAAAAAAAAGAGCAGCGGAGGAGGGAGCAAGAAGAAAAGTCCTGTCGCTGGAGGAGCAACACACAAAACTGTAGGTGGAGGTGACAAAAAGAGCAAAGTGAAGACACCAGGAACAGCTGGAGTGGCTGGAGGCACAGTGATACCTGGGACTGGCAACAAGAGTAAAAGCAAGACTAAGACAAAGTAAGTACTGTGCAGATGATAAAGCAATTTATTTTAAATACAACTATTTTTATATTATAGTTTGGAAATGTATCCTTATTGAAAACAGTGTTTATTCCATCATTCTCTCCTCCACTTGCAGCACTATAACTCTAGTGGGAGCAAAGAAAAGAAAGAGAAACGCTTCCTCAGATCATTCTGATGGGGAGTTGAGTCCTGCCTCACCTGCTGCACTGGATGATGACTTGATTACGGTATGTGCACAAACATATGTTCATGGTAACACCTCAGTTTTCTCAAAATGTCATCACAACAATTAATTGAACATAAAGACGACTCTCTGCCAACTCTCCCAAAAGTTTGATATTGTGGTTGAACAAGTGAAAATGTTGTGCCTGCCAGTGTGAGAGCAAAAATCATGGTCGGGTAAAGTGAACTCCTGAGCTGCTTTCAGACCTGCACTGAACTCCGGATCCTTTCATGAAATTGAGAGCGCCAATGTCAAAGTGAGAGTCTCTGGACATTCTCTGGAGTTTTTCCCCGCCAGCCCTTTTGTAAAAACTCTGGATAATGTCCGAATGACCCCATGTGTGGACACAGCAGCAGATTATCTGGAGAATTCACATCAAGCGAGTGGCCACAATAATGATGTTTCTAGCATGCCACAGACGCAAGACTGAAAAAACGAAGTATCTCAGGATAAAAAATAGAAATGCCATACATGTAGAAGACTCTAAAGAATATGTTAACTTGGGAAGAAGAGATTTGAGCGCTTTTGTTGATTAGGGCCAATGCAAGTGTCAATGTGCTGGAAACAAAAACGCATGATCTCCGGAGTTGAAGTTATATGTTACGTCCTGCTTCCTGCACGCTCTACCCAGAAACCACCCCTCACCTGAACGCTAGAGAGATTTTCCTGCTATTGAGAATGTGCCTGATTGGAGAATCTCCTGCTGTGTTCCTCATATGTGAAAGGCAACATCCACACAAAGTCCAGACCCTATAGTCCAGACATCATGTCTGAAAAGGCTTTATTTTACAGCCCCTGGTCTCAGCTGTATGAAGTGTCTGTACAGGCTGATTTGTGAAAGCAGCACATCGGTAGCAGAGCTTCAGTTTTCTGTCAAAGTCTTGAAATGTATCACACGTGTAATTGATTACTGAAAACATGACTTAAACTGTTCATATGTAAACACACTGATAAGAGAAACTTATGATACTGTCACAAATGATGAAACTGATTTTAAGTGGAAAAAACACTGTACCCAGTTATAGTTAAACACTTGATCTTATCTGTCCCTTATGGATGCTTGTTGTTGTGTATGGTTGTGTGTGCGTGCGCGTGTGTATTTGTTGCTTGAAGATGACAGACAATTACGAACACACTCAAGCTTTGCTTCTTATTCTGGCCAGAAGAGGCGCTCCAATCGCGTGGTGAAGAGGAAGAAATACACAGAAGACCTGGATATCAAGATAACAGACGACGAGGATGAGCAGGAAGATGTAGACGTTACGACAACTGCAGCAGCTGTGGCCTCTATCAGTGGCAACACTGCAGCGCAGCTGAAACAGGAAATGGAGCTGGATGGTGATGGACAGCCCAGCATGCAGTTCTTTGTGGTGAGTGTGAAACTATTGTAACACAGATATTTCCTCTCAGGAGTGATTAAAATAAAAGTTCTTAAATTTGTTGGAAAAGGTTATTGTTTATTTTTGTGATACACATTTTACAGCCCCTAATTTGCATCTTATTAGTGCGTTACTTTTTATTTTTGCAGGAAAACCCAAGTGAAGAAGATGCTGCTATTGTCGACAAAATCTTGTCCATCAGATTAACCAAAAAAGAAGTATGTTTAATACATTTAAAATTGTGTTCATTTTGTGAATCACATCCTAAAAACTCCTTCCTCTCTTCAAGGTGTGTCAAGGCCAGTACACAAATGTGGAGGAATTCTTTGTAAAATACAAAAACTAGTAGGTTTCTTTATCTTAGTTTATTACTTTGGCCATAGTTTTTATTTCTTGAGTAGGCATTTAAATGTGTAAAACCTGACTCTTCTGTTCTCAGTTCATACTTACACTGTGAGTGGGCCAGTTTGGAGCAACTAGAGAAAGATAAGAGGATCCATCAAAAGCTCAAGAGGTTCAAGACAAAACATGCACAAATGAGGCACATCTTCCAGGAGGTGAGAGGGACACCACCTCTTTGTTTTAGTTCAACTGCTTGGACTACAAATTTGTGATATATTTGTGCTGTCTCTGATCCTGTGGTTCTCCTCAGGAGGAGGAGCCTTTTAACCCTGACTACATGGAGGCGGACAGGATCCTGGATGTGTCTCATAGTGTGGACAAGGACAACGGCGAGGTGAGAGAATGGATCCATATCTTGCCCTTTTCAATTGGAGAAGAGATTTGCGACTCCTCTCTTGGCTATGTGGCGTTTCCCACAGAATGAATTCAATCTACAATCTCTTAAGTGAAATGATCTCACGTAAGAGAAAAAACAGCATTGATTGACACAACTGCTGCTGAAACTATGACATCTCATTGTCTGTATGGATGGTAAGAACCTTATGGACCATAGGGCGAGCATGAAGTAGCGCATCAGCATGAGCAAGCACGCTACAAATAGTGTTGCACACACTAAGTTGGAGTGTAAAGCGTAAAAATTAATTACGTTCATTATGAAACTGGCAGGACAAATTAAAATATGGTTGATAATTAATTGAAAACCCTTGTGTTTCCTCATGAAGTTGCATATTTACAGTAGTTAAATACTTTATTTCCTTTTTTCTACTCAAGCCTGTTATCTACTATCTGGTGAAGTGGTGCTCGCTGCCTTATGAAGATGCCACTTGGGAGCTGAAGGAAGACGTGGACGAAGGCAAGGTGGAAGAGTTCGGCAAAATCGTAAACCGACAACCTCGCCTGAAGAGAACGGTAAGTTGTCAAGTGCAAGGAGACTAGGAGCGATTTTTAACTTCTGTTTATTTCTTATCACTAATTTATATGCATAGTTTGAAGTTTATACTTACAAAAATGTAAAAAATGTAATTATACTGAAACAGTGAGGTTTCATCATCTGTTTCAGGTGAAGTCATGGCATTGGTGTTATCAGTGTTGAATATCTGAATTCTGCCAGAAAAAGTAAAGGGTTCTGGTGGTTTGGGACCCACAGGATGTAACTGCTGTCCCCTTTTCAAAACTAGCTGTCAACAAAATAATCTTCAAAACGAATCCACCACAAAGTATAAATATACAGAATTTATTCTATAATTAAAAAAAAAACATTACAGCCTGTTCACACACAGATTCAAACACTGAAGACGCAACAGGGCAATTTAATTTAATTCACGTTGTGCCAAAGCACTATCGTTTTCATATCCATTATTTGAAGGCACTTTACAGAGTAACAGATCAAAAAATGATTTGATATCTTATATCAAGAATTGCACAACAAGAAGTTTTTTTCCTTCCTGTACTTCAGCCACGACCTCAAGCTGGTGCATGGAAGAAGCTGGAAGAAACCACAGAGTACAAGAACGGTAACGTACTGAGAGAGTATCAACTGGAAGGAGTGAACTGGCTGCTCTTCAACTGGTACAACAGGTATTCATCACACACAATCACCTGTTCAGAGTTCATTGTAAAGCTAAAGTCATACTTGATTCGTTTATCTGTGTATGGTGCTTTTATTTTAAGTAGTAGCTGTTGAAACATAAGAATAAGAATTGTAGCGGCGCACAACATGAAGGAACAACACCTAGTTGTCATTTTTTTAATATTTTTGTAGAAGTTTTGGAAAGATGCTTTTATATTCCATCTCCCAAGGCTTCAGTGATCACATTCCCTGTCTCTGTCTCTCAGACAGAACTGTATCCTGGCAGATGAGATGGGTCTGGGGAAAACTATCCAGTCTATTGCAGTGCTCTCAGAGATTTATGCTACTGGAATCCAAGGCCCCTTCCTTGTTATTGCTCCACTCTCCACTATCACCAACTGGGAGAGGGAGTTCACCATGTGGACACAGATGAACGCCATAGTCTACCACGGCAGCCTGGCTAGCCGACAGATGATCCAGCAGTATGAGATGTACTTCAAGGATGACAAGGTGGCGTCATTGATGACAGTTGTTGTCATTTCACCTCACTGATGTTTAACATGTCTAATCAAAATTACTATCTTGTCTACAGGAGCATTTGATTCCAGGTGCGTATAAGTTTGATGCCCTCATCACAACCTTTGAGATGGTGTTGTCTGACTGTCCTGAGCTGAGGGAAATCTCCTGGCGCTGTGTCATCATCGACGAGGCTCATCGCCTCAAGAATCGCAACTGTAAGCTGTTGGACAGCTTGAAGATGCTGGATCTGGTGAGAGGACCACAGCTCATGTTGCTTTACAGCTTTAATTAAAGGTCAAATGTACAAAGAATAACAGGATCTCTGCTGCTCTAACAGCTAAGAATACACTTGGTTGGACGTTAGAATGGGATTTAAATGATTTATTTTACATACAGTATAAACATTAATGTTAAAATTCACTTCAGTCAGTGGTTTTGGAAAGCTGTTAAAGAGTTTTGTTAACGTCACCTCATTTTGTCCTCTTTCCCCCTCTCTGTCTTTTGCTTCATTACATCTCCTCTTGATGTCCACTCTGTCCTCCGCCCTCCTCTTACTATGTCTATTTCTTTTCCCCTACGTTTTGTGGTTTCTCACAGGAACACAAAGTGTTGTTGACTGGCACTCCTCTCCAGAATACTGTGGAGGAACTTTTTAGTCTGTTGCATTTCCTGGAGCCTGCTCAGTTCCCCTCTGAGACAGAATTCCTCAGAGACTTTGGAGACTTGAAAACGGAAGAACAGGTGTGAAATAAGCACCAAACCAACACGCATGCACTGACACATTAACTGTTTTTTGTCTCATCTGTTCTGTCTGTCTAATGTTTGGTAATGTTCAGCTGTCATTGAGCAAGTGGTTTGTTTTGGTGTCTTAGGTTCAGAAGCTGCAGGCCATCTTGAAACCCATGATGTTAAGAAGGCTGAAGGAAGATGTTGAGAAGAATTTGGCACCCAAACAGGAGACCATTATAGAGGTTAGTTTAAACAATGTAATTTGTTTGTTTTTTTAAGCCGACAATCAAGTTAGTCTCTATCTTATTAAATTCTGTGCTTTACATTTTCTTAAAGTTTTTTTTTTAATGGGATTTGAATAAGATAAAAACAGAAGGGAGGCATCGAGGGAATCTAGATATCATAGACAGTAAACAGTACTTTTTCTCACTATAAACAAATAAAACTGTGCAAATTACAATAATGTAATATATTGTGAGATTGTTATTGAATTAAGAAATGTAACTTTGTGTCCTCTCAGGTTGAGTTGACGGACGTCCAGAAGAAATACTACCGAGCCATCTTAGAGCGGAACTTCAGTTTCCTCAGTTTAGGGGCAAACAGTAACAGCAACGTCCCCAACCTGCTCAACACTATGATGGAGCTGCGCAAGTGCTGCAACCACCCCTACCTCATCAATGGTACTGTATCACAATTTAACTCAGTCTTCTGCAGCCAGTGTTGACAAGTTTAAATGTATTCTTTTGCTGTTGTTGGCTGCAGGTCTAGGTTGTGTAGCTCTTCGTGTAAGGCATCTTTCTCTTGTCGTTTGTGTGCTTGTTATATTTTGGCTTTGTGTTGGTGCCTGGGGATCTCCTCCCAGACCTGGATCAGAGCATCAGTGAGCTCCTGGACAGTCTGTGACTGTACTTGGCGGCGTCGGATGCACCAATACATAACTTCCAATAGGTGCTCAATTGGATTTAGGTCAGGGCAACTTGAGGGCCAGTCAATGGCATCAATGCCTTCGTCATCCAGGAACAGCATTCACACTCTGGCCACATGAGGCCCGGCATTGTTCAGTGTAAGGTCTGAGAATCGCTCTGAGGATTTCCTCGTGGACTCTTCAAGGATATGCCTCCCCAGACCATTCATGTTCAGCATGACTGGTTTGGCGGTGGGTCAGTGATGATGTTACACTAGCATAACGTTCACGGCGGAGTCTCCAGACTCTTTCACGCCTGTCACATGTGCTCAGTTGGAACCTGGTCTCATCTATAAAGAGAACCAGTAGCAGACCTGCTTTTTCTGGTGTTCTCTGGCGAATGCCAAGCAAGCTGCACGGTGCTGGGCTGTGAGCACGGGTCCCTCTAGAGGATGTCAGGCCCTTATGCCGCCCTCATGGAGTCTGTTTCTGACAGTTTGGTCTGCTGGAGGCCATCTTGTAGGGCTCTGGCAGTCCTCCTCCTGTTCCTCCTTGCACAAAGGAGCAGACCTGCTGCTCGGTAAATGCCCTTCTACAGCCCTGACCAGCTCTCCTTCTGTAATGGCCAGTCTCCTGGTAACTCCTTAATGGTACTGAGACTGTGCTGCGAGACACCGCAAACCTTCTGGGACCACACATATGGATGTGCCATCCTGGAGGAGCTGGACTGCCTGTACACATTTGCTCAGTTGTTTTGTTTGTTAACCTTTGCTTCGCCTCTGGAGCACAGAGAAGGTTTGAAAACAGCAAAAGCGCAAACAAAAGTTTTTCTGATGGCATGTTTTAGCTGTTAGTCAAACAGAAACAATGGACTATTAAAGTGATCAGTTAACGTAGCTGCGTGATTATTTTACCCAAGCTGTTGATGAATTTAAACCTGAATCTTCAAGCTGCAAATAGATTACACATATCAGTGCTTTTGTACGTGAAAAGATAACTCGGGTGTCTTTTTGTCTCTGTTCCAGGCGCAGAGGAGAAGATCGTGGCAGAGTTGCGGGAGGTGTATAACCCAATGGCTCCTGATTTCCATCTGCAGGCCCTGATCCGGTCAGCCGGTAAGCTGGTGCTTCTGGACAAGCTGCTGCCTCGCCTCAAGGCCGGGGGCCACAAAGTGCTCATCTTCTCCCAGATGGTGCGCTGCTTAGACATTCTGGAGGACTACCTCATCAACAAGAGGTATGAGGGTCAAGCTGTATTTTATTAACTGCTTATCAGTACATGTAATAATTAGTAAGAGGCAAGTGCATCAGATTCTTTATATAATCCAACAAAACTTTTAATGGGGTAAAATTTTTTTTTTACAGATACCTTTATGAGCGAATCGATGGCAGAGTGCGTGGGAACTTACGACAAGCTGCCATTGATCGCTTCAGTAAGCCTGACTCAGACCGCTTCGTTTTCCTGCTGTGTACCCGTGCTGGTGGCCTGGGTATCAACCTGACTGCTGCCGACACCTGTGTTATATTTGACTCTGACTGGAACCCTCAAAATGACCTGCAGGTACAAGAATGTAGAGACACGCACATATTCTAATTAATATAAGATTTCTTTGTATTAGAGATTGATTTACATTTCTGTTTTTACAATTTACTTTTGTAGATTTTATGTCAGTAGCAGCTCTTATTACCTTCTTTTTTCTTCTCTTCCAGGCCCAAGCACGATGTCATCGTATTGGCCAGTCTAAGGCGGTTAAGGTGTACCGTCTGATAACCAGGAACTCCTATGAGAGGGAGATGCTGGATAAAGCAAGTCTGAAGCTTGGGCTGGACCGTGCCGTCCTGCAGAGCATGAGTGGAAGCAAAGAAGGCAGTGTCAACGGGGTAAGAAAACTTACTAACTCAAAAGAGATTCATTTTAGATCTGTCCGTTGTCTCCCATGTTGTCTATGTCCAAAAATAGTGTCTGTCCTGAAACCCACACTTGTGGTGTTTTGCGCATTTGAGTGCATGTTCATGAGCCTACAGGTTGTAGACAGGCGTGTCTCATATTGGAAAAATGCCAGCCCATAATCCACAACTTGCACACTTCGCTTTGAAGTAGTTTTTAGTGTATCCCACCATGCATCACAGTCTTCTGCTTCAGTTGTTGAGTTGGTGGTAGCACATCTACAGGTTTTTTTTAGAACAAAAGTAGCTGAAGAAGAGATGAATATGAAGTTTATGATGTGTTGGATTCATTGGATCATTGGATCTATTCATTATTCAATGAATATCATTGTCCTCGGGTAGTTCTCATATTATATTTACAATCTGTTCTGCGCTGTATCAGGACTGGTAAGGAGAATAGGCGATATCTGACACTGTCAACATAAGTGTAGCTCTTTTATCAGAGATTTTGACAAATATCCGTCCTTAAATGTTACTAGATGGAAACTGCTTAAAATAATGTTACACATTTTATACTTTGTACCTATGTGATAATAGATTTAATTGCTTGATCAGATGTATTCCTCAGCTCCTGTTTTTTTTTTTGCTGTAATCTGATTGTAACTGTAATACTGCGGTTGATCTGACTTATTTATTTTAACAAATCATCTGAGCTTGATGTACTTCCTGTGAGCCCTGTTAAATGTTCACATGGCTGCTGTTGGCAATCACTGGGAATCTGGCACAAGCGTGGAAACTGGGATAGACCCAGAGTTTCCCTCTTCCAGTTTTTAACACTGACGTAAATGCAATCTATATCAACCTCAACAGATCCAGCAGTTCTCTAAGAAGGAGATAGAGGACCTCCTGAGAAAAGGAGCGTACGCCGCCATCATGGATGAGAATGATGAGGGAAGTCGCTTTTGTGAGGAGGACATAGACCAGATCCTTCAGCGACGAGCCACCACCATCACCATTGAGAGTGAGGGCAAGGGCTCAACGTTCTCCAAGGCCAGCTTTGTGGCCTCCGAGAACCGCAACGACATTTCCCTTGATGACCCTGAATTCTGGCAGAAGTGGGCAAAGAAAGCAGACCTTGACATGGATTCCATCAACCGGAAGGTAAAACAAATTTTCAAGATCAGTGGATGTAAAATACAATATTTTTTTCAACAGAATTGTCTATTTGCATTCATGCAAATACTTGAATAATAAATTGATGATTGGAGTAATATGTAATCGACTACTCTTCTCTCCCACAGAACACCCTTGTGATCGACACTCCCAGAGTACGCAAGCAGACGCGGCAGTTTTCCACTTTACGAGGCGAGGGTGGTGACCTGTCTGACTTGGAAAGTGATGAGGAGTATCCTGCCGCCAATTCCAGACATTCTCGTTCCTCCCGACGCTCCGACCGCCACACTGGAACTGGATACGGCCGCACTGACTGTTTCCGGGTGGAGAAGCACCTTCTGGTCTATGGGTATGTAGATGTAAACTATAGCTTGTATGTGCCTAAATAAATGTTCAACTCTTGTCCTGTGTTTTAACTCCATTTCCTGTTTTCTCTCTTCTACAGTTGGGGTCGTTGGAGGGACATCCTGTCTCATGCCAGATGTAAGCGGCGTTTGAGTGAACGTGATGTCGAAACGATATGCCGTGTCATCCTGGTCTTTTGTCTGCTTCACTACCGTGGAGATGAGAACATCAAGAGTTTCATCTGGGAGCTCATCACACCGCCGGAAAACGGGCGTGAACCCACAACACTACTCAACCACTCTGGTAGGAGGATGCGCATAGAAATGTCAGAAACTTTTTTAAACTGTGGAAGAGTGAGGGTGTGTGAAGAAAGACAAGGACTTCCTTCTTCATTTGTGACTCTCAAACTATTTAGACCTGACGCAAGATTTGCATTTAAGAGCCGGTGCAACATTTTCGTGCCCCTCCCTTTTCGAAACTGATGAGACGTGTGTGACTCATCCCCAATGTCATCATTTTCAACATGTAACTGATGAAACACATTGTGATTTGCTTAAACACTTACGGGAAAAGCGAAATGCATTACGGGAAATCTAGTTTGTTTGTAAGTAGCAGGCCTGAAAATCCCAGGGAGGGGAGCAATATTGAAGCAGAGAACAGCAGTGTTTCACTGACAAAAATACCAACGAAGAAAAATACGACACAGGCGATGTTCCTGCTGACTCGCTGACCAACGCTCAGTTTCAAAGAGACATTTTTGAGGAGGAAGAAGAAGGGGGGGATTGCAGGCATTGTTTTGTTTTTTTTCAAATAATGTTCATGCAGTTTAGGGAAAAGGAAATGACCTACAATGACAGCCAAGTGTTTAAGTTGTCAAACATTTTTAATTTCATGTCTCTTATCTGCTTCAGAGGCTGAGAAATTAAATTTTAGTAAACGTTGGCAATTCTGTTTTCTCTTCAGAAAACGCTCAGGTTTTAGGTAGTCGTTTTCAAACAACACTTGGGTATTATTGTGTTTTTATCTGAGGTCTTAATGGGGTAAATATGGTGCATGCTTGTGTTTACTGAAGACTTTTTTGTATTTTATGTGTATTTGTCTGTCTGTTGCATTATTTGAAAGGTGTATTTATTTACCAGTAATGTTTTCTTTTTCCTGCCTAGGCCTGTCTATCCCTGTCCCTAGAGGCAGGAAGGGTAAGAGGGTAAAGACCCAGAGCACATTTGATGTTCAGAAAGTGGAGTGGATCCGCAAGTACAACCCTGACACCCTGCTGCTGGATGACAGCTACCGTAAACACCTCAAGCACCAGTGCAACAAGTCAGTGAAGCCGAATCAGCTGTGTTGTGCGTACATGTGTGTGTGCATTCTCATCCCATGTTCAAACTTTAAAACATGTTGTCTCCCACCTCAGGGTGTTGCTGAGGGTGCGTATGCTCTACTACTTGAAACAGGAAGTGATAGGTGAACATGCCGAGTCTGTCCTGACAGGGACTGACATCAGGTATGTAACACAGCATCACGCACAAGTTCACTTTCTCAACTTCACTTGAACACTTTTACATATTGATGTTTTATTTTACAGGGATGTTGATATCTGGATGCCTGAGATGGAGCAGCAGGAGGTACCGGCAGGATGGTGGGACACTGAGGCAGATCGCTCACTGCTTACTGGTGTATTCAAACATGGTATGTTTTCTCTCTGGAGAGGTTCAGAATTTTTTTTGACATTGTGGCATAAATACAGATTCACTGGTCTCTGGTCTGGAACATGTTGCTTTTTTTGTCCCAACATCCTTGACTGTGTCTCTACCTGTAGGTTATGAAATGTACACTACCATGCGTGCTGATCCCTGCCTCTGCTTCCTGGAGCGAGCCGGTCGGCCCGATGACAAGGCCATTGATGCCGAGCAGCATACTGGTGACACAGAGCTGGGAGACGAGTGAGTGAAACCTTCAATCGATTTTTGTCCTACTGAATTCATGCACTAAATTTACTTATTGCAAATGCTAGAGTTATACAATAGGATTAGTGTTTCCCACAGACTGCATTCAATCTATGATGGTAGCGGGGTCACACATGCACTCGAACATCGCTCTCACATGCAACAGATTCTAAGTGAGAGGTACACAGACTGAAAGATGAGTTCTCATTGGAGAGACACAACTGCATTACATTCCACTTGAGGGTACACTCACAACTGCAGCTGAAACTATGTGGTCTAACTGTCTGTGTGGATGGTAACAATTGAATGGATGATAGTGCAAGTAAGCACTCGACAAATAGTAAAAAGCTGCAAAAAGCTATACAATGCAGCAGTGGAGCTAAACATCCAGTTAAAGATCTTTTATATTATGAGAAGTGCAGAAAATATTTTTGGTTCCTCATAAAATTGTGGCGGGACAAATTAGAATGTGGCAGACAGGTACAGTTGAGATAACTTATGGGAAACACTGAGGTTTTAAATTTTCCCATTGTTGTTTTTACTTGAAAAGTTTGCATCTTGTTTTATTTGGAAGTCTTGGGTTAGGGTTTAACTTAATGAAACATGCAAATATATAGGACATGATGCCCTGTTACTGAACTTTGCTTTATGTTATGTGTTGTGCAGTGCTGAGTATGATAAATACTCAGAGGACCCGGAGTTCAAACCTGCGTCAAGGCACAAAGATATTTTCGACGAGGTACGAATTTGAGTCTCATATTTAGGTGGATCTGTCTGTAGAATTCTGTTTACACAGAAAATGTTGGAGCCAAGTAATATAAATCGAAAATGTATTAATGTGTTGATATCTGATATTCTGCTCCAGTCTGACCCTATGAACGTGGACGATGAGATTTCTGTTGAAGACAAGGTGGTGCCGGTGGTCACAGAAAGCTTTCTGAGTCAGAGTCCCAACTGGCCGTCCAGCTCGTCACTTACAGCAAGGTTGCGCCGGCTCATCACAGCTTTCCAACGCAGCTACAGACAGGAGCAGCTGAAGATTGAAGCGGTGGCAAAGGGCGACCGCAGACGCAGGAGGTGCGAACAGGCCAGCAAGCTGAAGGAGATTGCGCGGCAGGAGCGTCAGCAGAGGTACACTGGCATTACATCTTTTTACATAGCTCACTGCATGCAGATCATATCCAGGATTGTTATCTCCACTGAGGGTTTTTTAAGCAAATGTAAAAATTTCCCATTGGATTCAGATCCAACCCACCTCACCTCTGTTGTTATCTGTGCCTCTCCTCTAGGTGGACACGTAGAGAGGAGTGTGACTTCTACCGCGTGGTATCAACGTTTGGTGTGGAAAAGGTGAAAAGGGAGCCGGACCTTCCTGAGGTCGGACAACCTGAATTTGAGTGGACACGCTTCCGTACCTTTGCTCGTCTGGATAAAAAAACTGACGAGAGCCTTAGTCGATACTTCCGCTCTTTTGTTGCCATGTGCCGGAGAGTTTGCCACCTCCGCCCAGGCCATGGTGAAGGTAACTACTAAATACACTTTCAAGACATGCTTTTCCACAGCTAGTAGGCTATAGTATCTAAATGTGTATGTGATTATTAACTCCAATATAAATGCACATTATACTTTGATGAATGGTACGAGGAATGAGTTTACAAGTACTTAATCATCCTTTGTTCTTTATTGCGTAGATCCAACAGAGCTTTCACAGACTGTCGCCCCCATCACTGAGGAGCGTGCTTCACGTACCCTATACCGTATCAGCCTCCTGCGTCGCATCCGTGAGAGAGTCCTGCCCCACCCCTCCCTGGAGGAGCGTCTGCAGCTGGCCCCGTCCAGCTCGGAGCTGCCCAATTGGTGGAATATACCAGACCACGATCGTCAGCTGATGCTGGGTGCAATTGTGCACGGCGTCAGCCGCACTGAGATCTCCATCTTCTCTGACCCAGAGTTCACCTTCTGTCAGTCAAGGGATGAGTTCATCCAAAACCAGCAGGCCCCGCAGCCTCCACCCCCACCTTCATCCCAAGCACTGCCCATCATGCCGCTCATCCAGCACAAGACTGACGAGGACCTGCATGTCGTGAAGGAGGAGGGAGCTGATGAGGACGCCCGGTTGCTAGGCGTAGAAATCAGGGCTGACCTGCAGAGCACACCTTTGAGTCACCATGATGGAAAAGTGCGAGCGGAGGGCTGGAGCTTCAAGAAGAGCAAAGCGAGGGGAAGTAGATCAGAAAGAAAGGGAGAGGGAGGATCTGATTCAGATTCTGATTCAGATTCAGGCTCATCGTCCTCTGAGCGATCAGGCAGCAGTGACGACAGCGGAGAGAGTGAGGAAGAGGTGGAAAGAGGTATGTTGAAAGAGGAAGTGAAGAAAAGTACTGCATGAATAACACCAATTTAATCATTTGCCCCTTTTTTGTGTTATTAGCAGGCAAGGTATGTGACGTAGATGAAGATAATAGTTTACTCTCCACGTCTCAGGACGGCCTTCCACCCCCTGATCCGCTCAGAGTTGACTGGCCCAAGGTAATTCATTTACACTTCACAACATGTATGTCTAAACTTGATGCAAATACTAAAGAATATCTCTGTTAGGAATGAACCCCGGGTTTATTTTCTTGTTGTGACTGACTGACTGATACATTGGTTTTCTTCTTCTGTCCCAGGACCGTGTGTTGATCAACCGGCTGGACAATTTGTGTACGCTGGTGCTGACCGGTCAGTGGCCCTCAGGGCGGAGATATGTGCCTGAGGCTCAGCTCAACCTGAGCTCAGAGCTGGTGGGAGATGAGATGGCCTATACGAGGGTGATCCGTAAACCCAGCAGCATGCCTGGTGAACCAGGAGCAGAGGGAGAAGATGGAGAGTTCACTGTCAAACTCCTAAAGGTGAGAAAATAGTAGAGGGAGAAATAATATTAGAATTGAAGCACAGGCAATTTAAGAAATGCAAAATCTGACACTCGGGTCAAAAAAGAGAAACTGTTGCTTTCAAATTAAAAAACTGCCGTTGTAAGGTGCAGCTAAATTAGAGGCCTCTTTCTCTCACCCTGCCAGGAGGAGGGGTTGAAGCTGACCTTCTCTAAGCAGGCTCTGATGCCCAACGGGTCAGGGGGAGAGAGCAGCAGCCGCAAGAGGCGCAAGGACCAAGAGGTACACGTGTCAGGATTACATGTATTCCTCTTGAACACTGGTGCAGTAAGATTAAAAAACTAAACGCTTTGGATTGTGTCTGATCAGTTTTTCTGTCTCTGTTTTAGTTTTCCGACCCAGACGGACTCCTCGACCCACTGGAGCGTACTCCTCGACGGAGGGACCCTCCCACCTGGCTGAAGGAGAACCCAGAATATGAGGCGGAGGGAGACATAATGGAGGTAAATTCTTTCAATTCATTTAACCACTTAAAATAATATGGAAATCAATGAGTCTCAGGTAATTTTGCCTGTGGTCTCAGAGACAGAGAAAACTAAACGTCACTGACTACTGGTTCTGCTTTTTCACATCATTTGTCTCGTTTCCTCAGCTTCTTGTGAACAGGAGCAAGAGGAAGAGGAGGAGAAGGGCAGATAAAGCCCTGACAGGCAGTGAGAAGATCAAACTCATTAACATGAGATCTGGAAAGAAGGTGAGAAACGACTGGTATGGTACATGCAACACTTTAGATTGGACTTTTGTTGTTTTCTCTTTCTAACAAAAATCTAAATGCTTGTCCTGTGAAGGTTGGTGCTGCTTTCTGCCCGATGCTGCAAGATCTGAGGGAATATCTAGAAGAGAATCCTGATATTGCTGTAGCACCTGAGTGGTCGGAAACTGTTCGGAAGTCTGTACGTAATTCAGATAAAGTATTCCTTCTTAAAAAAAAATAATATACACCTCAAATGTTTTTCTCTCTGATGCTCTATTTGGAAAAGAAGCTGTAAGACAGTGGTTCTCAACCTTTTTGAGTCGTGACCCATCAAATTGGCGCAGCCTGGTGCACGCGACCCCTCCTCCACTTTTGATTGTTTGAGTGTTTTCTCACTTTGAGAGCAAATTACTCGTAAAGAACGTGATTCGTTCTTGAGCCAACAAAAAAGTTTTTCTTGATTTTCACTTGCACACAGACTCTGGCTCTCAAACACAATCAATAACAGTCATTTTAAGCAGATCTTATCACTGATGAAGACAATTTTATGGTAACACAACTCCCAGTTTTATTTTGAATATAATGGACCCCCAGGTTGAGAATCACTGCTGTGTAAGGTCAACTGTAGAAAGTTGAAGTAGTGTTTCATCTGTCTGATTTTTCAGAGCCCTTTAGTTTGTAATATAGTGGAGTTGAAGTGTAGTTGGCTGAAAGATATTTTTTCTGTAATTACCACTGTGAAAGAAGAGATGTGTAAACACACCCTGCTCCCTTCAGATTCTTTTTTCATTGAAGACTTTTTGATGTTTCAGGGCTTCCTGCCTGAGACCTTCTTCCACCGGCTGCTGACGGAGCACTCGGATATCCCCAAGAAAAGCCGACGCCGCCATCATCATCATCACCACCACCACCACCATCACCACACTCCAGAGCCTGTTCCCGAAGACCCCAACCTGGACGGAGTTGAAGAGGAGACTCTGGTCTCGGACGGAGCCTACATGATGGATGAGGGGGACCTGGAGACCTCCCATCACTTCCTCACCAGTGCGGACTTTGACGTTAAAATGGTGGGGGGCGACAGCATTTCCCAAGGCGACTATGACAGCTCGGATCAAGAGGCGTTATTAGACGATGTCATCATAGCACAGAAGGACTCTGACTCCTCATCAAGCTCAGAGGATTGACTGCACCCCGCTCCTCAAACACATCTGACTTAGTCCCCTTCTCACCATTGAATCATGTTATTCCTCATCATTTATTTTTACCACATTATGTATCAAACTTTGGATGAATGTTTTTTTTTGTTGCTACTTTTATTCATTTATTTTATATAGGGATGTTTTTCCATGAAAGGAACAGGTTTGCACTCATCTGTTTTCTTTTTTATCACTGAGAATTGTGTTCCACCTTTCTTTGACCCTCCTCAACATCCTCTGCCGAAATGGCAAAAAGCTGAGCTTTCATACTTCCCAACTTGTCATTCTCCTCCTCTTCCTCAAAACCCATGAATTCTCCATCACATTCCCAGCCGTGACCAAAAGGGGATCCCTGCTGTACAGACAACCCTTTTCTTATCTAAGAACCTCAATGCCGATCCTCTAGCGCTACATGATACTGGACATGTGTACTGAGCAGAGCCTGGATACAGATCCTAAAACCCCGCCCCTCCCCTGTCTCATCTGGTCATATCCTCTGCGTCCAGGCGAGGCTGTAAACTAAAAGGGGATCCAGTGTGTGGATGTACTGTTATTGTTTTCACTCTGTGGGAGGGGTGAGGGTTAAGCGGCGCGATTGGGGGGGCATTAGTTACTGAAGCAGTGCTAGGAGGATGGGTGTAATGGACAATGTAGAGCTGGTCAATTGTGTACAATGGTGCAAATATGATGGCAATGAGTTACTATTCTTGTTTTATGATCTGACTGTATCTGTGATATGAATAACAGCAATCTAAAGTGAAAGACAGTTTGTGTGTTTTATTGTCGAGTTCAATAAACAGAAGGGTCACTTCAGTAATGGCCATTTCTAATCGGTGATGAATAATTACAGCAGATGATCACGTATAGGGGTTTAAATATCATTTATTATGAACTACAAGTTATTAATGGATGTATTGTCCACACAACAGTTTTGAGACCTGCGATGTACTTTTATGTTATTATGTATGTATATAATATTAGACAGGAATACTTCTACATCAGATTATTTAGATTTAGGCTATGGAGCAAGCATCCTGCCTTACAAAGCCACCATCCACTGTGTATTTCTTTAAACAATCTTTCTGAATGACGGTAGCCCAATAGGTTGTTATTAGGCCGCAATTCAAAATTAAAAAAATACATGTTGCCATACTTGCTTTTTGACAAAATATGTATGAATGAAATGCTCAAGTGTGAAAGATGGAAATTTTACTGCAAAGTAGAGTAACTGGTACTCAACAAGCATAGAATATGTTATACCACTAAATCAACAAAAATGAGAAAGTAAGCAACATTGTGGAAAAGCAATGGTGAGCGGCCTAACACAGTTCTATAAGAAGGAACAGCTTTTCACTCTACTGTATCTGAGGATGGACCATGAAAATTTGTACAACAAAGTAGTATTTGAGTGCAACTACCAACATAGAGGAAGGATCCTGCTGCCTGAAAGACTATACTCAGGGCGGAAAAGTCCTAAATATAACAAATACACTATCATATACTTGAGTTCCCTGGAGGATGGAGGTAAGAGAGACTTATTAGTCTGTTGTTTTTTGTCGCACAGAACATCTTGTTTGGCCGTCGCGCTGATATTTTCCATTCACGTTCACTAACCCTATTTACTTTCCTGTGCAGCAGCTTGTTGACACAAGTCAGAGGAGATATCATAAAATCACTACCCTCATTAATTGAAATGTTCATTGGTAGTTTCAGTGACAACATAGATTAGCATTTCTGATATATTCTGGTGCATAATACAAAACACAGTATCTGTGATCCATCTTTCAAGAGCAATTAAGCCTAAAGCCCTAAAAACTGTTGACAGTATTATCTGTGATGGGGTGCAGATGAAATGCAAGCAAACCGATGATGGGTATTACAAGAATGAACAATATAACGCAGAGGAGCGTTAGGTCTTGCACACTAGATAACAAAAACTGCAGGAGCGACGCACATAAATCACCAGCTGTTGTATGATGAGGTGTTTCATGAACTGAACTCTAACTTTGAAACTTACAAGTGCATTTTAATGAACTACATAACATTGAATCACATATAGCAAGGTTGTGTAGCTTTGTGCAAATGTACACGTTACTTTCTTTATCCTCTTTGCACAAAAAGATAGGAAAAGTTGAAGAGAAGCAGAAGCATCATAGATGCATAGCAACATCTTTCATGAGTTCACATAAACACTAACTTTTAGTATCGTCCAGAGAAGCACAGTGCTGTGCTTACACAATGCAGGAGTATTATATCGATATATAAATTGAACTTATATTCCTATTGATGTAAAATATTATAATCATAATAATCATACATCATTATTTGTATTTTCTTATTCCCCAGCTCCAATATGATGTCTAAAATAATTTCAAACAATTGTTTTATCAGTGTTAAAATTATTATATTGAATAACTGAAATACATGCTTATATCATCCTTATTTTATTTTATTTTGTCCACCTATTTGTTTTTCTTTTGTCTATTTCTGTGTATGTACGTTGAGTGCAACGGAAAAACCGGAATCAAATTCCCTGTATTTGTACGCGTACATGGCCAAAAAGCTGATTCTGATTGGTTCCTTGTCTGCTTGCAGGGGGAGGTACTGTGCTGCCTTCAGTGCCCTTTGTTTGCTCGTACATGAAACAATTATAAATAGAAAGAATACAACTTGTCTGTAGAATAATTTCCTAGATCCTCTGGTCGTCACTGTTTTATTTGTACGGTATGAACCTAAATGCATCAGACACGTCATTGGCTGTTTTAATTGGCCAAACATAACTTTAGACTTAACACAATGGCTGTAAAGTCGAGTTTTACCTTCACTGTCTTAAAACCAACCACGCTATTGTTTCCTACGCGTCACCTGTCAGAAGCTAACATGGCAGAAAGTTAGAGCAGAAATGAACTCATACTTTATGTGTCTCTGAGTGGTTGAAGTTTGAATGTGCCTTTTTCTGACAGTCCGTGAACGCAGCAGCGCTGGTGTGCTCGGTGTGGGATGCTAAAGGCACAGCAGCGTTTTATGAATGAGTTAGTGTCGGGCCTCTGATAAACACCGAGCCCAGCGGAGTTAAATATTAACTGATTTGATAACACTGTGAATATTAATCTGTTGTGGCTTCTCTTCAGCCTCCTGCTCTGCTTCTCTCTGAGCTATTCCATCGTATCAGCACCGCAACGTTATGCTAACCGGGCAATGATGAGCTAGCTAGCTAGCATCTTTAGTTGATGTGGGCACAACTGACCTAAATGGGTAGAAAACCAAGAAAGTTCCTTTTCCAGCAAAGTTCAAAACGCTTGTGTTGAGTTGTTTTCACAATATTTTCACAATGGACATAAATTTTTACTCGGATCTGTCGGATGGTTGTGCTCAAAATGTTGACTCGGAGTTTTTGGACAGTCAAGGATATGGAGGATACTCTGAGGACAACAAGGTAACGCCAGTGTTTACTAATGGGAATGCTAAATATGCTAATTGATGTAAATGCTAACCGTGTGGTTCAGTTTGCAGAGGGCAACGACAGTTACCTGACCATCAGTGGAGCGGGTCACCCGTTCCTCTCAGCCGAGGCGAGTCACTTCATTCAGACGTCACTGCAGTGCAACTTTATTATACTGATCTTTGGATGTGTTTCACTTCATTCATGTCTGACCCACTAGTCCCTCTTCTTCTCCACATGCAGCAGACATTCCATACTCCCAGTCTCGGTGATGAGGTGTTTGAGATCCCACCCATCTCCCTGGATCCAGACCCAGCTCTGGGCATCAGTGAGTTTGAGTTGACAGATGGGTCAGACGGAGCCGGGGGACCCTCTGGCTCCCGCAGCCTCGTCAGCAACCTGGTGGTTGAGGCCAACGACCCCTCCTTCGCCTCCACCTTCGTGAACTCTGGGTCTCAAGGCCTGGAGCAGTTGAACCTCGGGGGAATGGGTCAGGTTGGAGTGGGGGCCCTGCTGAGCTCCTCTGCCTTGGTGAGTGTTCCACCAGTAGACCCTCACACAAAATCCTGCTGGATGTGTTTAAGTAACCCAGTTCAGACCTGGTGTTAACGTCCATCGTGAGTGATCCGATCACTGGTGGTCAGCGCTAAGTTCAGGTCTGAACGCACCCAATGTGTCCTGAGATCTGATCCCTCAAAGTGATTGATCCTTCTCTTTCTTCATAGCTGCGCACATTCATTCATTCAGTCCTTTGTGACTCTGCTCGCTTTCTTTTCTCTTCCTTCATCTCTCTCTCTCTCACTCGCACAGATACACAGTGACAATGGACACACTTTATTTACAAATAAACACAACACAAATGACTGTCATGGTTATTTGCATACAGAGCAGGGAAGTGAGATCTGATCACAAGTGGTCACTGGAGAAACATTCTGGACGCATTTTAAAGGGGACATAGCATGCAAATTCCACTTTGTTAGTGCTTCTACAGGTTAATGTGGGTATCTGGCATGTCTACCAACCCAAAAACTCTGGGGAAAAAACACTCGCGCGTTTTGTTATAGTTCCTCTAAGTCAGAAACGTCATGCTTGAGCGACTCGATTGCGCTTCCTGGGTATTGTGTCGTAACAATACACTGGAAGTCTCCCTACATGGTCTTGGCCACCCCACCCCCGTCCCCACACTCGTTACTTCCGGGTTTACACCGGAGGCTGCGAGGCAGCGCAGCGCCGTTCCCAAGCACGCAGCCGGGCTGTTCACACGGGACGAGCATTTCTCCGCTGGTCAGCCCGCGATTCACTCACATGTGGCATTTGTGTGGATCGTTGGGACTGGGAGGCTGCAGCAGCTGCTCGGGAGCGACCGCTCGCTCTCCCGTGCGTGAGCTGGAATTTGTGTCAGCGCCACACAGCCAACAGTGTGGAAGACTTCCGCAGTGTTCAGCGCTACTGTAACCCCCGAACCCCGACATTCAACGGGTACAACAACAAGCGGAGAAAGCAGAATCGCGGGCTGACCTTATATATACAGTCTATGGGGCTGACCAGCGGAGAAATGCTCGTCCCGTGTGAACAGCCAGGCGGCTGCGCGCTGAGAACGGTCTTCCACACTGCCAGCTGTGTGGAAGACTTCCGCAGTGTTCAGCTCTACTGTATGCCGGGTTACAGTAGTTCCGCTCGGTTACAGTAGTTCCGCCGGTTACAGTAGTTCCCCGGGTTACAGTAGTTCCGCCCGGTACAGGATGGTTCAGAGTTCCGCCGGAGTACCGGACGCGAAGTGCCGCTGCGAGCAGCGCAGCGCCGTTCTCCAGCACGCAGCCGCCTGGCTGTTCACACGGGACGAGCATTTCTCCGCTGGTCAGCCCCATAGACTGTATATATAAGGTCAGCCCGCGATTCTGCTTTCTCCGCTTGTTGTTGTACCCGTTGAATGTCGTCGGGTTCGGGGTAAATGATGGTCTTCATAGCCCCCCCACCTCTCTTTCTCTCTCTGTCTGTCTGCTTGTGTGCTTGTAGTGGATGGGCAGAGGGGACATTTAATTATGTGATTGGGAAAATTAAAACTCCAGGACAACAAGGGAATACAAAGTATGGGATGCATATTTGATAATTTATATCATATAAAATATGTAATTTATATCGTTTAAAATCATGGGGGAGAGGGGAGCTGGCTCATTAGCATTTAAAGGAACAGGCAGTCAAAACAGGTCACTCTGTGGAGGGCTGTTTTATACAGGGTAAAAAGGGGCTGTTTTAAATGATCCTTGTGGTATTTTGACCAAAGTATGTTACAGACATTTCATTAAGACCCCAAGGAACCATATCAACTTGTGGTAAAATGGGCATGCTATGTCCCCTTTAATACCAGCTGTGAAAATGTCCTATGTTAGTTGTTCATGAAAGCACTTAAGAGTTTAGATTAACCACTTGTGTCCTAATCTCTCTGCAGGAACTTGGAAATTCCAGTGGTTCACATTTCAGCAGCTCATCCCCTATGACCATTGACGTACAGCTAGGTGACATCGCTCATGGTCTTTTAGGAAGTCATTTGACGACAATTAACCAGTCGGAGCTGGCGCTGGGTCTGGGTGAAAACATCGTGCATCATTCAGAGAGACCCGAGCAGCCGCTGTCAGCCACACCATCTCCAGCTGGTTCGCTGCAGGATGAAGACATGGATGACTTCAAGGTGAGTGGTCAAACCTGTGCTGGCCAATATCACTGTTAAGCTGCTTTCAGACATGCACTGAACTCCAGAATATCTCTAGTGGCTGTATGGGAGAACACAAATGTCCGAGCCTGTTGCTGCAGACGTAATCCGGAGTTTCTCTTGCAAACCCCTGAGTATAAACTCTGGGTAATCTCTGAATGATCCCATGTGAGAATACATCTGGAGATCCTCTAGAGTTGATGAGCTCGTTAATGATGTTTCCAACACAGTGCAAAACTGAAAAAAACAAAAGAATGCAAAAATATCTCAGGATGGAAAAGAGCAGACAGAGACGAAGAAGATACAGATGAAGATGCCAAGTTGGAAAGAGAACAAGTTGGAGAGCTTTTGTTGATACGGGACGCTGGTGTTGATGGAATGTAAATAAAAACATGTGATCTCTGCAGCAGAATGTATAGATTACTTCTTGCCTCCTGCATACGCTGACACCTCTTGTCTTAATGTTCTGGAGACCTTTCTGGTGTTGTGAATGCGTCTGACCCAAGAATCTCCTGCTGCTTTCTACATATGTGAGAAGCAAACTCCAGAGAAAGTCTGGACCATATTGTCTGGGCGTTTTTATGGAGTTCATGTCTGAAAACGGCTTTTGTCATTTCATCCAGTCTTGTGTAACCTTATTTTGGATTCCATGTTGTGTTGTAGATGCTGCAGCTAATATGTGCCCCCCTTTCTCTCCCCCCTGCTTTCTCTCTCCTTACTCAGAGGAGTGTACTGGTGGACTCCCCCATGTGTCTCTCCTCTTCCTCCGTCCTCTCCCACATGTCCTCCCACTCAGCTCTCACATCCTCCATCTCCCTGGCTACGGGCAGGAGGGGCGGGGGGAAGCCGGCCTCACTGGCCTCGATGAGTGGGGCCTTGGGCGTAAAAAAAGGACGGAAGAAGAAAGATCCAAATGAGCCGCAGAAGCCCGTTTCAGCCTATGCCTTGTTCTTCAGAGACACACAGGCTGCCATTAAGGGCCAGAACCCCAACGCCTCTTTTGGAGAGGTGTCAAAGATCGTGGCCTCCATGTGGGACAGCCTGGCTGAGGAGCAGAAACAGGTAGAAGCAGACATGCTGATATACAGTATATTAATATCCCACATCTGTCTTTAAGGGAGAAAAACTGTGACAGATGGCATCTTATTTCAAACACGGGTAATTGTTTTGTCTACACTAGGTGTACAAGAGAAAGACGGAAGCAGCCAAAAGGGACTATTTGAAAGCGCTGGCAGCTTACAAAGCCAACCAGCTCTCACAGGTAACATCATGTTGTCCTTTAAAGAAAAAACTAACTGTTTCTTGCTGTAGGGGATTTGAGTTCATATGGATTTTCTAACTGATATACCCCAAATGATTTCAGCCTGCCATTGAGGACATGGAAACTTCCCCTTCACCACCTTCACCTGTCATTAACACAACTCCTACAGCCTCGCCCTCTGCTGGTCACCAGCCAATGCGCCCAATGAACAACAACCTGGAAGAGAACACTATCACCAATATTTGTGCCTCCAACATTATTCTTGACGTCCCAGAGAGGACCACACGATCCCGCACAGGGGCAAACAAAGCCTTGTCTCCAGCAGCAGCTCCACCACCAGCCCAGACTGTCACCAAGATCATCATCCCAAAACACATCCTGCAGGCGGGGGGCCAGGTTGTGACGATGTTGCCCGGAGGGCTCCGCACATTGCAGCCCACACTGGTAGTGTCGACTGGCTCTCGTCAGCCACCGCCATTGCAGCAGATGCAGAATGCTCCTCCACCACCACGGCTCCAGCAAATGGCGCCAGCACCGCCACCATTACAAGCCAAGCCTCGCGAGGGGAACGCCATTACAGGTGTCCCTGTGTCTGTCACGGCTACACCTCCACCTCCACTCCAGATAAAAATAGTTCCTGCCTCTTTGCAGGCCAAAGAAACCATTCCAATTATTGTCCCTAATACTGTGTCCGCATCATCTGCTGTGACTTCGTCCTCCCAGTCTGCACCTGTTGTGTCGGTGCAGGTGGTGAATTCAGCTGACGTGCCGGGGAGTCCAGATGAGGATGAAGTTACAGAAGTTCTGCCCTCAGAAGAGGTAAAACTTCTGATTTCATTGCTATGTTTTGTGTCCGCTTCATTTCATCAACCTTTTGTTAATGTTGAATGTTTCATTTCTCGAAGCTGGTTAATAAATAATGATTATTATCTCCTTTTCTTCCCTCACAAGTTAGACTATGTTAATTTTTCTCTCCTACTTACAGCTGGACGATATGGCCCAAAATTATATCAAGATTAAAATGTTTATATCAGTAAATTTTGATGATTATCACGATAAGTTTAAAGACTCTTTTGATGAACATATTAAAAAAAATTGGTAGATCAGTTATATGTTATAGCTCCTCACTGATTGGTTGATATTGTTTTATTGCCCAGCCCTACTCCTTCTTGAACATTAAATGTTTGTTTGTGTTACTGCATTGAATCAGAGTGGATGAAATTAAGATTCTTTTTCCCTTTACCTTTACTACCTTTTCAACTTGCCTGATTTCCAAATCAATTGCAACATTTAACTTAAAAAACACAACCTCTGAGGCCTCATGCATCCTTAAAACACATTTCCAATTGCAAAATGTTACAGGTTTCATGGGACTCATCTGTGATTGTGAAATTGTGACAAGTGATATTTGGTCAAACAGACCTGTAGGTAAAAGGTGCACCAATATTAATCTATAAATATTTAGGGGAAGGAAACAGGATCAATTCTAAGGCACTGAATTGAGATACGACACAAAGTATAGGGAAACAATTCTGTTGCCTGGATGTCACATACATTTGTTTGAGTTGAAAAGAGACAGTCATGGTTAAAATGCTCACACGACTTCTGGAGTAGTAAGAAGTGCCTCTACTAAATAAATACAAAATCCGTTATTTTGTGTTTTGCATGTGTTGACAGGGGAAATGTTTATCTTCATCAGATTTTATTTGTATTTGTATATTGGCTTTCATTATGTCATAGAGCTTTGTAAGGAAACTTACACAACAAGCTTGGATCTGAGTTTATAAAATTGCAGGTGCTGATATTTATGATGCTCTTCTAATTTTTCCCCCCTGTTCTCAGGATGAGATGGAGGTGAATGGATCCGTTGGTGCAGCAGCCATGAATAGTATGTGTATGAGGGTGGGCTGTAACAACCAAGCAGTGGAGAGTGACGACTGGGACAAAGAGTACTGCAGCAACGAGTGTTTGGCCACTCATTGCAGGTGTGTAGAGCTTTGACTGATGTAATGATGAATAATAAAATAGTTTAAGTGACACAATAGCAAACAAGTTATGAAAAGTTAGAAAATGTACTTGTGCAATAACAACAACACCAGGTTGTAATCTGTGCTGCTTCCTTGGCCTCTTTCAGCTTTCACCAACCACTAAAATATGCTCCAATATCAACTCTTGTTCCATTTCTTACTCGGTTCTGTTCTATTTTCCGCTTTTGAATATTACTTCTTCGGTGGCTCTGCTTTGATGTCCACATGTGGTAAGGCAGGTCGCTATGTTTCAACACAGTACACCTGAGTTACATTGGGCAATTCCAGGCCTCCAGGGAGCGCTGTGGCAATGACGTACATGACATTCTCCCTACTTTAAGTTTGTGTACCATCAAAATAATTATGAAGCAGTTGTTTTTTTTAAGGTATAAGAATAGTGTTGCATTAACTTTGCATTTTCTGTTTTTCAGAGATATATTCAAAGCATGGTTCTCCATCAGGAGTCACAACATGGGAACAGTGAAGTAAAGAGCCACTTTTTCGATCGGAGCCAGCATTGATCATTAAAAGACGGAGGCAGAACTGGTGTCAAAAAACATTTTCCTAAAATTTCAACCATGCATTTCACTACAGCTACAAAATGTCATAATTACCGCACTATTCTGTTTATGTACTATAGGTTTTGACAGTTGCTGATATGACAATTAAAATAGTATTGCTACAAGGACAGCTGGTATTTTTGTCACTCTAGCTATGGAAACATCGGCTATGTGGATAATGAAATTGTGCTATGTTTTAATATATGTACAGATTTTAGTCCGACATCAAGGGATTTGTGGCAGCTAGAGAGAATATTGGCACAATGAAGTATACAAGACAAGGAAATTGTCTTTATAACAGCATACGTCGTACATACAGGACACATTCATTTCGATTTTCTTTCTATTTAAACCCCCACAGGGCAGTTTATACTTGTTACATATAACTTCTGTTGAAAAAGGAATCAACAGGTAAGAAAAGTGTTTCTCAAAGCGCCTCGCTCCAGCAAAGATGTTTATGGCGTTACTGCACAGTTCTCACCAACTGATTTCAGACTCATGTTGTGATGTTCAATCATTAAGCGACAAAAAACAGTATTCAAATGCCTTAGTTTGAGAAGAAAACTGTTTGTATCACCTTGTTTTTGTACTGAGAATATTGACCTTAACATTTTATTCAGATTAATGTCAGTTGTTAAAAAATGTTCGACTTTCATGTTTTCTTAAATAAATTAGAAAAAAAAATGATTAATCTTGTTGACTTGTCTTTTTGCTGTGTCCTTTAAAACAAGACATAATAACATTTGAGAGAAAGTATATTGCAGTATTTGTCTGACAAATGAAAAGATGAATTCATAAAGAATTAAATCCACCTTTACTCAGTTCTAAACACTCAGGAGTTCTACTGCTGCAGCCTCAGAGTGCGGTGTGATCGCACAGGTCACAGTGGCTGGGAAATAATCCTAGTGATGTTTTCACCAGTGTGTTTCATCTAAATTGTAAGAATTGTTGTTTTCTTTATCCTATGGGCCCTTTATATTTATATACTTTATAAGATAAGATAAGAAGTCCTTTATTAGTCCCACAATGGGGAAATTTGCAATGTTACAGCAGCAGAAGACATCACATAAGTAGCATGCAGTACTTGGGTGAAGGAATATAAAGAAATAGAAATATACAACAATATATAGAAACAAATATAAATGTAATTAAACCGGTATATACACTGTAAAGAAATATATGATGTGTCAGAATATGTACAGTGAATGGATTGCACATAACCGTTTATATTGCACAGAATTTCTTTTTTTAAATGAATGTAAAGGGAATATTGCACAGTTGAGAAATGTAAAAGTGACAGTTCATAGGGGGGAGTGTCTGCACCTGCGGAAATCCACCACCAATTCTTTGGTTTTCCACCAGTCCACAAAGTCCTGCGTCAGTCCTCTGTATTCCCTGTCGTCCTCCTCAATGACGAGGCCGACAATCGGAGAGTCATGAGAGAACTTCTGCAGGTGACAGGAGGGTGAGTGGTAGGTGAAGTCTTTATATTTACATCAGGAGCAGGTCCTCTGTACGGAGGCCACCATGTTTTTTACAGTAACCCAAACTGGACAAACTATACACCTTTTTACTTTTTATGACAACTGAAGGCTACCACAGCTTCTCTTTAATGTTTGGAAGGGGAGGGTGAGGGGAGGGGTATTCAGCTGCAACATGCAACTTCACCACTTGATGTCACTAAATTCTACACCCTGAAACTTTAATTGACATGTACTAAATCACTTTGCTTTTTTGGTACATGTCAATCAAAGTTTGATTATTCAAACTTTAATATTATTCTGATGTAGTGTTTATGTTGTTTCTTTAGCTACAGCAATAATATGTTTTTCCTTTTAATTGTAAGAAAAGGATATAGCTTCGGAAATGGCTTCAACGGTAGGACATACGTATTAAAACCATATTAAGCCAATATAAAATTCGGAGACAAAGCAGTCAGGCTGTTCATTCTTTTTCGGAGCTCTGACTCCAGGCGATGAATTGTCATCACTTAATTGTGAGTAAGTCCGCACAAACACACACACACACACACACACTGCTGGAGTAGTAGCGGATTTCCAGTCCAGTTGTAACTCATATGATTGATAAAACTATAAATTACAAAGTTAGCTCTGACAGCCGATTGTAAGGCTCTGTTTCTGAATATGGACTCTGTGTGTTTATTTGTGGATTGCGCTCTTTGATGCTTTCACATTATTTATCTAGCATCTAGACCTGCTTAACTAAAAAAAGAAATCTCCCTTTCTTTTGTATAGAAACTTTGAAATCTTAAATTATAGCATCTTGATCAGGGTGTTCATTACACTCCTGTACAAACACACAGTGATCCTTACCTTAACCATTTCATTCAAACAGATTGTGACCCTGAACCAATTGAGTCTCACTCTCTTCCTTGTTTGAGGCCGGTGGACGACCTTCGGGGAGTAGTCGTGGGATGCAGGGTGGTGCTCATCCAGAATGCAGCAGCTCCACTGGTTTTCAATCTACTTAAGTTCTCTCACACTACACTGCTCCTCCTTTGGATAAAAGCGTCAGCTAAATGATGTAATAGTCACTTGAACAGTGTTGTTTGTTCTTGCAGTGTACGTTGCAGTGGTGGTGTCTATTGGGGTTTGCTATAGAATCTCCCCGTGGTAAGTACGCTGCCTACTTAATTCTCCTGCTATTTATGTTAAAGTGTGTGGTTTATCTGTGGTCTCAGTAACTCAGTCATTTTAGCTTTTATAAACATTAGGAAATAGAAGTTAGGCTTTTACTTATAATCGTTTGATCGTTTCCCTTTTTCAGGACCTCCATTCCAGTCCTCCCATTAATAAATATAGATTTAATTGTGAACTGAATGCACGTCTCCCACTGTTCTTGAAACCCCAAAATTTGATTGTGTCCGTACACACTGGGGTCATTGGGGTCTAGTACGACCCATATGTTGTTTTAAAGATAAATTTGTCAGTCTAAACACTGGTGGGTCACAAAGATAAAATAAATTATTTGGATGGATATTAATTGGAGTAAACACTAAATGTTTCTGAATGTACTGAAAAAAAATACAGATTTATGAAGCATTAGTAGCATTGTTTTAATAACCATTAATTAACCAGTGTTTTTAAACTTGCACATGTAGTATGCTTTTTGCTAACTAAACAGTGTGTTTATGGTTTACACAAAAAAATAAACTTATAGTTGCCAGAATTTGTTTTATTGTATCAATGCACAATAATAATGTTGTATAGAATGAAGAGTGTAAAAAGACAATAACAATTTATCAATGTATAGTATAAAAGTCTTTTAAAAAATAACATACAATATTTGTGGGTTTATTTTAAACATGAAACCAGCTACAAGGTCAAGGGAAGAGGGAAGACTACATACATTCAGTAGTAAAAGACGAGAAAAGAATACAGACATCAAATACAAACATCAGTGGAATAACTTTATCCGTCACTTTGACACAGGAATGTTCGGCAGGTGAGGATCTGTTTAACTCAAAAGGCGTAAAACCTCTACTCACAGTCCCCGTCCCACTATTTGTTTACAATAACAGGGAGCAACCACATGGCTAGAAATAAGAAATACAGGAACAATAAGTCAAAAACATCAGTAGCATAAATCCCCCCCCGAAAAAAGTAGACAATCTCCATCAAACTGCAACTGTGAGGATTATAAAACTTTTTGGAATGGCTGTCAATCTCAACCTGGTATTAACGTCCTGAGGGACCTGAAAAACAAGTGGACAGCATTAAGTTTGTCTGTGGTATTTGAATACATCCCGAATATGACACCTGTTACCACTTGTGATCGGATCTCACTTCTCCGCTCCTTATGCAAATAATCATAGAAATCTTTTGTGTTCGCAAAGACCAAATTATGTTGCCTGTTATCACTGTGTGTGTGTTTGTGTGCATGTGTGTTGACGTGAGCGAGAGAGAGATGGGGAAAGAGAGCAATCCAAGTCAGGATGGGCCGCATGAGTTGATGTTCTGTGTGTGAAGAAAGATTTTACCCTTGTCAATTATATATAAAGCATTATGTGGTGGTTCAGTGTTGAGATTGTGGCTTAAAAAGCACAAAAATATGTTTGATTCATGGTGAAACTGTAGCTGAGTAGGTCGTCCGCTGTGTGTGACAAGGACATTCGCGTTCCCGCAGCGAAAAGAATGTTGCCACATGCGTCCAAGGTCACCTCCCAATGTGCTTTGAGTGATCAGATCTCAGGACATATTTGGGCGTGTTCAGACTTGAACTTAGTGCCGACCACTTGTGATCGGATCACTCAGGATGGACGCTAATGGGTCTGAACGAGGTTAGCATGAGGTAGAAAATGGCGGAGCCACCGTCAGGAGCTACATGCCAGCGAGCGTCTTAAATGAAGGGACAAAGTATCCACACTGGCTCAGATTGTGTTTCTCCAGATTCCTCATGATCCTGAACATCTTCCCACAGGTGCTGCAGCTGAAAGGCTTTTCTCCGCTGTGAAACCTCAAATGTGATTTCAGATTTTCACGCAGGCGGAAGCTTTTGCTGCACTGTGTGCAGGTATGCGGCCTCTCCCCGTTGTGGAATCGAAAGTGTCGGCGGAGGCTCTTCCTGAGCGCAAACGTCTTTGAGCACACTGAACATGGGTATGGTTTATCTCCAGTGTGGAATCGCTCGTGCCGCCGGAGAATCTTTCTGTGTTTGAATGTTTTCCCGCAGACGCTGCACGTGTACCCCTCGCGGGAGTGAGTGACGACCGTTTGGAGGCGCCAAATGCCGTTATCACATGGGGTGAAACAGCAGAGGCGATGGCCTGTGTGGAGGCCTTGGTGGCGACGGAGATCTTTGGGCAGACGCCAACCAGCTTTGCGGTTGGCAACATCATCTTGGAGCTTTGCCTCTGAAAGAGGCACCATGAGCACATCCACCAGCTGCACCACACAAGGACTCAGCAGCTTTTGATCTGGCGACGTCAACTTCAGTTTCATCTGAAGACTGTTCTTTGTCTCCTTTGGCGCCTGGAACTGTTCCCAAACCCTAACGTGAAGAGCTCCATCCGACGGGGACGGACTGTAGGCGGTGCCCTGGGCAGTGCTCACACAGGTCTGCTGTGGCTCCGGTTTAAGTTTCAACGGGCAAACAAACTTCACATTCTTCTCTGAAGTTATATCACTCGTGTCTGGCAGGATGTCGAGAGGCTTTTGGGTTGTTGTAGTTGAGTTCTGCATGGTTGTGTCCGTACACACTGAAAAACACCAGTTATACTTTTAATTATTTTGTACAATCCCACAATTCTTACCTCTTTAAGCTTCAACATCCCTCAATTTTGTGCAGAAAGCATTTTGTACATGTGCACTGGTGTGACATCATTCTCCCTTCTCATCTCTGCCGTATCAGCTCAGCATTCAAATCACCAACAGATGCAAAGTTTGATATTTCAAAGAAGAATCTCATCAAAGAATTTTCCCTGAACAAACATCAGCCAAAGAGGAAGACACCAGTTTGTTGTTACTGTAATTTCTAAACAACTAATGAAACTTGTACTTCTAGTTCTTCTGCTGCTGCGGAGTGAAACCTATCCCAGCATGTACTGGGACAGTTTCCATTCCGACAGTTATATTCCTTTAAATAAAAAGCTACAGAAATACAACCCTGATTAGTTATTATAATTTCTATTCTCTCTCAGTATTCCCAGTATGATAAAAATGACAATCAGCTCTTGATCTGAAAGACCCACAAACAGGCACAAAGGCACAAACATTGGTTTGAAAGATTAGTAAGTAAAGTATTATAAAGTGTCTCTGAAGAGTATTTGTTTCCTGGTTAAATGTACATTTTATCCAATCACTGACTTATATTAATCTCATTCATAACAGTGTTGTTCAAACTGGTTGCCTGTGTGTGTGGTTCTACTTTAATCCTCCATTGATCAAAACCTATTTTTGTCTGACAATCAGTTCTGTTCATGCTTCTAGACAGTCAGAGTGTTTCAGCTTTTACAAACTGCCTTGGTTTTCTTTTTCTTACCATGCAAAACAATTTCTGTTTTGGATTCACTATCAGCTGGAGACTCGGGTTCAAGGACGCTCAGCTCCACCATATCCACAGTCTTTGCCAAAAGCTGTTTAAAAAAACAAATGAAAAAAATGTAAGTTCAAAGTAAGCAACATAGTACATGTTATAAGAACAACTTGTGTCACGTGCCGGGGATGCAAATTCTATTTCAAACTAAAAGGGCACTAAGTAGAGTCTATACCACTGCCAAGCCCCAAAGTAAAGTCCCCTTATGAAACCACATTTAAATTCACCAGATCTGGATTTGTATTTCGATCCGCACCCAACTGTACATAGTCAATAATATCAGTCCCCTACACATGCCTGATTTTTTTCATCAAGATCCAAGAATTATTACTCCTTCCAAGGAGGTTATGTTTTTGTCTGCCTGCTTGTGTTTATTAGTTAGGAGGATAATTCAAAAACCACTGGGCGGATTTCCATGAAACTTAGTAGAAGGGTGTGGTATAGCTCAGGGAGGATCCCATTAGATTTTGGAGCATATCCACTCTGTTAAAATTAACAATAACTTAACCAATACCTCCAAATAACCTGTGGAGTTCCCAAAGGATCAATGTTGAGACAACTTTTTAAAATCTGGAATGTCTACCCCTGTGTGATTTCACTGTCTTCTTGGGGATGTAATAGACATGGGGGTGTAACGATACTGAAACTGAGACCAAAACCATGATACAAAACGTCAACAACCTCCCATTGTGATACAGGATGATTGAACTAGGCCGTGCTGCCCCACTTTGCACCCGGTGACACCCCTGACAAGTCCCAGTTTCACTGTTAACAGCAGCT